>NW_004955410.1:21381164-21386684 GCF_000276665.1 Chinchilla lanigera | reverse complement strand
GCTGAGCTAAATCCCCAGCCCCAATAGCCCTTTTTCTGTGGAAGTATCTTTCTGGGTGAAAGACAGGTAGAAGAATGGGAATCTTATATCATTTGCTTTCTCGTATTTAAGATTTCTAAAATAAAATCTCCTGAGTCTCACCTCAAAACAAGTGGAATTGAAAAATGTCTCCATAATGTTATGCATATATGAAAGTAAAAGTTGAGACAAATCACAACACATTATTCGCAAGTGTTATATCACTATGTAGAAAATGATACATAATTTAGGACATTTTGTAGACACCTAAATACTCTCACACACATTTATAAATTTAACATTTTACAAGAATTAAAAACTCATGAAAGATAACCTAGAGAAGGACAGAAAAATAAATGTCCAAGTAAAACATTACAATAAGAGCTGAACATTATATGAGTGAAAGCAATGGAATACCTTTTTTTAGGAGCCCAGTTGTCTTCCAAGCACTAGATATGAAAGACCCTATTCAGTGGCTAAGAGCGATAGAATTAAATGGAATGGCCCTCGACATTGGCTGGCCAAAGTCTCTAAGAGCAAAGAATGATATAATCACAACTAGAAATCAGATTTCTTTCTCATAATGCACTTAATTAATGAAGTTAATGTCATCATCTTACTACTGAGGTGGTTTATAAAACATTAATAAAAGTTGAAAGTCAAACAGCTTTGAGAAAAGAGAACACTTAAGTATATGATTAGCAGAGTTGGAAAAGACAAGTATAAGGTTGTAATAATAAAGCATACCCCACAGCTTTACCTATATCACACTATGTATGTTTATTATGGCAAATATAGTAGTTAAGCTCTTTTAGAATCATCAGAATCTGTATATTTATTTTACATTTAGAAAAAGGATTATTTACTTTAAAGGGAAGACTTAATATAATCTCTGACTGTAATGAAATATAGAGAAAAACAGAATAGATTTATAAAATAATGTCAGAAATAAGAACAGCGATACAAAAGGATGCTAGAAGTAAGACTAAATAAATGCATGACAAAAATAAATATATTCATTTAAGGATGGATCATAACCTTAAGTTCTAGTCTATTTATATAGAATATAAATAAGTAAACCAAGTTGGGAATGCATTTCAGAGTAGCCCAAGGATAAAAATAAAACAAGAGAAGTACAGTTATTTTTATATTAATGACATACAGGAATTTCTCCCAGGAGCCTCAGTAATGAAGTGATGGAATAAGTACCTTCCTTGATAACATCTCAAGAGTAGTTGCAACGATAAATTTAACTAAATATTTTATCAAGTTTCTTTCTTTTTTCTTTTAGAGAAAGGGTCTCATTATGCAGTTCAGGCTGGCCTTGAACTCACTTTGTAGCCGAGGCTGGCCTCAAACTCACAGCGATCTTCATGCCTCGGCCTCCCGAGTGCTGAGGTTACAGCCGTGTGCCACCATGCCTGGCTTGCACCTGGCTTAAGTTTCATTATAAGCTAAAGCAATTACTCCAAAGAATCATTAAGTGAAGGCAATCATTCTGAATTTTTTGACTGCAATTCACAGTAATAAACAGATTTTACACCTTATTTGTATACTACATCCTTAGGGGAGATTAGTTTTATGAGATGATTACTTCTCTAACACATGTTATACTTTCTTATATTTTCAATTTTATTTATCCCTTCTCATGTGAATTTGTGATTGCAAATAAATAGCCTACATGTAAGAGTCTGAACAGATGTATAAATATTTCTCTACCATATACTTGTCCTCAAAAGAGAAGTTTCTGATAAAACACTAAAAAATTGGTGCCAGAATGTTACTAATAACATATCAAAGTGTCCAAGTCCCCATATTATCCCCAAACTGGATCGTACCAATCTTTTAAGTCTCTATAGTAAAAAAAATCTAATACTAAATTTTTCCTTTATAACTTATTAGCATAAACATACTTTATATGTTTACTGAGCATCTGAATTTCTTCATCTATGGATTTTGTTTGCACATCAGTTGTCTGTGTGTATACTGAATATTGTGGTTTAGGGGAACTCTTTACACATGAATGATATATTTCTAACATATATTTATATACTGACTCAGATTCTAACATATATGTTACAGATATTATCCATTAGTCCAAAGCATGTCAAATTTGTAATCTTTTCCTTTATAGCTTCTGAAGTGCATATTTTGATAGTGGCAATTTTTTTAAAAACCAGGTGCTGTTTGAGCACATGGAGAGCCAGAGGCTCTAACTGAGTTTTCATGGTCATGTACACCGATACTGGTGATTCATGGGTCAGAAGGCTGAAATTCCTTTGTCTACACATGCTGGTAAAATAACAGAAAGGCCAAATAATATTTTGCAACCTTTATTTTAATGTTCTTAAATATAAAATCATGTATATAAACATACACATACCATATATCTATAATATATATATATATGTCTATATAATCTTTTAAAATTTTTTTACCCTGCTACATAATAAGTTACTTACTAAAGACCATTTTGGCTTCAAATGAAGGATATTGAGCCTAAAATCAACTTTAATTAAAATAAGCTCAGAAAACCTGATACTATATACTATAATGAGATTTACAGTTTTAACTAATATATAAAACCTACAGACCATTTGGAAAAAAGCCACTGAAATTCTCACTTCATCATTAACTCCATCCTATAAAAAATTAGTTAATGATATGTATGTGACAGTATTATTAGCATAAATTTATTCATCAATAATAGGGCTTGAAAATCAGGACCACCTATACTATTATTTCTATCACATTGAATCCATTCTCTATCCACATACTTTTCCCCCATAAATAAACAATGGTACAAAAAACAACGTATGGGAAACAACATTTACTATAAATAAACAATGGTAAACCACAAACTACATTTTATTATCTGGCATGGATGATTTAACTTCAAATTGTGTATTAAGATGAGGCTTCATTTGGCCAATGCAAATTTTTATGAAAACTTTATCTACTGAATTACGAGGTACAACCATTCACAGCAGATGCTAAGTGCTTTACACCCTTTCCCTTGCAAAGGAGTTAAACTAAATGTTTACTGTATGTGAAGCACCAAACAGTCCCTTATGACAACTCCTCAATTTTAAATCATTCAGACAGATGGATTCATGAAGATCAGTCTATCAGAAATTAGTGTGAAAATAAAACAACCACATATGGATTTTTAAAAAGAAAACTCAAGGAACATTTCTCCACTTATCTTATTCTCAAGAGTTCCTACTGAAATTGCATGAACTTTCAACAATTGTAGGTTTTTTTCCATTAAGATTACTGCCTAAACCTTTGAGTTGGTGGAACAAAACAGTAACCTTTACATAATCTTATTTGAAGCAGAAAATCTTCCAAAATATCACTTTAATCAAATTTTGATTGAACAATCCCTTAGGACTTAACAGTAATAGATTTTTATAAGACTATTTGTTCTAATCTACCATTTCAACAGCATCAAAGAAAATACACAGCAGCCATAATTATTAGTGTACTGCATGCATAACCACTACTACAGTATAAACATTATTTGACTCCAGCTGCTGTAATCTATGCAATCATAGACTTTGATCTCCCTACAACAAACCCATCATCAATATTTTAAGCATGAACAGTAGACATTCAAAGTCTCAATGGACACTCAAGTGTCCAGGAGTGGATGACAGCATTATCTTGATTCCAAGTGCAGATGTGAAGGCCAGCATATGACAATGCTCTAACAAAAACCCAGAGTGTAATGGGGCATGAATAGCTTGCATCACCAGGTTTAATAAATCTATGAGAATTTTTATTGGATGTTCATCCATTTACTAATTCAATATTGTTGAGTGTCTTCCAGGTGCCAAGCCCTTATAGTTGGTTCTGAAAATCCAAAGATAAGTAAGTTAAAAACATGCGCCTTCACAAGAGTTCACAATCAGGAGGAAAAAAAACAGGCGTTTATCATGGTTACAAAACAGCATGGCTCTGCTTTAACAAAGGAATGGGTGAGAGAACCCTCAATGGATACTCAGAGCTTGACAGAGATGCTTTTCAAGGACAGCACATTTCCCATGCTCATGGTACTAACATCACTGGCCAGCTCAAAGCTGGAGCTTTGTGGGTGGACAGTAAGCATGGCTTGAATGGACAGATGGATAAAGGCTTTACTCTCTTGAAGAAAGAAAGAAACTGATAAGTTATTCTGAAAGACATCATTAGATTTGTCAGACAAATAGAGCTAAACCTCTGAGCTAAGACACAGAGGCATGGATGCATGTTTTATTCAGGACCCTTCAGAAAGCATTTGTGTGGGGAGGGTGTGAGGGGAAATGGGCAAAATATGTAGCTGAAGAAGTAAAGAATGACACACTAAGGAATTCAGATTTCATGAGGTATGCAATGGAGATTGCTCAGTGTGCTGTTCTTTCTGTACAAGCTCTCAATAAATATTTGGTGCACACACTGATGATGATTTTCCCACAGTAAACAGAGAAATTAATACTGGAGCATGTAGATATTAATATACAATTCATAGTCATATTCACAGTTGCAAGTTTGTATACTGTTGGAACCAGAATATGACTCCCTTGACTATCCATACGGCAAGGAATTACTTAAGGTTTAATTTTTAAGGCATCATAGAGATAAAATGAGGTAACAGTAACCCTAGCAGCAATGATAGGCACACCGGGAATGATGCATCTCATGTCTTCAGATTTCTCTTTGCAAAGCTCATTCACAGCAGCCTTGTTTGACTTTTCTTTGAAGTTCACAAGGTTTTTAGGGATATAATGCACACATACTAAAATTGCCACAAAATTAAAGCATAATCGCTTTTGGTTAGTTATCAAAATTGGCATCACAGATAGGAAATAAATGGCAAAGTTGCAAATACACTGTGTGACAAGATTTTTTCATTTTCCTAATTCTCAGGACGTCTTTCTATGGCACCTCGAAGTATCTGAAAGAAGAGACAATCTCTTCTACTTTTGTGCCCTCTTGGAACTAGCAAGTCAAAAGTCCTTGCTATTGAATGTATTTTATGCCTACTTTATCTAACTATTCATGTTCTTCATTTTACTTCTAAGATATAGATATATAACTAGAACTTCCTCATCATCTAATTTTGACTACAGAATTTTAAGTGTACAGAAGGGAATTCTGGAGACATAAGTGCATTATAAACCCAATATAGTGGGCTGCGAAATACGATAGGATGGGATGGGATATCATTGGATAGGATAGACAAGGCATGGCATGGCATGGCATGGCATGGCATGGCATGGCATGGCATGGCAGGGCATGGCATAGGAAGGCTAGCCTAGATTAGGCTGAGATAGAGCAGAAAATATCAAAGTATATTAAATATGCTGTGAGATTAAAATGAAGAAAGATGAGTTTATATCAGCTGTCTGACTCAACCGGAAATATACCTAAATAGCATAGAAATTACAAGATTTGTCTCACAGGAATTTTTAATCTCTTCCTCTCTGTGTTTAAATTTCATGCTTTGCATTCATTCTTTTT
>NW_004955410.1:21289747-21381064 GCF_000276665.1 Chinchilla lanigera | reverse complement strand
GACCTTGCGCTTACCAGGCAGGCGCTTTTGCCGCTGAGCTAAATCCCCAGCCCCGATGCTTTGCATTCATTCTTGAATGGCTTTGCAACAGCATTGGAAAGTAGTATCAAAGACATGTAATCTATATTCCTCTTTACTTTTATTGAAAATATTATGGGATAAAGATGAATTTAAAATATACACATGGCAAAAGTTTTGCTAGCCATCGGCAACTGAAGACATTCAGTGAAGCCACAGCATTCAATGGAAAGTAACTTTATGACAAAAGTAGACAGACAATAACACACTTCTATTTAACAAAAAGAAAATACTATTTCTTGAGACAGGAAGCTGAACAACTGCAGGTGGTGACGAGAGACATAAAATAATAGAGCAAGAAAAGAAAATCAATACATTTTTATTTATTCATTTGTTAATTTATTTTTGTCATTCAACTAGAATGAAATATTTATTACACCCCTACTTCATGGAGGGCATTGTTCTAACACTAGGGATATGTCAGTTCCAAATTAAAGTTTCTGCACCCGCGAAGTTTATGTCTTAATGAGGGGAGACACACTATGAGCAACTAAACAAATACATATCTTAATGACTGGTATAAAGAGCTGTGGAGAAAGCAAGGTAAGGGTAACGACAGTGTAGGATGAGGTGCGATTTCTGTTTTCTAGAGAAGGTCAAGAAAAGAAATCTGAAAGCGAGATGCAGAGAACCACACAGATGTCAGGGAGACGAACTTGCTAAGCAATGGGAGCACAAGGGCAGGGGCGCGGAACTGGGGTGCACTTGGCATGCTGACAGTACGGCAAGGCGCCAGCAGTAGAGGGTAACCAGCATGAGAGAAGCCGTTTCCTGTAGCTGCTGTGAAGCATTTTTGCCCTAATCTAAGGGAGATGAGAAGGCGGTAGTGGGTTGAGTGGAGGTCAGACATGGTATGAGCTCTAAAAGCTCACTCAGCCTGCTGGGTTTTTTAAATAATGGGGCTCCAATTTCTCCACATTCTTACTAACTTTTGCTTGTTTGTTTCTTTGCTTGTTTGTTGTTTTAATAGTTGTCCTAATAGATAAGAACTACTATCTCATTGTGATTTCGATTTGTCTTTTACTGGGGATTAGTGGCACTGAGCATCTTCTCATACACCCCTTAACCATTTTCACACCTTCTTTACAGAAAGGACTATTTAAGTCTTTAGTCCACATTTCAACTAATTAATTTTTTTTTTTTACTACTGAGTTGTAAGAATGCCTTAAGTACTTGAGATACCATGCCCTTATCAGAGGAATAGTTTCAAAATATTTTCAAAGGCTGCCTTTCCCTCTGTTGATTGTTTCCTCTGCTTTGTAGAATCTCTTCAAGAGTTGTACACTGTTGGCGGGCATGCAAAATATGCAGTGCTGGGGAAAACAGTGTAAAGTTTCAAAAAAAAAATTAAAATAGTGCTAACGTTCTATCCAGCAATCCTACTGCTGAGTATTTATCCAAAAGAATTGAAAAATCCAAATTTCTTTCCACGGATGAATGAATTTTAAAAAGTGACATATATCATTTAGCTTCTTAAAAAAGAAAGTTGATGGGAGTGGTGGCACATGCCTGTAATCCCAGCACTCAGGAGGCTGAGCCGGGAGGATCATTGTGAGTTCGAGACCAGCCTGGGCTGTAAAGTGAGCTCAAGCCCAGCTTGAACTGCATGGCGAGACCCTGTCTCAAAAGGATATAAAGTAAAACTTTATATCCTTTTGAGACAGGGTCTCGCTCTTTTGAGAAAGTCCTGGAACATGCAACAACATGAAGGAAGATTGAAGACACTATGCTAAGCAAAACAAATCAATCACAGAATGACAAACATTGAAAGAATACACTTATATGAGGTCTCTAGTATAGTCACACTCATAGGAACAGAGAACTGAATATTGGTGCCAGGGCTTAGGGAAGAAAAAAAGAAGGGGAGTTGTAAGCAAATTTAGTTACGCAAAATGAATATTTTGAAAGTTCTACTGTACAACACTGTACCCATATATTACAATACTGTATTGTACCTTAAAAAATCTGGTAGGAGGGCACATCTCATATGAAAACGTTCTTGCCACAATGAAAGACGAAGACAAAGGGAAAAGAAGCTGGAGGGAAGGAAGGAAAGATGGGTGGGAGGGAAGAGAGAAGGGAGAGAAGGAGGAAAGCTTGGTTGGAAAGAGGGAAGAAAGGAAGGAAATATGGCCAGGCTGTGATCAGTTAGATCTAATGCAAAACACAAGACCAATGGTAGAAGACGAAATCAGCAGGATTATAGTAGAGGCGAGCGGGCAAGACTTGATGATCCCATAATGATGGCCTGAGAGAGGAAAGTTCAGGAAGATATAGGAAAGTGGAAATCTAAAATGAATCAATGGGTAAATAAATGGGTAAGTAAATAAGACAAGTAAGGAGACGACGTGGAAATGTTCACATTTAGAATACACAGAAAAAGGTGGATCCAGTTAGCAGCTAAGCATCACTGGTAGCTCAGGATTGGGTGGCTTAGCAAGGTGCTCTGAGAATAGCTGGAGCTTGAGGCATGAATAAGCGCCCTGTGTCTCTCTAAGGGATTCAACAACATAAATTCTGGAATAGGAAAAACAGAGCCTTCCATTTGAAGTAATCAGTCAGTCATTAGAGGGAAAGCACATTAAGACACTGATGTGCCTGCAACAATTGGTCGTTACTCTCCAGCCAGTTAATGCCGGCCAGGCAAGGAAGGTAATTGTACCAAGGATCAAAGAGTTGAGCTCCTACAGAGAAGCCAGTGCACACGTTGCCAATATTTCATCATTCAGAGGTACTTTCCTTCTTTTCTTAATATGAAAGCTATAAAAGGGGGGAAAAAAACAGCCCCTGAAAGTGCTATTGTTAAGACCAAAAACTAATTAGTCAATGCTTCCCAAAGTGTTATGTGAAATGTCTCCAGAAATAATGGTCTGCTTTCTCAGATTTTATAGGTTTGCTGAGTCTAGTGTTCTCTGGAATTTCCTGTTTCCCTTGCTAGGGAAGATTGAGTAAACTTTACAAGTCATCTTGAATAACACAAACCTTTCAATAAAGGCAATCATTTGTGGATTCATAAAGTATGCAATGAGACTTGAAATAAGGATGAGAATGGAAATAAAAGCAATTCTAAGATTGGGTATTTGAGTGTGCGTAAATTTCGGTTATTATATGCCAAAGGTAGTCATTTTGTACTCTCTGAAGATGGTGAATGAAATTTTCACATTTCCTTCCATGGTTTTGTTCATATATCCAATGAATTATGGTTTAATATGCTTACCCAATGCCCTTAATGTTTGTAAATAATTTGTAACAATTCAGCTGTACATTATGTAGACATTTCTGGATAACACTGCTATTTGTTATTAAGTATCACTGCCACTGCACTTTAGAAAAATATTTAGAGTCTCTGCTTCTAAGATTGTTCAAAATGAATTTGCACTTGTGTAAATGCTGCCACTTCTTTGGAAATTTACTTGGCAAGCTGACCCTTAGCGGGAGAAGAAGCATAACAAATGACTTTTGTTCAGTAGTTGCCTTCAGAAGTTCCCATGAACAAAAGATAATAAATATAAACCACTGAGCTTTCTCTTCTAAAGCTCTTGATGTATAACCAATAAGTTCCCTGGAATTACTCCACCTGATTTCATTACATGTGGGTTGTAATTATGCCTGATTTATTTAGAATAACCATTACCCCCAAAATCAAATGCAAATAATGAGTCTATTCCTGCAATTGTGTATCCATATATTGCTGTGATAATATATGGACGTAGTCTATTCCCCTCTGAGAGATAGCAACTACTCAGTTATGACCAAAGGGAAAACAAATCTTTTTGCTGTTGTATCCTCCCAAGGATAAAAATATATGCTACCCTGGTAGAAGTCAGGTTGGGCTTGAATTCATCACAAGGGATATAATTATGGAAGTTCCAAATGGACCTGTTATAAGACCCATGATGTTCTCACTATACATATATCCCAAGTTTGGTGGGAAAGGGATTCTTGGTTTGTTCCAGAAAGAACCCAAGCCTCGATTCAGCTTGTCAGGAATGAAATTTTCTCCTCAATATTTTCTATCAGTGTCACATACAATGACTTTTTCAACATTAACTCTCCAAAAACACAACCCATGTGGCATTTTCTGCTTCCTGCCAAACCATTGATAATTTAGCACTGTATTAACTGCACAAGGAATATCTCCCTGTGGAGCCAAGTGTAAGACTTCGTTCAATGCTAAATTATGCTAAAGACTTCATCCATTCTGATATTTTGAAAGCCCAAACTTCAATTTAGTTGACACGCTTCCTCAAAGAAAAATCAGAAAGCAGCTCTCTAACACGTGTCACCTGCCCACTCAGCTGTGAATGGGGAAATGTGTGTCATTTCCACCTTCAGCTCTGCATTTTTCTTTCACGGTGACATGAGTACTTGCTGAATAATCTTACGTCTTATCCGACTTTCAAAATAGACTCATTGTAATACATCTCAGATGCAAACTGGCATCTTACAACTATTTCTGTATCTAGCTGAACAAAATAACCTGCAATACCATTGTTTACATATTTGAGAATTTTAAATCAATTTAGGTAAAATCTTACAAGCTGTCTACACATTCTTGCCCAATTAATTTTAATAATAAAAAAAAGGTCAAACTTTCTGTGGGCTGTTTTATGACAAGAAAAGAACTGGTCTATTAAAAGATTAAAGTTCTTAATGAAAATATTTTCTCAAATCTCTCCTAGGTAACCCACATGTATCCTTGCTAAAAAGCACATAAGTACTAAAAATGTAATTTAAGTACACAATACTATAACTCTTGAAATTAGATAATCATGAAATATATTATCCTTGTTATTATTTCATCTAACTATTAAAAACTAATGGAGAAGAAAGTATGAGATTTTTTGTTAATCTTACTGTAAAAGTCACATAATATCTATAAAGGTAAATTAAAAAATACTACATGCCTTCCACTTCTGAAGAATGATGTCATTATAGAGGAGTAATGGAAAGAATTCTGAAACTTAAAACTTCCATATAAATACTATGTATAATCATAAAGCCTAAAAACTCTAGAATTTTTATAGCAAACTTTTATTTTTTCTACTTATTTTGTCTTTCAAATATTTATTTACTTATTTATTTATTTATTTATTATCTTTTGAGACAGGGTCTCTCTCTGTAGTGCAGGCTAGCCTTCAGCTCACTTTGTAGCCCAGGCTGGCCTCAAACTCACAACAATCCTCCTGCCTCAGCCTCTCGAGTGCTGGGATTACAGGCGTGCACCACCACTCCTGGCTTGTCTTTCAAATATTTAGATAAGAGAAAGATATTCTTATTATTCTTGCTATGGTAAGCTCTGCCTACAATAATCAAATCCAAAACTGAGGAAGACTATATTTCCCCAATATATTTAAAACAATTTTATATAAGAAATTTAATTACACATTGAAAGAATGAAGAGGAAGAGAAAATCTAATTTATCCCAGTGACTATATTATGTGATTTATATGACTTTTCATACCAACCTGGTGAAGATGGTATAATTATTCTTATTATCCAAATGAGGAAAAGGAGAACTCACAGAATTTAAATAACTTGTCCAAACATCCATAGTCAATAAGAAACAGGATTGGTATTTAAACCCAAATCCATCTGCCTTCAGATTATTTACACCATGGTGAAGGGAATGTTTTAATTAAAAGAAAAAACTCAGTTGATTGTCAAAGAAATTAAAGTGAACATTCAGAAAATGATTCACATGAGAAGTGTGTAGCTGTTTATTGCTAAAAGTTCTGTGGAATATGATAAATTCAAATCAAGGAAACACAAGTTCATATTGCAAGAGTAAAGGTGGACACAAACAGAGCTTGATATTTTCTGGTTATATATACTAAGGGGAATTAAAATGAAGAAACTGAGTTTTCTTACTCTGTGCAGGGATGTATTCATGAAAGTGCTGCGGTCTAGTCTTCAAATATGGTGGCCAGCAATTTCTTCCCTTGCTGCGAATGTGCAAAATTCCTCCCAACACAACATAGAGCCCATTCTCCTTGTCTTTCCATCCGGGCCCCATGATCTGCATGGGCCCCTTTAACATGGCGTCAGCGGTACTCTTCATTCTGAGCTAGTCCTAGATTTGTATTACCTTCTGCTTTTATTCTCCTGGGAATCGTCCTTCACGTGGGAGTACGCAACTATGGACAAGAGGAGGGTGTGTGGAGAGTGGCCTGGAAAAACGAGAGCCCACCTGAACGCGCTATACCAAGCCCCAGCTAAATGCCCTCAGAGCAGGGACAAACTTCCGGCAACTCCTGTCCGAAATGCAGAACCATGAGCCAATAACTGATTGTGCTTTAAGTCGCTCCACTTTGGGGGCAACATCTTACAGTCATAGAGAATGAAATAATGGTTTGCTAATTCTGTTCACTTAAGCCACTGCTTTAAACACCATGTAACATTTTATGAATAAAACCCACTCCTTCTAGTACCAAGAAACAAAAATCTCTTAATATTGTCAAAGGAGAAATAATTAGGATTATTTATTTCCTAAAAGTACAAATGAAGACTTCCATGGTACAATGCAACACCATTACACTACCAAAATGAAAAGAAAAATGAAGAATTTTGTTGCAGTGTTCACTCTGCCATGGCATACAAAGCTATAAAGTTTTAAATGTTCATCAAAGCCAGGAGTGATGACACACGCCTGTAATCTAGGCACTCTAGGAGGCAGAGGCAGAGGATCTCAAGCTGGAACCCAGCCTGGGCAACTTAAAATTTAGTGAGACCCTGTCTCAGAAAAGGGGCGGAGGATGTAGCTCAGCTCAAAGGCCCTGAGTTCAATTGTCAATATTGTAAAAAAGAGAAAAGAAAGGTTTGGAAACAAAAACAGAGATAATTATTCTCAATAAACTATAGTATTCCAGGTAATTGGATATTTTAAAAAGTATTAATAAAATTTGATAGTGTAACATTGTTACATTTTCAGTAATTTTCCTAAAGTGGATCTCCCCCAGTAGCAGCCCACTAAACATGACTTTTGATAGAACACTAATTATTTCTGCCTACTAGCATCATAGGGCTCTTTTCACACAGCACTTTGGGGGCATATGCAGAACTATTAAAGTTTTAAAACCTAACTCCTCCATCCCCAAACTCAGAGATGTGCAGAAGCAGCAAAATTATTAACATAAATTTAAGGTGGGAAACGAGTTAAGGGAAGGAAAAAAATACTCTTCAGCCCAATCCATCTGAAGGTCAGTGGCAGCTTTTTATTTTTTTTTTAAGCTAATGACAGGTTGGGCTGTGGCCTGCTGCTACTTCTTTCTCTCTCCAAGCCCAAACCCCACAGCGATTCCTTCCTTTCCCATGACCTCTTGCCAGGCTTCTGCTTTCTTTCCCCACAGGCCTGCTTTCCCCCTGCTTTGAAGATTTTGTTTTATAAAATCAGTGCTTCACTCTTGCCTGACAGAGTGCTCTTTGGAAACCATCACAAGGAGTCCACTGAGCAGATTCAGATTTTCCTCATATGTACAAGCACTTGTTTATAATCTACACTTTGCGTGTGCTTTCCCCAACCAGGCCCTCTGTCCTGATAATATCGAATCTCTCGTGGCTACTGCATGGCTGGTCGTCTGTTATCAATGGCCTTTCTTTTCTAGCCCTTTCTCCCTGATGATCTCCGTCCCATGTTTCCTTTGCGGAAAGGACTTTATAAAGCAACAGGATGGAGAAACTGAGAAGAAGAAGAGTTTACAGACTTCTTCTCTCAATTTTATTGTCCACTAGAAGATCAGTGTTACTGAAAGAAAAAAGTCTTCGGTGTACTTGCAGGGAGAATAAATCAGACCCGAGGCACTCACTTCCAGATGTGAAAATGTGTCCTCTTTCTATCATCTGGGAAAATAAGTGGAGTAAAATATGACAAGATCTACATTTAGATACAGTGAGAAAGCACAAGGATATGCAGTGGTTCCTAAAATAGACTCCAACTGAGAATGACATAATGCCAATCACAGAAAAGCAGGATCAAGGCATTAAAGATGTGCTCCGACCAGGAGCCACTAACACCATGTCTCTTGCGGGGTTGGTCCAATGCTCAGCTTCCACAAACAATAATAACCAGCCTTTCAAGATTTAGTGCTGTCCGTGCCAGAGACTGTTTTCACTCCGGGCCCTCATTAATCTTGTGCATTCACCCTGAGTCTAATCACGTGGTGGGCTAGCAGTTGAGTCTGTTCTTGGGGAGCTGAACGCTTGCTTGTGAGGTAAACTCACTCATCCGTGACACTGAACTACCAAGAGGGCAGTGAAAGGAGTCATTTAGGAAATTATGCCCTGGAAGTTTCACTTCGTGAACATGTGAATCTGTCTCTGAGCTTCAAAGTTACCTCATTTGAATAAAAGTTTCCTGCATCTTTCCAGAAATAAAAAGGATTGTGTTCTTTCTTTTTTCTTTTAGCTTTTTTTTCCCCTTCTTTTTATTTCTGTTTCTAGAGACTTATATTTGCTCATTTTAATGCAGGTTTTGAGGTAAAAGGTTTTGTGGGAATTGTCTGACATTTACCTGCTTCTTAAATTACTTCTTCAATAAAAATTTTCTGGAAAATAATTCTAAAGATGAAATAATTTCCTACAAACACTATAACATCAATTAGCTATAACAACATTTTAACAATAGTGTTTCCAATAAGAATGCATATTTTAAAAGGTAAGAGGCTAGAGACAGGGCAGAGGGGGATTTTAAATGATAAAAATAAAAGCAAAATAAGAGACAAGGAGAGGTAATACACTGCATATCTAGTCACGCCCTCACTAACACTTCATGTTTGCATTACAGTTGCATCTTTGCATTAGCTATTAAACAGCTCCTGCCTCTGCCTGGAATCTTCTTGTATCAGATCTTCCCACGGCAGTCTGTCTCTCATTCAGGTGTCAGCTCATATGCCACTCCATTGGCAAGGCTATCATTGATTGCAGTCTATTGCAGGCTTCCAGGCCACTTCCATTACTTTGCTCTGTTTAACTTTCTTCTCAGCGCTTGGCACTAGTGGTATATTCTTGTTTGTTTTGGTTATCATTTCCATAAGCCCCTCAGTCAAGATGGGAGTTCCAAAAGAACAGGAATCTTATTTTCCCTTTGGACCCTGAGTCTTTGTGAGCCACAAGATTATCAAAGAGAGATTAAGTATAACAATAATTTGTGGAGTCAGTGAAAAAAAAAAAACCATATATGCTTCCAGAAGAGCCTACCCTGCAGTATGAATTCGATGTTATTGGTGTGAACAATCTTTATCCACTGAAATATCACCAATACGAGGCTCTAGTTGAAACTGTAACAAGAGCAAGAACCCTGTTTGTTGTTAGACTGTTAAACCAGGACTTATACTGCAAACTCAGAGTTATTTACTAAGGTTTTATTATTACAGATGAGGTGGGTACACTAAACTTTGATATTGTTAGCTCCAGCAATCACAATAAGTAATACAAGAGAAGTCAGTGATTTCTGCAAACAAAATAACTGCAGGAAGTACACCTATTCCTGGGCCTGAAATTCAGACTTCATGTCAACAGTCTAGAAACATAAATAAATCATCCAGCGTAATCAGATAGTGTGCTTGTCCCAAGTGGAGGAAAACTACATTTAGGAAGAGAATGTTTGTTCCTGCCTGGCCTTCCAATCAACTGTAGCAATTTATCTAGTCTCACTGGTTCATGAGTTTTGTTTATCTCATTGAAGGCTGTTTCTCTGTCCCAAACATTTCTGTAGAACAGCAGAGATTTTTGTTTTTTACCAAAGGGGGGTGTTCTTGCAGTGCCTGCGCCTGAGGCTGTAATACGCAGGTGCAGGCCTCCAAGATTCCTGGGCAGCCAAGGAGGGGAAAGCTGCGCCCTTCCCCGCCTTCAGGAAACAGGCTACGGGAACTTTTCACAGGAATGGTGTATGCTTGTAATTTTTAATGAACCTACCCACTGACATCCTTGCAGCTATTTTCACAAAGAAACCAGAACACTTTTATAAAAATGGAAATATTTTTAGGAGATCTTAGCAAAAGAAAAGATGTATTTAAAAAATAGGTCACAGTTCTTGTGGAATGTCTGTTTCTTTTGGCTTGCAACTCTTTTCAAAGGCCTAAAAGGCTCATTTCAATGAGAATGTAATTTATCATTCTGCTCTTTAAATAAAGCTCTGAACAATAACAGAAGCAATAAGCAGTGCATAGAATAGAGTCATTTCTCCACTTAGGAGATTCTAAGAAGAAACAGTGCCACGTTTTGAAAAACCCTAAAATCTCATCTTACTTGGAGATGGAGGTGCAGAGCCTTCATCAGACGCAGACTTGGGACCTCACCTAGAGTTTCACCTTCACAGTGATACCTTGGGCAGTTATTGAAGTCTTTAAGATTCAATTTCATTCTTTGTAAAACAAGAATAATAATGGGTACTTTACAGAATTGTTATATGTACTAAATGATGTATTTCTTAGTGTATCAATCATTAACACAGTTATTATTATCATCATTAAAAAGGCAATTTACTCACTGGCCATATATACTCATGACCAAAAGTAGAGACCAAGCCAGTTCCATTTTCTTGTTGTAAATAGTAAACAAACAACATTAGGAATCAATCAAAATAAAAAAGAAAACCAGTCTCCAAGTACTGCTTTAAGTACTGGGGAAAGAGATCAGTTGTAAATCTACTGTGGAGTAAGAAAGAAAAGGAATATAAGGATAGCACGAGCTGGCCACTCAGATATATCCCACGGTTCACAGTTCTGCAAGTTGTGCAGGTTAGAATACACTATGCCTAAATAAGAATGCTCAAAAAGGAAAGCATTCCCGTTCCTGAATAAAGACTTATGATAATCAATGTCTGAATAGGTAAAGCTAAAAGGGTATTTGAACACAGCTGAATATTCCAGATTACTGGAGCACACAGAGCCGTAAAATTAAAATATTATGGGGAACCTACATAAGATGAACCATTCTCTTATACTACTGTCAACTAATTACAGTAGCTGAAAACAGACAAATCTTATCATCCATCTATCATAATAAACTCAACAGAGCATAAAATTTCATCACTAATAACATAGCGAGGACAAACGCACTACATAAAGGCACTAAAGAAAGATTTTATGTAGAACAAATTTATTTTTGTGAAAAATTCCCTATGTTCTTATTATTATGTAGCCTGATAAAGGCATCCTTATAGATAAATATTTCTACTTAGCCATGATGTGGGGAGCTAATCTATTTTACTACCTACAATCATTTTATTTTATTAATTTACTTAATGTAAAAGTTTATGTGGCTATATTTTTGGTTTGTATGTCTTTCCTATTTTCTTAAATGAGTAAGTTTTTATTCTCTGAAAGAAAAAATTAAGTACCAAGGTGTGTTCAGTAGCCAAAGCACTACGATCCATTCTCCTGAGCTTTCTCTCTGAGGCTGATACTTCAGTGTGCAGCCTCAGTCTTCCTACTTCAGCTCTGGGCCAAGTATCCTGCTTTCAACTTGGAGTAGCAAGAACTGAGTTTACACTTCTGCCTGAAACAAAAAAACCCTGAAACAAACAAAACCAAAAAAAAAGTCTTCAAGATTCTGGACTTGGAGCCACAGAGGGTAATAATCCTGAACGATGGAGAATAAAAGAGTTAAGTCCTGAAATCATCCAAGGCTGTTGCCATGAACAGGTGATTGTAGATAGGTGAGAGGAGCCCCATGAACTTCAGGATTTAAGGAGACAGGGGTCAGATGCCACGAACAATAAAGCAGTCTGAGTTTTCCCCATAGAGTAGCAGAGACAAGAAAGCAGAGATTAAACTCTGAAGATCTGTACATGTTCTCCATTAGCTATTCAGCAGACTCGATATTAATGTATATATATGAAGGAACTAATTGTTGCAGGGAAAAGAAACCCTTGAAAAACCTAGCAATAACTCTGACTAGTACTCACATCCTCAGGAGGAGTGCCTCCTTCTACTAGCCTGACAAGAAAAGTTCATTTATTTTATGAAACTTTCACTTTGCTTTAGTACATTCACCCAGAATGATGTTGTCTCAATACCAAGAATAAGTAATCCAAAACTACGGACTAGTCCTGGTTTAGTCATGTTCTAATTACTGCACTAGTACAGATACACACATCCTAAAAGCAACGCCTAAAAGTATAAAACAGTTTACCAATGACATACTTGAGTCTCAGAATAAAACAAGATGCATAGTGGTAGAAAAGTATCCTGCAATCAACAAGCTCAAATTCACAGTTATTAAATTCCAATAAAAAATTATCAAGCATTCCAAGAAGCAGGAAAATGATACAGATGAGGAGAAAATACAAGCAGTCTAAAATAAAGCAGCAATGAAACATGATCTAGCACCAAAACAAATATTAAAAGTAGTAGACAAGGATATTAAGAGAGTAAAACTGTAATTAGTTGTTTAAAACTGGAAATATGGAAGATGCAAAAAAGATGGAAAGTGAGATTCCAGAAGTAAAAACTACAGTGTGTGAGCTAAAACAGAGACTTGATGGACTAAACACTAGAACAGACAGGGCAGAGAAAAGATTGGTAAGTTTGAAGGCACAGCAATGGAAATTATACAAAAGGAAATACAGAGAGAAAAATAATAAGGCACCAGTGAACCACATGATAACTTGAAGCAGTCTAATACATTTGTAATTGGAGTCCCCAAAGAGATAGAAAAGGAACACAAAAATATTTAAAGAAAACTGTTTCAATCCCATAAAAATGTATAAACCCACAGATCCAAGAATTCCAGTGAAACCCAAGAAGAAACCTGTATCATAATCAAATTGCTCAAAACCAACAATTAAAAGAAAATATTTTAAAACTTCACAGTAGAAGAGTAAGGGGAAATATTTTACACATTCTGAGTAAAAGAACACATGATATACAGAAAGACAAAATGAAAAAGAGAACAGATATTTTATAAGAAACAATATGGGCAAGAAGATGAATACAGTTGTTTAAACAATTGAAAAATTTTAAAAACCACAAAGTTGACATAACTCTAAATTCAAAACTAAGTTAACATAGTACTATGAACAAGTCTTTCAAGTTCATTGGACAATTTAAAGGAAGTAAAAACATTGCTTGAAATCACTACTGAAGCTCACTCAAGAAGAACTGAGTACCCTCAATGGCTCTGTACCTATTATAGAAATGGAATATTTACTTTAAAACTTTTCTACAAAGGAAACTCCTAGATGGCTTCACTGGAAAATTCTATCAAACAGGTATCAAAAGCACAATACCAATTCCACACAGTTCTTCCAGAAAAATGAAGACTAGATAATAATATCTAAATCCTACAAGGCATTAGTTTGGCACCAGATCAATTCTGGTAATGTATAAAAAGGGTAATACATCATTATTAAGAGAGTTTTATCCCAAAACTGCATGGATGATTAACATTTGAAACTCAATCAGCATACTTCCTCATGTTAACAAACAAGAAAGAACATGAACTCACCTAATGAACTATACTATTTCCATACTTGAAATCCACAAAACATATAGAGATATGACATAACATAGTTATCCATAATTAAAATCTTCAATAATCTTTTTAAACTGAAGACATTTGCAAAACTGTAAGTGAAGTGAGCACAGGTGCTATAAAAGTTTGATATTGAACACTATCTTATGCGCATACAGTTAGAAGACATTTCTCACTACACAGATTTTTTTTAAAAAAACAAAAAATGAGGGCAAGCAAAACCTGGAATAAGCAGTATTTCAGAAGAGTAAATGTTCCACTCATAAAGATGAAACAAACCAAAAAGCTGAATACATCAGAGTGTACAGTTCTGTATGAAAACGAAGTGTTTCACTGGTCCTTTGTCCGACTCTTGGCAACTTAATGCCTCGTGTTCAGTGCTATGGAGGAAAGATACACAGGGAATGCGGATTCTGAGGAGATCCTGAGAGATCCAGGGAGTTGCTGAAGTAAGAGTGAACATCTGAGAGGCAGAGGGTACTTCTATCCAATGTGGAACTACTTCAGTATCTTAATATTTTAAAAATTCACAAAACTGTACCAATATGAACTGGCTAAATGCCAGCCCCAGGGGCATCTAAACAAAAAATACATAATTTTAAGCAACTGAGACATACACCACCAACATCACGTTCTAAGGAGTAAGTATACTAGAAATGCAGGAAGAATGGTATACCTGGAGGCAGGAGCTTAAGAGTTCTCCCCCAAGTTTTGATCTACTAGAAGCGGTGTAAAATCTGTCACATTATTTAATTTCACTTTGTTTATCTTCTCATCTTTAAAACTGGAGGAAAGATTTGAGAGCCAATGACAAGATATGGAAATAGCAAAGAATGAAGAAAGGAAGAGACAGACAAGTCATAGAATAAAGAGATAAGGAAATTTCATGGAAAAAACAGAATTAGGGCAAAGCATAGAGGTTTACAAATAAGATTAACGGTCTAAAATGTGGATGAGGCAAATAAAGTAACTGAGATTAAAAAAATCAGTAAGTGAACTATTCTCTACTTCTTCACTAAATCTCAGCAAGGATGGTCTCCAAAAATAGCAAGAGGCTCCACTTCTTCACTTAAGTTACATTTTTCTTAATTTCTCCCAATAAATGTTTATGCCTACTATTACAAAGCTCTTTATGCAGGAGTAAATGCTGATGTTCTTGATATTCTGCCTACATTATGTGTTTATTTACTAAAGAACAGAAAATGTAATGGAAATAACAAGATGCAAAATTTTATGTCTTGGTGACGGCCCTTCCTTTACTTATAATTTATTTGTTAAATGTCTAAAATATATTTTAAGTAGGATATGGAAGACTTCTATCCCTGAAAAATTTGAACTACAAATAAAATATAGTGGAAAATATGTCCTTGTAATTAGACTGAGACAAGTCATTTACCTCAGTTTAACATTAAATTTAATTTTCTGCTGACCAAGGTGAAAAAACAGAAGGTGAGAAAGGAGGCCGGATAGCTCTTGTTACTTGATAAGAAAAAGCAGAAGACTTTCTTTTTTCTTGTTTCTGTCTTTTAACAGACCTTATGTAAGAAAATTGTCAATATCTTTACTACATCTGTATAAAATACTTGAAAGTAAAACATTTCCTTTAAAAAATTAAACCTGAATGTTCTGTTTAGTTCAAAATTTTCAAACTTTCTCTTAAATACATATAAAAAGTAAATGTCAATTAGCTATGTCTCTTAAAGGTCTAACTATTTTAATATCTTGGTAGCAGCATACTAGTTATTGTACCTAAGTTTTAAAACATTGTGCATTTACTTGTAATTTCTTCCCTCTGGCCTTCTAATTTCCTTTAGAGCTGAAGGTTCTCTTGTGTGGTCTTAGTCTGAAGTGACTTTATTGGCCTTCACTTAAATCTCTTCTCATAATTGGCTTACACAAGATTGAAGGGAAACTATCAAATATTAAAGTATTTTTAACTTGACATAAAAACATGAACAACACCTACTTCACAATTAATTGTTATTAACTAATAACCCAGATGACAAATACTTGAGTTTTATACAGCATAAAAATGGGCCAAAGTTCTGCACTGAGGTTTAAGATATATTTTATTAACCTAGATGCCTAAGTATTCAGAATAATGATAATTCAGCCTCTTTATTATACCCTTTATTATTATCTGTTCTTCTATGTATGTGTTTATTTGCAAGATTTAGCCTACCAAGCAAATTTTGTGAAGAATTAATGTGGTTACAAACACTCTATAAGCAAAGACAGCTGATAACAGCCAATCAGAGTTTTTGATACTTATGAGACACATTATCATACTGTTCAGTAACAATAAGTGAAAGAAATCAACAACTTATGTCCTCTTAGCCCTACCTGGAGTGAAGATTTTAACATTAGGACATTTAAAATACCCACAAGCACATAAAATGCAGTGGGTCCTTAAGGATTCAGAGATAGATTCTGCTCTTTATACCCCTGTAGTTTTTTAATTGAACCTAGAGTGCGAGTAGAATACTGTATTTAACACAGAATCTCTCAAGTTTGTATTTTTCCTCAACTTGTATTTTCCTCCTACTCAACCGTACTTTCGTGATATCATTGTATTAAATACAATTCATAATTGAAATGATTATAAGAAATTATACACTATTGTATATCTTTTAAATTACAGTGATACCTCTATTTAGTTGGTTAAAACTAACACATACTTTGAAGTGTAATGTTAGTTATGAATAAAAAAATTTTAAGAGGAATGTTAGCAATCTACTTATGAATAAGAACTGTAATTTGCTTCTAAAGCTAAATCATATTTTTTAGTTAAGCTAAAGATGGATATACTTTAAACCCTGAGGTGAGTGGCACTTGTTATTCATGTGATATAAGCTGTTTCATATTATACTAGTTTCTAAAAGTTTTTAAATCAATAGTTTTAATTATGAAAACATTTTATGTACAAAAGTATTTTAAATCAATACACTTAATAACTCTTCATCTAGTAATAACTTGTGCAAGTTAAAACAAAGGTTTAGAATGAGAATGATGGATGATACATGCCTATAATCCCAGCACTCTGGGAGGCTGAGGCAGAAAGATTGCAGGTTCAAGCCCATCTTGGGCAACTCAATTTAGTGAGACTCTGTCTGAAAAACATTTAAAATGGGGGCTGGGGATATATCTTAGTGTGAAAGCTCTGGGTTCAATACCCAGCACAACAAAACAAAACACAGCAATACAATGAAAAGGATAGTGTATTTTTTTCTTACACTTTTCTGAATTTTTTCTAGATATAGAGTCTTAATTTGTAAGACTTTTCTTCTAATTTGTGTATGCTTTTTACCTCACAGTTGATCTATGAACACTTGAGATAGGAGGCCCTATCCTGTGTGGAATAAATGCTTTAATTGGAAGAACACTTGCTTAGTTTTCTGGCATGTGATAAAGAGCTCAGGCTCCAGAGCAAGTCAGAGGTGAATTTCCCAGGATGTAACAGGCAGCAAAGCACCTCACTCAACTGAACTTCAGGGTCCTCAACTCAGGAGAATAACGTGTATTCATCAGAGGACTGTAATAAGACTAATTGATGAACATAAATGATTACAAGGCATAGCCCAAGGCCATCCAAGATGGCTGCCAGCAATCAGCAATCACCACTTTCCCTCTCCACAGGGTGGGAAGCACCCTTTCCTCAGGTGTGGCCTCCTCAGATCCATGGAGTCTATGTGCATTTCAGGTTCTTCTCTTTGTTAAAGTTTTCTCATCATACTATTTTTTGTTCAATTTTTTGTTTAGAATAGGAAATAAAGAATATATGCAAGGACATATCCCTGTTGTCTATTTTAAAATAATTTTCCGCTTAGGCAGACACCGAGTGAGAGACCTATACATAGAAAAAAGGTCTCCAATAAATTTGTGGACTAAGCTGCATCTTTCCCTAAGGTGTGAGTTACCCACATGCGCCCCACGGCTGCACCAAATACTTAAGCTGGAACTATTGGCTTATTAGCTTATTAGCACCTCCCTAATCTTGACAGACAAGTCTCTGCTACAAACTACTCCTTGCTGAGCAGCTTAGCACCTTTTCACTTGGCAAGAAATGATTTCTAAAAATGGGTGTGAATGCCCAAATACTTCCTTGACTGGACCATGATTTTCTCAAGGTCCTTTTACATTTTTGACATCTTGCCTATAAAATCTAACTTATGTTCCACATCTCTCACCAAAACAGAGAATCTTCTGTAAAGCTTATATTTGCCACAGTTTTCAAAGACAATTTGCTTGATAAGAATATTATGGAGAGTACTTTTGCAATGTAGAAAATAATTAAATAGAAGCCTTGATAATTATGTCCATTTCCAACCTGTTCTATTGTATCAGGTCAAAAAAATCTATCAATCTTCCTTCCTAAACAATATGTTGCTTCTTGTTGCTTAAGAAGAAGAAAGTAAGGTGAGGAAAACATTTAAAGGATGATATTCTTGTCAATTTATTGTAGGTTCTACTGTAACACATTGAAAAATGAGATTTAAAAACATAAAACTAATTTTTAAAGCCACAAAATTTGGCAGTCCTTATAAAAACACAATATCATTGAGTATCATATATATATATATATATACATGTTATGTATGTATATAGCATGTATATGTATGGGATGAGAGAAAATATAGTGAATGCTTAAATGTCTAAAAATCTGTTATGGTAAAGGACACATTGCCATTAATTACATTCAAAAGCTGGGGATATAGCTCAGTGTTACTGCACCAGCCAGCAAGCCCAGGTCCTGAGTTTGATTGCTGGTAGCAAAAAAAAAAAATACTCCTCTTTGCTTCAAACACACTTATCTTATTTTTCTTGCCATGTTCTGAAGCAGTACCAGAAGTCTTCTTTCTCACGACGTGTGATCAAAAACATGGTGAGCGCTGCTACTGAGTACTACTGAATGGAAAAGAAGACTTTAAAAACATCACAACTTCGAAATGACCATGACAAATAAATATTTTTAATTGAATGAGGACATCAAGGCAGCCGCAGCAACATAGCTAAAGACACTCATGAAAAAGCACTTGTACCTATGTATATAGAAGCTCTCTCTATATATGGTCATCCTCTGTCAAAACAAAGTTCTCTGCATTCTTGGTAAGAAGACTTTTGGAGACAAAGTTTTCACGACTGATGTCAGAACATCAGTGTGTCAGGTGCCTATGCAGGGTCAGGTGCCTATGCAGCACCCCTTCTCTCTCGGTTAACAGGAGCAGTACCCTCAGCAGTCTCCGTCCTCAGGTCTCCACACCTTTCCTACCTTGTCCATCCCTTGCCCCTGTCCAGTCACACCTTCCCTGCTGCTCTGTCAGTCCAAGAAACAGAAACCCATTAGAAAATCATCTTTTTTTAGAAAATAATCATTTTTAAGTAATAAATTTGAAGATTCTTTTCCTTCTCACTAATGAGTTAAATGGATTCATTACCTTCAAATTAAAACATTACATATTTACCAAGAGAGTGAAGAAATTAAATCATAAGCTAGTGCTCTGAAAGGACTATTTTTAGATTATAATTTAACATTGAGAGAAATTCCATCTAAAAATGGGCAAAAAAAAAGACCTAAAAATTAAGATAAATATTTTCTATTATTAGTTTTACTTTTCTACCTCTTCCTTACAACTAATTAATTTCTCCATATTAAAACTGGGTACAAGGGCTGGGGATTTAGCTCAGCGGCTCAGCGCCTGCCTGGCAAGCGCAAGGTTGTGAGTTCAATTCCTGGTACCGGAAAGAAAACAAAAAAAAACAAAAAACAAACAAACAAAAAAAAAAAAACTGGGTACAGTCCTATTTGCAAAGAGCTACATTCTCTAAAGTTTTAGAGAAAATTATAAATTTAGTTAGTATTTGACAGGAGTTGTCTCTCTTAAAACCACATGTAAAATACAGCCTCCAAACAACTACCATCATAGCACTTTTTCCAAAATTTAGTTGATTCTGTCACATGTCATCCTTAGCCACAACCTATGTCTATATTTCCTGATGAAAAGGTGAATTGAAAAGGAAATGTACAAACATTTAAATATAAATGTCATTAAGTAAACACTGTCCACTGGTGGGAAAAATAAAATGTCAGATTTGTAGCATTTCAGATGGTCGAAGCAACAACCTGATACAAGGGCAGTTTTGAGAACTGGGAGGTGAATGCAGAGGGTGTCACTAAGTTGTTAGTCTCAAAGCGGTACCTCTGGGCTAATTATTTTCTTCTATGCTTTTGTCTATAAGCATTATACTTTTCACGTTTCTATGAAAAAAAAAGAACCACAGTTAATGAGACCCATAAAGATTCCCTAATCAGCTTATATTGTGAAAGAGTATTAAAGTATCCATTTTCACAACAGGCACATGAAATACACACTTTTATGATATATTACTAGCACAGGAACTTACATCTCTTTCCCCTTGAACCACCTGCAAATTTTAATAGTCATGTATCGCCAGGGTACCAGAAACTCATAAAAGTTTAACCTGCCAATTAACAAGTAGGTAAAGTTCCAGCCCTGTACCATAATTCCTCTGCTTCCAAGGCATAGTCAGCAAAACCTAGAAAATATTTCTGTGAATTTTTTTTTTGCAAGACAACTATATTCCAGGACTGATTCTTTACTAAAGTCACCCAGAAGTAAAATCACAAATGCATTGAAAATTACATCCTTATGGAGGGCATAAAGTCAGTGAAAATCTGGAAGTTTAAAAATGCATTTAATTATTTCCAAAAAGCTGCTACCTGAAGGATTTTATCTAGAGTAGGTTGCTTTTGTTTCAAACTCACTCTGTGGCTTTTTTAGTGTTGTGACACAGATCGGAGCCATTTCATTCCTTCGAGCAGGAGGCTCCACTAGAAATTATTTTATGACATATATATTATATATTTATTAGGACTATTCACTCTTATATAAATACTCATACCATGATCCCAAAGGTGAGACCCACAAAATACAGACATCTAAAGAAATCATTACAAGACTGAAAAAGCCTCTCAATTCTTCTCTGTAACAATGGCAATGGCTGCTAATGACATTCCAACAGGATGACTTCAGGCTAAGTAAGTTTCATAAATGGCCCATTAGTGTCAGGATCCTTGGTCTCAGCTCCAGGCCAGCTAGTCATATTAGGAATTACTACCATATTAAGCAATTGGTTATTTTTCTGAACTTACAGTACCAGGCAGAGCTATTTGCTTTTGCTAGTCCTTTGTTTATGTGAACTAGCCTCCTAGGAGAGAAGTTAAAAGATTCATGCCAGAAAGCTAAAGGGAATTTTGTTATGTGATGTCTGCCTGACTTTGCTGTTGCTGAGAGAATATCTACAGACTTAACGGCCAACAGACAGATACAAGTTAGGAAGTCATTCATACTTATTTTATTGAGGGCCTTCAATCACTCTATAGAGAAAATAATTTTTAAAACCCCAATCTTTCCCTCACATATCTGATAATATAGTAAGGAAAAATCATTAGTTTGGTTGTTCAATGTCTGTGGATTTAACAGAATTTATTGTTAGCATCAAATTTACAAAACAATGATGACTACTATACACTGAGTGCACGCTTTGCACCAAGTATATTCTAAGCATCTACATATGTCATTTCATTTAGTTTTCCCAGTAATTCCATATTCTATGGAAACATGGGGTGAAGTAATGTATCATCAAAACACAATGGAGTATGAACAGAACTCAAATCCACTTTGTTATACCTTATAGCACTTGCTATGACTTCATTACCTCTATTTGAAAAATAATTTAGGATTCAATCTTAAAGGACATCAACTCTACCTACCGATATTCTCAGCAGAATTTATCTATCTAGACAGGGGAAAACATAGCCAGATTTCCTTTAACAGCTGGGGGAAGCAGCATCTTTCTTGTTAATGGTCTCCAGAGCACTGTCCTAATTGACATCTGAAAAACAGTTTTGCAGGTTCACTGTTGCGCTGTGAGGATGATGAATCCCAGTCCTCTGACATTTAATTCATAAAAGCCTTGGAAGATTTCATGAATCCACTGTGCATGTAATTTTGTAATACCTAGAGAACTTAAGCTAGAGACTGTAAGAGCAGCGGCACTGTTGTGTCAGAGACCTCACTTGATGAACTGACCAATCACAGAAGCTTGGGCACCAGTGTTGAATCTCCTGATCCTTTTGGCCCTTCAGACATTTTTAGATGCTTTACCTACTTTGAGACTTGTTACAGTAGTTTGAGACCTCAGAACTGGACTGATAGGGAGATAAAATGTTAATATGGAACATTATTTATCCCTACTGAACAACTGATACCCATTGCAGTGTTTTTAAAAAACACTTTCGTTTGCCAAGAGAGAAATGGTTCTTAGTTACTAAAAAGATTGTCAAATACAATGCAGAAAATTTTCTAGAAAAAGAACAAATAATTCAATAAATAGGCCTATAAAACCTATACATCAGGAAAATTAATTATTCTTTTAACATACTGAAAAGGAAATGAGACCTAAAGTAAAAGAAAAAAAGACCCAAATATTGGACTTGGAAGGTTTAGAAAGAACCGCACATGGTGAGATCAGGAGATTTCGGTATGAAAGTCTACCAAGTGGGTCCTACATTTACTGATGTGCCTTTAACTATGCATGCATATACTGTTTGCACATAGAGCCTGCCAAAAAATGCATACACTCTTCGGGAAAATAAAAATAGTATGCTTTTTTTTTTCTTTTAAATTTTATTTTTAGAGATAAAAGAACCAAAACATATTCAGAAACACACAGACGTAAAGGAAACAACATAAAAACAATATAAACAATACAGAATTTCAGACAAGGTGAAAAGAAATTAACAATGGTTATTGCATTACATACTGTTGTCTTCATACTGGTTACTCAGATAAACAAATACAGATAGTTGATATTTAATTATTTGATCATTCTTGCACATTGCATTTTTCAACAGATGGTGCTATCCTCATATGGGGGCCGCTAGTGGATGCCACATATCAAATAAACCCCCCCTATACTGCCGGCCCTTAGAGAAGAAATTGAAAACCCATGTGCAGCCATCTCAGTGGTCAAGGTTACCCAAGCAGCAGTTTGCTGTACTAATAAATGTCTGGAAGCTAATGGCCACCACTTGGAACACCTCTTGCAATTGTAGAGACCAAAGGTAACTTGTACTAATCTCATGATATCTCAAAAAATTTATTCATACAAGTTTTTCATTTCCTGAAATGTGTACACCTTGTTTTGGAGGACTCTGTAGGTGCATGATTATGTATATAAACACACACACAAGACAGCTAAGATAACTGTCCTACTAATTTCTATTGGTTTATTGAAAGGAACAATTAATGTTTAATTGTTTGATCAATCTTGCATGCCTATATCTGGTAATTTGAGCAACTACTCTGAAGATAACAATAAGTAATGCAACAACCGGTGTTGATTTCCTGTCATATTGTTTTGAAATTCTGTATCGTTTTTATAGTTTTTGTGTTGTTTTGTTTCTGCTTTTGTTATTTTGTTTTTGCTCTTTTCTCTTTGAAATAATAAAAAATACATAAAATAAACATAGCACATGAATGCCTGGAAACTGGAGTTGTGCTGATATATGTTTGGATAAGAACTGGTATGTGAAGCTACCCTGAAGCAGCTCTTTCAAGGAGGTGACGGGGAAGGTATACAAAGAACTCAACCCTAAATGGAGCTGCACTTGGGGCACCGTGTTTAGGAACTCTAACTTCAAGAACCCAAAGTACGTAGAATGAACAATGTCAGTAATTACAGTATGTAGCTGAGTAGTCACTGGGATAGAGCAGTGAGTTAGACATAGCACTTGCCCTTGTAGAATGTACAGTCTATCATAACTCCACTATAACTCTCTAATATGCAACCTATTCTCTTTCTCCTTCTTCTGATTTGATATTGCTTTCTAGCCATTGATTTATTTATGTGATTTATACTGTCCCTTTTAAAAATGTTAAATTTGTCTTTTCTGGTTCAGTTATAAATTCTTACTGGCCTGCAACCTGGTAATCGATAGATAACTCGTTAAACGATCTATCTGATAAATATAATTGTAGTATCACTGTGCTACACGGCATTATACTTACATTGTCAAATGAGTACATGGGGTCAAACAAAAATTTAAATAGATGCTTTGCCTCGACTTGATATTTGTAACTGAGTTCTGCTTCTTTGCTTTACTTCTCTGCCTCTGTCAACCCTTCCAACATGTCACATTCTTAGCGTCCTCCAGACTTCCAAGAGTTTTTTCCTCTGCCTGAAAGACCTCTCCACTCTTCATTTAAGTAATGCTAACTCACATTCAGACCCCAGCTTAAAAGATACTTCTTCACCAAAGCTCATCCCAGCTTACACAAGTGATCAAGTTTCCTTTAAGTGCCCTCACGAGAAGCTCTGCCCTTCCACAACACTAAGGGCATTTCTCAGTCACACTTTTTCCTACATGCTTTAGCTCAAAACCTTTGATTTAGTAGCTTCTCAATAAACGGTTTTGAGTGAGGCCAGATCCATCTAGGGTTCATTTATTTATTCATTTCCTCATTGAGTTATGTATGCTCATTAATTCTTTCATTCATTTTGCCATCTGACTATAGCAAATACATATGCAGTAATTACTACGCCTAAGTACTATGGCAGTCATTGAGGCTACAAGCAAATACACCACCCTACACATATAACCACACAACTAATTATTTCATCTAGAACAACGACACAGGAAACTAACGCATAATGGGAGTTTAAGTTTTATGATAGAAATATGGGCAATGTGGGAAGAAAGGGTTAAAAAAAAAGCTAAATCTGTTCCTTCTTCCACCAATGAATTAATATACTTAACTGGGAAATTTAAGGACTGTATGTACATGTAGTTAATATAATTCCCTGCTCCAAATTTGTAAATAAAGATATTTTCTATCCAGTTCTCAAAACATGCAATCAGATGTACAATAAGAAATGAAACATAAACATATTTCCCTAAGCCACTCATTTACTATCAATCAGAGAACTTTAAGGACCAACCCAACTCTGACTCACAGCTATGCAATTCTCTGATTGCGTTTGCTTAAGCCATATGCTGGCACTTTTTACAATCACACTGTTTAGAACATCAGATTTCCCGTGGATTTTCTCAGGCTTGCTATGTCACCCCAAATTTTTCTCTGGAAGTTAATATAATGTACGTGGTCTTTTCCTGTGTTTGCTCTTGAAAGGGGAGCCTCACCACTGAAGAAGGGCACACCAGCAAAAAATTCACTCCAAGACCCAACAATCCCAAGTATGACCCAGCTCCCAGCTCCAGATTCAGGATAAGGGCTCTAAACTAACAGTCTCATCAGGTCTCTTACCTGCCTGAAAACCTCCTAAAGGCCCCTCCAACACATGACAATAAAAGCCAGCTCCTCGATGTGGCACCCAAACCTCTGTAAACCTGTACACTGGCCAGCCCTGTTTCCACCCCTGGCTCATTCCCACCTCACCCGATCTTGCAATTATGCTCCGTTGAAACTGAGAAGGCTCCTACCCTCAACATCCTGTTGCATGCCTTTGTGCCTTTGCTCTTCTTCTGTCCTCACCCCAGAATTCCTCCCATTTTAGGCTGTTATTCCTGCTCACCTCTTAAAATTTCCTTTGGGAATATTGTCTTCCAAGACACCTTCTCTGAACTCTTCATTCTGGGCTCCATGATTTGCTCTGTTTCCCAGAACATTTTGAGATGCCTGTATTATTATACCTTTCATGTTATATTGAAATAATCTGCTGACCTGTTGTACTTCTGGTTAGGGTGAAAGATCCTTGGGAACTGAAGAACAGAGAAGCAATATTATATTTCTTTCTTTCTTTCTTTTTGTCTTTTTGAGACAGGGTCTCACTATGCAATTCAGGCTGGCCTTGAGCTTACTTTTGTAGCCCAGGCTGTCCTCAAACTCAAAAGGATCCTCCTGCCTCAGCCTCCCAAGGGCTGGGATTATAGGCATGAACCACCACACCCGACAATATTATATTTCTTTGGTGTCTATTCTCTCAAGTCGACCATGGGATGTAATGTAACATCAGTGCTTAAATATTAGTCTGCTTTTCCTCAAAAACTTACTTAAGGCATTTACTAAATAGCCTGGCAAAAGACAAATAAAACAAGTATATAAACAGCAATGAATCAGAAAGTAATTATGAGAAGTGTCACAAAGGAAGGTACAAAAAAGGCCAGCAGGAGATATAAGAGGAAACAACAGACCAAAAGTATCAAAAAGCTCTATTTGAATAGGTAAATTTTTAGTGGAAGAAAATGGAAAGAGGGCCTGAGAAAATGCATTGGATAAATAAATCTAACAACACGTTTGAACACGAGTAGTAATCCTGGCCAAGAAAATTGCACGTAGTAGGAAAGCACAGAATAGAAATAAAAAGTAGGATGTGGCTAGGGCATGGGGTTCTCTGACAGTGCATGTATTTAAATTTAGTTTATGGAAGTTGAAAACAAGGCAAAAGCACGGCTGGGCTCTGAGCATAGTTTCACGGGAAGAAAGACCCTTGTCCATTGTCTGTCCAGTGCTGTTAACACATTGGATTTATTTCCCTTCATCATCACCTCCAACATCATCCCTGCACTTCCACCCAGTATGACCCAGCTCCATGGGTTTAAATAGGACAGGTGGTCTAGGCGCGCACATAGACAGAAAGACAGATGGCTAGACAGACAGACAGAAATAAGTAGGGAGGGGGAGAGTGAGGGAGGAAGGAAAAGGGGAAGAGGAGGAAGGGGAATAAGGGAAGAAAGAAAGAAAAGCAGAAGGAAGGAAGGAAGGAAAAGAGTGAGCAAGCAATCTAGGTAGCTCAATGCTACATAGAAGTTACTAATTATGAGTATGCAAGACACAAACTCATGGGTTAGAGGAGGTCTAGAGGAGCTGGGTGTTTTGTAGAAGAACAGAGCTCCAAGGCCCAGCGCTCTGCTCCTTCCTCTTCTCCCTTCTTGCATCTCCTAGGGAGGTAAACAGCCAAAGAATCTGCACAGCAGCTAAGTGAAGGTGAAAAGCTGAGTCCAGCAGATGCACACAGACTGGGTGGGACAGGCGTGCAAAGGTTAGGGAGAAGCTGTCCTCTCCCTGAGAATAAATTCCTTCTGTGGAGCATGGGGAGGAGGTCATCAAGTCATTCTGTTTCCTATAAAGTCTGTAATTTCAAAACTGCATCACACTTTAAATATGTAACACTTCATAAAAAACTCCTGGTAGTTTTCAAAGGAATATCTTTGACATGCCACATCCAAAAGGACTATGAGTAATAAAAACAGGACAAAATGTAAGAAGAATTGTAAGACTCAAGGAAAGTCACAAACACCCTAAAATGATTATGTGTAGATTTATGATTTTCTCATTATTTTAAAAACACAATTAAAGTGTGTGAGCCTAGCTTATGCAAATTGTACTATAGGTCGAGTGTCCTTTACGCAAAATACTTGAGAAGTATTTTCGATTTCAGATTTTAGAATACTAGCATATACCTAATGAGGTGATCTTGTGCATAGGACCCTTCTCTACAAATGAAATTCATCTGCGATTTATAAAGACTTTATACATATAACCTGGAAGTAATCTTATAGAACATTTTTAGTATACCTGCATTTTGACTACAAAATGTCATTTGAGGACAGGTTGAAATGCTCCACTCTTTCCATCCTCTTGGTATTCAAGATTTTGGATTTCAGATTTTTAGCTTCTTGTATTTTTTTTATTTAATCTCTGATAGCTCAATGTAAATGCACATATGGCACTATATTAGCTGATAATTTAAACAGGCATAGCCCATTATGATAGGAAAACCTAGGAGAAAATTAGTTTTGCCAGTTGCAGACTTGATTTGCATGACAAAATCTCCAGTACTTGAAGGGTACCGCAGTCAGGGTTTGAAGGGAATAGATTTAAAATAGGACACATAATTTAAAGGATTATTTTATAATACTCACCTAAGAAATTAGATGCAGAACAGTGCAGGAGATCTGTATATGCTCTAGAGACACAAAGTATCCAGTTGATGGCCTGGATCCCATGGCAATGTCCTCCACGAGTCCAGCTGGAGGCCTAGAGCTCATGACAACGTCTCATGCAAGTCTGTATCAAGGGTCTGCACTAGGAAGGCCCAAAGATCATTGGTGGGAGCTAGAAAGTCTGCCCCAGAGGGAAGAAGGATCTGTGCCAGCAGGCTGAGGGATCGCACTGGAGCCAGGAAGCAACACTCAAGGTAAGGACCAGGGCCCCTTGAAGAGAACCCCAGCCATCCCCATCAATGGTGAGGACCCAAGCTCCTCTGATGGTGAGAAGAGCTGAGTTCATATCAGGAAATCCAGCATGACAAGCTTCTCCAGGAGAATGAACACCATCTTCCCCTCCAGTTTGAGCTTTATGTCTTTGGTAACAATCCTCAGGCTGGCCTTCCACACCCAGAACCACGCTGATTCAGTTCAGCTGGGTATTACAAGTTGACCGTCAGTTAATCCACCACAAAGGGAACCTGTCACTGAAGGCTGCCCTTCCTTTTCAAAGCTGGAGGATTAACTGCTGTCATCACATTTCCTGTTCCTCTGCCTCACTCATCCAGTAGAGGCCGAATTCATCTGCATCCCCTATTCACATAATTCCATGTCCAACTCAAAGCTGGGCTTTCAATCTTTTTGTGTCACTTGTCAGCATCCTCTCCTATGCCTGAAACTATCCACTTAGCTCTTACCCACTCTTTCCAAGTTCCCATTCACGTCTCTTTGACAATGAAGGACCACCTTTCCAACTTTGCAATGAAATTCAGTCACCTGAAAGGAGGGAAGGCTCTCAAGCCCCAACTCTCCCAACAGCACAATTATCTGAGTCCACATCAACCCTTAGTGGACGGAGACACCCGTAATGGCTCTCACTTCAATAACAGGATATGTCCTGTCTGTGCATCACTCTCCTAACCAAATGTTGAAATGCAGTGATTTTATAGATGTATATATTTCATGTATTTCTAACTAGATTTTACATATTTCTAAGCAGAAAATCCAAAGATCTCTCTTATCTACACATTATATGCCTTTATCTTTTCTCACGTTGAATCAGAAAAAGAAAAACAAGCCATTTGACCCATTCTTACAAAGGCCTTATATTATTTTTCTCTTTTATCATCTTCGTTTAAGAGGGTCATGTTCTTCAAACTAATGTTGCCGTCACTAATTCTCTAAGCTACCTGTTGAAATAAAACAATGAGAAAAAGAATGACCTATCAACTCTCCAAATTCCTGGGGTTTCTGATTTTTCTATGGGGCTCTACAGATGTCCTGGATACCTTTAAACAAGAAGTAAGAAGGGAACCGCAGCTCTGCTAAGCATACACTGTTGTTACATCCCGTAATTTCCCAGCCTAAAGAGTGAAAGAAAAGTGGCTTCAAGGTTCCTGGGAGCAGAGGGGCACAGGTGTTGTCGGCTTTATCAGCCCTCTTCCCAGTCTGCGAGTATCCTGGAGAGACAGGAGGAGATGATCTTGTCCTGCTCTGCAGGGCATGGCCAACACACCTGGACCTGCAGGGAACAACCTGCCAGCTGTTCTTGAGTAGCACGTCCTTTTTAAGTTCCTCACAGAAAAGTATCTTGGAGAAAAAGGAGCCTTGCCTAGGAGGTGCACATTTACTTGAATGGCAATCATGTTCCCTCTTGCTACCATGCGCATTGAATCACACCTACACTAAAAGGTTCCCTTCCCAACCAAGCAACAAGCGAGCATTTTTACTGTGTTTTGAACGAGTGTCCTTTGTGTGTCAACTTTTAAAATCTAAATTTGACTGAAAATTGCAATACATTTTAGTTTTTCCATCTATACCTTTTATATATCGGAATTTTATCATGTACTAGAAATTTAGAGGGGAAAAACATGTCGCCGTTCTTCCTTTTTGTGACACTGGGGATAACTCTCAGCCTAGTAAATGTGGTACAGAGGGTGGATTTTTCAGTTTCCCCATATTGTTTTACTCAGTACCACCTGATAAAAAACTTATAGAAATTAGCTCTGCCACACACCACTGACCTGTGGAGTCATTTTTCAGCTTCATGAACAAGTCCAAAGGAGAGGAAATTATTTTTTATTAACCAGGTACTAAAAACTAAAGCCTTTTATAAGGGTTGCTTGCTTCTTTCCACTGAGACCAGTGGGCAGAGGAAAAGAAATCCAACTGCAATAACTTTGCCCATAGGCAGCTTTATTAAAATCCATAAGGTGAAATTTTTTAATGCAATCAAATCATCATAAAATATGTTAGGTATTTATGGTAAATACAACTATTATTGTACACCTTTCTCTTGTGACACCGTCCCTGGGAGAAGGAGGGGGTTTGAATGTTTCAAAAATGAACCTTTTTGTAAGGTGCACTTAGACCCCTCTAGTTAAGGTCAAGTTGCATTTTCCATTATAAACCTGTTTCCAGGGTTTATTACTTTGTCATAAAAATCTGCTTGGGGCAGAAATATGGCATATCGAGTCCTAGCTCAGCAGCACATTTTTTTTAAAAAAATGTATCAGAATTGGCTAAACACAGTTTAGTGCTATTGAAATGATACAATTATGACTGAAATATATCCTAAAGAATCCAGTGGGCTAGCACAGCTAAAACAATAACTCTATCAAGACACATGCTTATGGGCCCTATATTATTCCACTTATCCAATCTAAGGATCCATAAAGTTTACCAGTGCTTCTAGGCAAAGAATATGGTGAACGTGTCAAGCACCAAAAAGAAAAAACAAAGGCAAATAAACTCAATTCTAAGGCAGTACTGTACCTTCTGAAGTTTAAAGTAGATTTTTTCCAAGAACAAAAGTTTGTTTCACTAATCTTTATCCTGAAAATACTTTCCTTCCTCCCTGGAAAATATGAAGATATCAACTAAAATATGAGAAAATTGCTGAATTGAAAAATGACAGTGCTCATTATAAAATAATGCTAATCAGTGATTTGCTTTTGGGGGGCAAGGCTTTGAATTGTTTTTGCTTATTTTGAAATACAGTAAGTTGAAGAAGGAATAATACTTTGAAACAGTCCTGGAAAAGTCATAAATCAAAGCCACAAGAGATGGCTTCTAAGTAAGATGCAGAAATAAATTATGCCACCCTGGGATACAAATTTACTTTGGAATAAACTTAGAATGTAAAACTGTGTTGTAACCCTGGAAAAAATCACAACTTCAGCAGTTTTCAGATTCCTCACCTACAAGATGGTAGGGTTGGGTTCCTGATTAGCAGGAAGCCTTTCAGTTCCCCTCTCATAGGATGAAATACACAGATGCGACCTGGTCCTCGGGGCTGCTACTGAGCAACACTGTCAATACTGTACCACAAGGAAGCACCTCTCTGGCCTTCTTCACTCATTTAGTGCCACAACCAAACTGATATTAGGCAGATGGAATTTGTAGCTTGGAATTCTGTTGTAAACCTCACTACAACTGGATTTTTGTTATCAGGTAGCAAATGGAAAATGTCACAGAGAACATAGTTCCATATGGCAAAATGTTTAAAGACCCCTTATATTTTAATTTTTTCATGTATTACATGAGTTATAAAAAACATTAACTTCCTGAATGATGTCTGGCTTAGGTTACACTAAAAGAATTTGGCCTCCTCAAACATACTCATGAACACAGGCAGAAGAAGAACCTAGACATTTTCTCAAGAAGTGGCAGTGACATTGAATTGTGCACAATCAGCCGGGTGTGGCGGTGCATGTGTATAACCCCAGAACTCAGGAGACTGAGGCAAGAGGAACACCACAAATCTGAGTCCAGCCAGGACAACATAAGGAGTTCAAGACAGCCTGAACTACACAGCAAGACCCTGTCTCAAAATAGGGAAGAATGAAAAAAAAAAAAAAAAAGCACAGTGAAGAAATTAGGGAATAATTCCTAAACTCATACTTGGTAAAGCGCTTTAGTAAATAGTAACTTTATTAAATGCACCATTTTCAGATCCTATGATATCTTTTTTTCCTGTACTAAACAACCATTTGCTTGCTTTTTAGCCATTCTAAATTGAAAATATACCTGGTATTTTAACCAATCAAAATCTTATTAATTTAGTAACAATGCGACATATCATTTTCCTTTCTTTGAGAAACAAAACCTATCTGAACACTGACCTAGAGTGATTACCTCCTTCTGCCCCATTTGCTTTCGTTTAAAGCTTCTATTTTCATCCATATCTGTTACCTCCCTCAAAAGCCAACTTTCATTCTCTCTATACCTTCCTTGTTTTGCTTAAAAGAAAGGAAACAAAAATGAAAATTTCCAACATGATTGAATTAGTTTTTCTCATTTAGAAGGCTAAATTCTGACATTGAGGAGAGAAGCTGGTAAATTTTAAGTAAAGAATAACACGTAAGCAAAGAAATTTATTCTATGATGAAGATGATTACCTTTAGTCCAAGTAAATTCACCCATCAAAGAAGTCAAAAATAAATCAGATGAGCCCATGTAAACATGCTAATTGAAATGCTTTTCCCAAGAAAAATTCCCAATATTTACCAGTCTTTCCTGTACTGATTGAACACAATTATCACCACTAGTCAGACACCTGTAATTTTTAAGCTTTGTCTCCAAAAAAGGAACATCATTTCTGAAGACTTCTCATCATGGGTAAAAATGGGCATTTTAAGCTCTATTCTTTAAAACGATTTACAGGGACAGAATGGAGTTCAAACAAGTACCTCAGAGGATAAATAAAATTACAAAGGAGAATAGGGGAGGGCTATCAACTCCTCTTTGTTTCCAAGCTGTTGGGGATATTAATAACCTAATTGTACATCCTGTGTCACACACCCCCATTTCCTCTACAACAGCACTCTGCTAAAACCTTTACAGCCATCATTTCCAGCTGTCTCCCTGCTTAGAATGCAAGTTCTGCTCTTATTAAGTCTACTCCCAATACCACTGTCTAGTATAGTGCCTGATACACATTGTCCCTCACCCCTCAGTAATCATTTTGGAAGTTAGGAGGGCAAGAAAGAGAGCAAGGGAAGAAGGGAGGGAGAGATGAAGGAGAGGGAGGAAGGGGAAAAGAGCACACGAGAGGAGGAGTCACTAGCAGGATACTCTACAGATCTATTAATTGCATAACAAGATGATCTTTTTGCTACATCCTTAATGGAATAAAAAGTAACAAAATACTATAATTTGTCATATGAGAAATTCAAAATAATATAATTTATTTCAAAATACTGTAATTTATCGTATGAGAAAACGTGATTTAAGGTAGAATTAACTTCTACACCACATGTAGATTTTGAAAATAAGGTACCTTCCACGCTTTTCATGTAGAAAATTATGTGAAATGTTACTGGAATCAACATGCAGTTCTACAGCTCTAGAATTCTGTAGGCAAAAGTAAAAGCTTCAGACTCTTTTTCTGAAATAAGAGGAGGACTTTGGAAAGCAGTGTTGAAAGTTTTAAATGTTAACAATTAAAAAGTGTTTTAATATGTTGACAATGCCAAATGCTGAACACACAGAATTTACATCTTTTATATTATCCTAAGTGACATGAAAGAAACCCAGTTTCTGGGGAAAACAGTCTTACATGAGAACACCCTACGAAAGGATGCTCTTCTTCCCGAAAGAATACACAGGCAGTTATTTTCTTTGGAAGCCTTAGTTTGCAAACTGAATAAATAAATAAATGAGTAGAAACGTGAAAGTAGGTGATATTGTTTATTCCTCCTGCAGTCCCACAATCAGCATGCACAAAATCACCATGACATGCCCACACATATTACTTCCTACAGAAAGTGCAAAGTCCAATCCAAACAAGTAAGGATATTGCTTTATATTTACGTAGCATTTCCACATTATCTCCTCTAATACTTAAAATAACCTTGTAGAATTGATAAGCCCTGTGTTAAGGCTAAATCACTTGCCCTGTTAAGCAGCTCGTGTTACAACCATGACTCACAACCTGACTTACTTCAAGTCTCGTGCTTTGGCCAGTACATCATACTTGTCTCCATATACGACAACATTTGAATAACGCTCTTGCTTCAGAATGTCAAATACTGTGCAATTATCCATTTACATTCACATTATAAAACTATCTTTATCATTTTGACTAAAAGTTCCTGTAAGCAGTCACCATGCTAACCAGAGTACTGTTAAATGTTCTAATTTTTGTTATTTCAACCAGAAATTGTATTTTATTAAATTATATTAAATGAAAAACTTAAAACTGAAATACTTATTTAATAAATACCTAAATAACTATGTTGTCGATTAATTCGTAGTTTCCTTTGGTGTAAGAAATGCTGCATTCATGTACAACAAACAGTTCCTCTAAAGTTCTACCTTGCAAAAGCTTAAGCAGTGGCCCTCTTACACAGCTTGGCAACCAAGAAATCTGTGTAGCGCAGTTCTTAATTGATGAATGTATATAGAGAAGAAACACTGTACAATGTAATACACTTGGTCCCGGATCTACTTTAGTATAATTTAGAGAACTTTCCACACATACGTAAGCTCACATGCACGCATGCGCAGACTCGTACGCATGCGCACAGACTCACACACATGCGCATGCACGTCCAAATGTGCGCGTGCACATACATATCTCCAGGCCTATTTCCCTTGAACTGCTGAATCAGAATTTCCGAAATAGAGCCCCGTCTCTGTAATTTTTAAAACTCCACAGGGGATTTCTGATTAAAAATCAAGATCCAGGTCATTGCTATAAAGTGTAACACTGTATTTGTTTCCCCTGACATTTTTTTTAAGTAACAAAAATGATGCTGAACAATATCTCCAAGGATTTGTGGCCTTTGCTCCCGCTTAACACCTCACAATCACACGACTCCCAATAAACACAACTTTCTCAGGCTCCAGTGTAATTTGTTAATCAACAAGACACCTACAGATGATTGTAAATCAACAAGACACCTACAGAATTTTAGCAGTAAGATTAAGCAGTCCCCCACCTCGGAGTGTCCCTTTCACAAACAAGGTCTGACTGTAAAAGGCAGCCTCTTCCTAAATATTTAAGGTCCCCTGTAGAAACGTTAAGTGAAGATTATTTAAAGACCTAAGTACACAGAAACCTGACACACTCATTTTTAATGGGGAGGTAGACTGTTGTTTATTTAGCTTTTGAAATCTGTCCTAAATTTGGCTTTATGGAACCAAAAAAGTCTAGCTTTAAATTAACAGACTGTTTTCTACTGTCCAAGGGATAATTTGAACTTCACTAAGACATGGCTATGAATGGAAATAAAAATAACTCACATTAAACCCTAAGTACTTCCCCGCATGCCTTTCACTTGCCACAAGGCCCATTGTTCCATGCTTGCTTCTAAACAGCACTTAGGAAATTTTCACTGAAACAGTTTTCCGTAACCAAGAAGAAAGGAAGACCAAAACGATTTCACTTAAAAACAGACAAAAAACTTTCTAAGCTTTCAGCATCTAGCAGTCTTGTCAGGAATGAGAGAGGGGATGCTCACATGGTACCCTAAAATTCTGCAGCTTTAAATTTAGCTCCCTCTCCTTCTGTATTCTAAGGAAGAACTTACTGTAGATGGAGTGTACTCTGCTCACAGTTCTAAGGGCTTCCTCCCCTACCTCACCTCAGGCAGTTTACAAAAAGCTTAGGTTAAACTTATAAACATTTTAAATATCTAAAAAACTGCTAAATATAACAGGAGACGCAGGCTTTCCCACGCTGGCTTCCAAGCTTTGGCATCCTGTCTCCTTCACCATCCCAGTCCAATTCATCCTGCGCAGCCCTTCCTGGTCTTAACATGTCAGACTACGTCATCTGAAAAATGCTTTTTCTAAGACTAATTTTGACCAAATTTATGTTTTATCTCTTCTCCAGGATAACGTCTGTGATATTTACTAGTTTAATTCACTCCACTTTTGGACTAATTTCTTTAATGTTTAGTGACTCTTAGGTTTTCTATTTCATCTTGAGACAATGTTTTACTTTGTTGAAAAATCAAGCATTTAAAATCATGACCACATAGCTTTTCATATTTCTTTATGATTTCAATATCTCTATTAAATCTGTGTGATACCCATTTCCATTTCTAATGTTTCTAATAATGTTTCCATGTATAATAACCTCCCCAGTTAATTTTTTAAAACATTGGCAGAATTTCAGATATTTTATCAACATTCTCAATTACTTTTGCCAATCATATCCAAGACTACAGCAAACACCTATTATCTTTCAGGCCTCTTGAGACTTCCAGTGAACTGTTAATTCTGAATGTCCAGCCTAGCAAATAAAATGGGTCATCGGAGAAGGTATACTCAGTTGTTTCCCTTGGGCTTCTGGCCTTTTCCAAGCTAAACGGTAGCCATCTCTAGAATCCCCCATCAAATGAAAATTGATATACAATGGCCTCTAGAAAAATAAAAATCAACCTCAAAGACTGTTGATAACAGGCAAAATATTGAAAATGTCAACAACAAATGGATGTGGATGTCCAATGCCCTAGGACAACTCCGAGTTTCGGAGGAATAATATTACTTAGAATGCAGGTCTCAGAGAAAGTAGCAGATTAGGATTTAAGCTAATAATATCACAGTTCTATTAACAGCAAGAGTTTCCAATTACCAAATGCCTATGCATGCCCATAACAGATATTAGAACCACAGCAGAGAATACAGTGGGAAGTGGGAAGCAGGGAAGAGGTATAAGTGAATATTCACAGCAAATTTGTGGGCTGTCATACTAATCCCGGTTTACCAAGGAAATCTACAGTCAGTGTAGACTAAGTAACTTGCTACAACAAAATATGGTTGTAGGATATGCATACAAATCTATGTAACTCTAGAAACTATTCTCGTTTCACTGCTCACTTCATTCAGCAGGTTTTTACTGCATTACGAGGATCAGAAAGTCTTCAGAAGGGAAACATATGAGTAAAGGTAAACATATGGGGAAGTAAAAGGTACAGGGAGGATTAGTGATGAGTGACAACAGGCAACATGTACTGAGGCCTGACTTCAGCCAGGCTGTGCTCTGAATCCATGTCATCCTGAAAGCAACCCCCTAAAGTCAAACTTCTACTGCCCTGAGGAAGGAAAAGCTTAAATACTGTAACCTCCCCAAAGTTGCCCGTGTGGTAAAGGTGATGCATCTTGGAGTGATATCCAAGTGTCTTATTCCATAGCATATCTAGCCTTTTAAATAAGTAATAATGATGAAGTACAGAAAATTTTGGAAGGTCTCTAAGTCACTGAATGTTGGAACTATTCCCAAGAGTGGCTTCTGGTAAACATTGTTTGCCTAGAGCAGTGAGGGTGTTTTAGAGCTTCCAATGGTAGGAACAGCCCACTGAAGCATGTGTGGCTTAGATTTCACCACCCCTGGCTAGAGTGTTCATATATTATGTGAATAAAGGATTGCATGGTCAATCGGTGAGGAGCATGCAAAGCTGCACCTAGGTAAACAGGTCTACTTTGTAGCAGGGTTTCTTGGAAACTTTAAAATACAGTGTATCATTATACAATTTTAGATTACTAAGACAAGGGTGTAGGGGAGAGAGTGTTCCAGTCTTTGATCAAGGAACAATTAATTACTATTTTCACACAGCAGCTAGAGATGCATACAGTCCCCTATGTGACTTCTCTAAGGCCGTGAAGCTAATTAGAAATAAACCCAGAGCCAGAACTGAAAACCTCTGGCTGCTGAGCCAGGCTCTGCCTAAGCAGATAGCGAAATGTGCTGTGTAGACAATGTATAGAAAGATAAGCTTTCATGAGCAGGAGAAAGGCACGGTGTAAAAGGTACTGAAATGACAAGGTATGCTCACCCTTTACAAAACTTTTGCCAAGACCCAGGGATGATTTGCAAAGTGGACTGGTCTAGAAGGCGGCAGAAAGCAAAAATAAAATCAAACATTCAAGAATAGAAGTGAACTCTGAGCACTGCTAGGAGCCAGTAGTTGCTGGGAGAGAAAACTTACTTACCTCCAAGGATCTTGGCTACACTTCTGTATAATTCTGAAGAAGTTTAAGACCTGGCGCTAAACACCTCACCAACCCTCCAGCTCTATCAGCTCATTCCAGGAGTGATCAGTTGCCAAAACCCATGTGAATACCATCCACTGGGCTCCAGTCATTATATGATCATTACTTTAAATATAGCTACATTCCTTTCCAACAAAAGCCAAAAAAAAGATAATTCATCTTTTGAACAAAAGTTTTAACTTCATTCTTCACTGGCTGCCTCTGACCTGTGTGTGTGTGTGTGTGTGTGTGTGTGTGTGTGTCTGTGTGTCTGTGTGTCTGTGTTATCTTTCTTTCTCTAGAAGCAAGCACAACTGACATCTAAAAATATCTTATTTCTTCAAAACAACTTCACTAATTGATGTGTATAGAAAACATGTTAGTCATGTTCCCAAAATGCCAAAATAAATGAAAAAAAACATTTCCTCAGGAAGTCACACACTCTTCAAAGTACTCAACCACAGAAGCTAGCTTGCATTAACTCCCTTTTTTCCTTGCTACCCTTAAAACGAAATTAAAATCCTTGTATCTCTCATAATATCATGTGATATTAATGATTACCCCCACAGTCCCTTTCTCATCTTCTGGCCCCTTTTGATATAATCATTGAGTCCAATTGACTCTAAGTACTATATTCATGTTCTGTTGTTTCCTTATGCATATCCTTGGTGCAGAAATTCCTTCCCTCCACCCATGGCAGATACCACTAGCTTGACACTAAAGGCTTTTCTCCTTTAGCACACACATCCCTGCCTCCTTTAGAGTCAGGTGAATGGGAACATTCTCTCTAGCAGAATGTGAGCTGAAGTAGCATGCACCGTTCCATTCCAGCTTCTGAAGAGACAAGCACTTCTGTGGGTACCGTTTCCCTGCAAATGCCTGGGACGTTGACATGCTGGATAACACTGGAAGCCATGCACTGAAGAATCCAAAACTCCCAACAAGGTAGGTCCCTGAAGGACAGAGGAGAAGAGCTGTCGTGCAAACCTGAACTCCTATAACCCAGGACTTTTATGCAAATAGGAAATCAAGTGTTATTGTGATAATCCACTGACTGTTTGCGCTGTTACCACACCTACCCTAGCTTAACAGAAAAATGAAACTGACAGTTTGAAATAGAATGAGATTGTAACAAAGGCCCAAAACATTAATATTGGCCCAGTGGCCAGAATCTGACATAACAAGCTGGAAAGCTGGCAACTCTTGCTAAATGGGGGAAAAAGTATTCAGTACAGCTGAAGCCTACGGTTACTCAAAAGGCAATCCAAGTGCCAAATGAAACTGCAGCTCTACAGGAAAAGGCTCCAACCAGCCATGATGTTCTCATGTATTGCTTGTTTCTTACTGCTTTTTCAAAGGATGACCAAAAAAAAAAAAATTAATTCAGACCAAGTTTAATGAATTGTAGACAAAAAATACAAGAGAGTAGAGAAAAAGTGGAGAAAGTTGGGTTGTGTGGGACTGAAAAATCAGACCTTCCCTGATCCCCAAACTGCAAATATAAACACAACTATAAAAAGCTTTGAAAAGAAAAGGCCCATTAAAAATTCCCAATTAAACAAAAAGACTGAGCTCTGTGACAAAAATAATATTATAGATGGCAGCACCATGTACAAGCGGCCGCCACTTGTAAGAAAATGAAAGAAGCATGAAAGATGGAAGGAGGGGAAAAAAGTCGGCTCTGTTGAGACTGTATTTGGAAAAATGTGGGATGTGTTTCCTGGCCATGGAAGTGATACATCAGATTGAGAGCAGTATGTCAGAACCTACTAAATTTTTGTGGGAGCGGAACCATTAGAGAAAGTAGGAGTCTAGTTATTATAAAAGACTATCAAGGGGCTGGGGATTTAGCTCAGCGGCAAAGCGCCTGCCTGGCAAGCGCAAGGTCGTGAGTTCAGTTCCCGGTACCAGAGAAAAACAAAAAAAAAAAAAAGACTATCAAATCAGAATCCCAAACAGGCAGTTGAAGCTCGGCCTCAAAAACACTTCTTCCCTCATTTCTCTTCCACCCTCATGGGCTCCAAACCTCCACGTATGGTAGGGATGGTTCTAGAAGCTCTGCAGCCCCAGGATGGGTACTTTCTACACTTCATATGTGCTCATGGAGCATGATGGCAAAGGGAGAATCTCCCAGCGGGGCTTCTGAGGATATTAAAAAATGCCTTAGGGACAATTTGGGGACAAAATAATGCTCAAGGACAATATAGTATCATTTAATTATCTTAGCCATGTATTAAAATATGGTAGGATTTTTTAGTCAGAATATTTTAGTCACATTGTTTTTGAAAACAATCCTACATGATTAAGTGAAATAGATCCTAGACTAAGTGAATGAACATACATCCTATATAATTTAAAATATTATTATTATAATTTAAAACTAAAATGTCAGGAACCCATTACAGCACAAGAGCTCTCTTGGTTACTGAAATCTAAAAAATAGATTATTTTGTTCCCATAACCTACTTTAATATCCAAAATATTTTGGTCTTTTAAAATAACAGTGTGATACAATTTACTGTTTTATACATACACAACAAAGCATATAACCAAATTGTACTATTGGAATTAATATTGAAAATACCAAGAAAGATGATGTTTTATTTAATAGTTTATCCCTATGCAAGCTACTATAATTGTTTATTCATTTACTTTAGCACCAAAAGAAAAGATTTTAAAAGTTCACCCTGCCCTAGTTATTTCTAAAATTCTAAAGATAAGCAATGTTCCTCTACCGCTGGCTTGGCAAGTGTACTATTTCAGTTGGAATTTCTCTCTGTTCAGCCTACCTCCTTCCTCATTTTCTGTGAGTAGTCAAAATAGCAGAGTATCACTTTTGGAGTGACATGGCATTTCAGGAAAAGCCCACACGACAACTGTTTAAAATATTCTCTGCAAGCTTCTGACTGAGAAATAAAACATGGGCAATTTGGAGAAAGCTTTAATTGTACTTGGAGTCTATAATAGGATAAGAATATAAGATGTAGGAATGAAGAAAAACGGGCAGAGTTATAAACCTGACATTTAATGGAACACCTTCTGTACATGAGACTTCTCCCTGGGTACCGACACAAACATAAACAGAGCCAGAATAGTTGTGAACAGAAAAGATGCAACAGCAGGTTTCCCTGCTTGATCCAGCCAGATTGAAACAGAGAAAAGGTTGACAGAATTTTAAAAGGAAGCTGTTCAAAGCAAAGATAGGGACAGGTACTCTTCTGAGCAGGAGACAATTTGGAGGAATCTTCTTTCATCCTTAGAAGCTCGGGTTCACCACTCCTTATCTATCTGAAGAAATAGGCAGAACTCAGATTGAACATGTTCATAAAAGGCCAGGCAGAAGAGTGGGTTGTAAATACTTAAAAAGATTGCTGAGCTGCTGACCTGGCCATGGGGTGCTGAAAGAAGAGGACCCAGGGTGGCTACCTCTGCCAAAGGAGAGAAAGCATTTGGCCATGTACTGTACCCCAAGATATGGAGACTAAATTCTACAAGAGATGAAAAAGCTACAGGTAGTGGAGAATCTTCACTCTAGAGTCTGTACAGAAGTAGGAATAGATGGCTTGAAGCTGGAGACTGAAAACTCTCCTTTCCAGTTGTACCTTAAGTATGATAGGTCGTATTTATTGCCCTAACTAACACTCTGCACAGAAAGGACCGGGGGACCCCCTTATCTACTGCAGTGCTCAAGGTGATATTCTTGTATTTAATTCCCCTCCTTTGGGAAATGGACAAATTCAAGGTGCAAGTGACCTGAGGCTCTAGTTAGGATTTGATCTCAAGGTTCTTGTGGCTGCAAAAAAAAAAAAAAAAAAAAAGCTAAATGATGTTCATAAGGCAAAGAGGCTTATCCTGGAGAGGCCATTGCCAATTCAGAATTTAAAAATGAGATTTTCAATGCAAGTGTTATGAAAATAGATGCAGACCTGGAGTCAATGGAAAATAGAACCCAAGAAAGTAGGGAATGAATGAATGATCCAAGGGAAAGAAAACAAGATAAAATTTTTTAAAACTGCAAGTATAAGATGGAGCCACCTGGGGTACATAGTATGGGGCTGCCACAGGCTTCATTGGTCCAGCAAGGACACATGTAGAAGGCTCTGCACAAGGGACATCATGTCTGAGGTAGAAGCAATGAAGCTCTGGAGTTCAACTTTGGGGATTTAGAAAAGCTTCATGGATAAGTTAAGCCAAGCCACTCAAGGAGGGTCGATTTCACCAGGAGGAGAAGAGGAAGGCAGGTATACCAGAAGCCAAAAGCAACATCATTAATGAAAATTGAAAACAGATAAGTATCATCATCTCAATATTAAATGCCACAATTTTGCTGGAACAGTGGGTAAACTCATTAACAAAAGTAGCTTGAAAATGTGGAGTGTGTCTTTTATTTTGACAAGTGAAGAGGAAACTACTGAGGACTTGGAAGCAGGAAAAGAACTCCCCGAGAATAAATGCTGTCTTTACTGTAGCCTGCTCAGCAGGCCATGTGCTAGGATTTTTTCCCCCTCCGGCTTTCAGAGAGTGTCTATAGTGCCTGCAATGTTTGAAACCACCTCATGTCCTTAAAAATAAAAGGATCAGAGGCTTCAGTGGATTGGGTTTGTTTGTGCAACAAAGTCCTCACTATCAAGCTGTTTAGAGATTTTTTTAAAAGCCAATTTATAAGAAAACTGTCAGCAAACAGCTCTAAAGGAACAATGTCCTAAATATAACCATCGCCTTTATTTTAGTTTGAAATGTGTTATATTTAGTTAGATGTTTTCAAGTAACACTCTCCTGCGAACAGAAGCAAGGAAAGGCCCCAAATTCAGGCCAGAGAAAAATATTCCATACCAATAGTGATATGTCTTTTGAAAATACATGCAAACTTATTTTAGTAGGCTAACATGTCCCACACCCAATACTGAAAACTTGCTACATTCACTAGCATACTAACACAAATTTATTCCATTCTTCTGGTGCTATTATCCCAAGAAAAATGATGGGATTTGAAAAGCACACATACTAAGAGAAGTAAACATTAATTGTAAGTACACCTATGTGGTATAATTAACAGTCTCAAAATACTTCAGCATTTGAGAAGTGCTTATTTTTTACCTGAACTATAATGGACACTGTTCATTCTATCACTTTGCCTTTTTTTGTAGCAGGTGCTTATGATGCATAGAATTAAAGATTCCAGAACCAAAGACTCTATAATACAAATAAACAAATAAACCTTTCCCTTTTCAATATTAACCCTCTTGGCAACCACAAGAACTTGAAGCCAGGCATGATAGTGCATGCCTATAACCCAAGCGCCTGGGAGGCTCAAGTGGGGTTGCAGGTTTGAGTCCAACCTAAGCAACTTAGAGAGTGAGCAAGACCCTGCATCAAAATAAAGTATAAAAAAGAATTGGGCATTTGGTCTGTGCCAAGTCCCTGAGTTAGATCTCTAGCACCCCACAAAAAAGGAACTCAAATTCAAGCTGTACAAGTAAATTGGCTACAGAGGGATGGAAGAATTATCTCAAAACACAGTCACATTTGCAAAAGGTAAATACAAAGAGCTGGCTTTTTATCAACTCTGGTGTTTGGTTACCAAAAGGCTATCATTTATTAGAAAAACACATAGATTATATCCTCTCTTAAGGACTACATTGTAGGCACGTGGAAGGAATTGGGGCAGGCACAGAAAATAGGATAAAATAAACCCCTTTTTGCTGATGGAAGATCAAGCCTATGGGTAAACGTAACCTTGTTTCTTTCCTTTTTCTCCAATTTTGAAATAAAGCAAGCCAAAGTTCCATAACTGTTGGTGCTGAATGACCTCTGGATTATACAATCACCAGTGATCACAACTGAATGCTCTCTGGGAATTTATTAATCTCACTGCACCTCAGCATCCTGACACTTAAAAGCAGAATGTTATTACACATTTACATATGTTTTTAAGGAAATTCAAAAGCAATCCATGGAAAAATAGAGAATACTAGATACTGAACACACACTAGCTTCCTGTTTCCCGTCAGAATCCTTATACATTTTAGAATATTGTGTTTATTGCAGAAAAGAAAATTCCCCATAATCTCCCAACCTTTAATAAAAGACTAAAAATATTTTAGCTTTTTCAGTATTTTTCAATCTTTTCTGTTTGGTATATATGTATGTGTCTTTTGTGTATATATTTATTCAATATTTTACAAAATAATGTAAAGGAAGCCCAACATGTTTTAATTAGTACTTTTAAGACTTTAAGCAATAAAATAATTGTAATAATTTCATCTATCAATCCTTACTTTGATTGACTTTTTTCCTTGCCTTTAAGCTAAAAAAACCTTCTTTACTTTGATGTTAGTTAAATATCTATCTTCTCTCCAAACTCTTTCCTGCTTTCTTTTTTTACATTCAATACTTTGATCCATCTGGAATTTATTTTAGTATATAATGTGGAGTAAAGGACTAACTCTATTTTTTTCCAAAGAGTTAGCCAGCTTTTCCAGAATCATTCTTGAAATAATTCTTCCTTTCCTCACTAATTTAAATCCCACTTTTATCATATACCTGAGCAGGATGCCAAAATGCTTTAGCCCGTGTGCCAACCCACCAGCCTAATAGTACCTGTGCGCGGGTACTATTATGAGGTCATGTTCTGGCCCCATGGGGAAGTGGGACAGTATCATTTAGCAATGAATGTCTGTGATGGTGATATATTGGGGAAAGATGGTACATGGGCCACAAAAGTCACATCCTTATGCTACTTAGTCTCTAGGTTGTCTAGCTCAATTCCATTGTAGCTTATATATTTTACTATCTTACAGCCCAGGTGCCCTTTTATTTCTCTTTCCCTTTCCTGCTCTTTTTTGGAAGCACTGGAGAACCAAACTCAGGGCCCTGAGCACAAGAGGCAAGCGCTCTACCACTGAACAACATCCCCAGCCATACTTCTCTTCATCAAATTATTTATTGTTGTCCTCTAATGTCTATTATCCTAGATGGATTTTATATCCACTTTACAAGTTTCTTAAAGAATTTTGTTAGGATTACTTTGCAATGGGGGATTTATTTTAAAAATGCTAAAAGAAATACAGTCTTTACCATAATGTGTCCTCCTACCCAGAAACGCAAGTTGCTCCATTTAGCCACAGATCCTCTCAATTCAGAAAGAAATGCATGCTTATATGTATATATTCATGCATTTATATTTATATATACCTACACACTCATATATATGTTGTCATCATTTGTCCAACATATTTTTGTCAAGTCTATTCTAGAACATTTTATCCTATTTGGTGTTATCATGAGTGTAATTTGTCTGTTACATTTTCTAAATTATGGATTGATTGATTGATTGATGTCACAGGATTAAACCCAGGGAGCTTTGTGTTACATCCTCAGCCCTTTAATTTTTTGTTTTTTTTTTTATTGTGACAGAGTCTGGCTAAGTTGCCCAAGCTGGTTCCAAAGTTGTGATCCTCTTCCCTCAGCCTCCCAAGCACTGGGTATTACAGGTTTGCACCACCACACCCACCTCTAAATAATTACTTCAAAGCTATTTTTACCTCAGACCCTCCTAGCTTCTTACTATTGCTTTACATCATTGTAGTGATATCTCTGATTATACACTTTGAGTTCCTAGGTATACAATGATTTCATGCCTGAAGTAGCTTGCTGTCTGAAATCATGGTCACTGGTTTCCTCACTGTCTCCCTCCACTCGGCAGCCCTCACAGTCACACTCCACATTAGTGCCTTGCCTTTCCTGGGTACGCACAATCTCCACCGCCCAGAACTGCACTTGCACATGCTAGGTGTCCAATAAATGCCTGGTGACTGATTCTTTCTCTTGAAGTGAAATCTTCCAAAACTAAGGGCAATGTCCTCTTCATATTTTTTTGAGTTACATCTCAAAATTCTGTTTCTTCACAATATATTCACTAGAACTTTAAGAATAGGGTGGAGCTGGAAGCTTTTTCTTATCTTTTCTGGTAAGGGAGCTGAATCGGTGGTTTGGGAATAACTTGTTACAATCAGTGAAGTGCTTTCTGTAAATGTTATTCTTTTTTCTTTTTCTTTTCCTTTCTTAATACAGAATGGATATGGATGTTAGAGGTTTCATAAAAAGAGTATTACCTTGAGGAGTTTTTCCATGGGTTTACCAAAATAACTTACTGTTTTCATGAAAAAAATAACTGGGTATTTTATCAGGGGGTGGAGATGAGGTGGATATAGACCACCTTAAGATGCTAATATTGACACTATTCAGAAAAATGTCACAAGTTCATATGTAACCTTACATATCTACTGGCATTAAAACCTTTCATGGACTCCCCAAGGGCACATAAACCTGAGGTAAAAAAAATACAAAACAAGTAACAACCAAGAACTGTAAAAGGTTAAAATAGTTTCTAATGGTAAATGTAGTACTGCCAAATCCTGACACAATACCTTTCTTTTCAGCATATATTTTCCTAAAACTTTTTTATTCCATTAAATCTGTCATTCATTAATGTTTAATTTTCAAAGTACTGTCCTCCATACTCCCTGACAAGTATTATCCAAACTTGAGTATTCAGTGCATAGATATTTTCCTAAAAATCCATAGGCCTGATATTTGCCTATTAATTATAAATTTGTCCTATGTCACATATTATAATACTTTAAACCATCATGCCACTATTTTCCTAATTGTGAGTAATTACAGTTTTGATTTCCCTTTGATCTGAAAAAAAAATTAGAAAAGAGGCTTTATTTTTATGTCTCTAGTAATTTCCTTATTTTAAAAGGTTCGTTATTATACTGTATTGCTTAGCGGTCAAATAATGTAAATTGTGCTCTTTATAGTTTGAGGTATTTATTTAACCATATTAACTATATCATCTGAATTTTTTCCCAAAGCATTTATCCAAGACCTAGAATAATTATGTTTTGAATACAATTCTCTGTTCCAAAAGTTGTGCTTTTGTTAAAGATGATGTTAAAAATGAAGGGATGACATTTTAGGACTTCAGGGTACCAGAAAGTAAGAAATCTGGGGACCTCTCGGACTCTACTGTTCTTTCCTTCCAGATTATGATGCAGTTTTGCAAATGACATTCTTGCTTAAAGAACTAAAACAAACAAAAACAAAGCAAATAAAAATTCTAAGTAAAGCCCACAGACTGCTACTTTGAGTTCTTCCAGAAGGGTGATGGACTTCCATATATAAACAGACTGCAACATAGCAAGAACTGTGCCTCCTTTTCAACCTGTGATGAAAATGGCTGCACTGTATCTGTGCCTGGAGAGTGACAGGCAACTGGCTAGTTAAGGACAAAGGAAAAGCTATTCAGCACTTTCTGCATCCTTCCTTTTTGTTCAGCCAACTCTCTTCTGTTTAATCATGTATCCTTAAAATTTTTATGGAAATACAAAAAGTTACACTTTGATCTCCTCCTTGCTAATCTGAAAATCCAAGTGATGACAATATAATTTAACCACTGCTACTCACTGTGATGCTATTTCCTTTATTTCACTTTGGGTAGAGAAAGTATTTCACCTTTGTTTTCACTGCAGGTCTCTTTAAATGGTTTAAAATAAGCTAACTTTTGCATCACTCAGTGCTTTTTTTCCTTCAATTCTGTAAGTTGTTTTATCATTTTTCCGTATTGTCTCTGTAGCAGCTAAGATACATTTTAACCCATTATTCAATTTTTAGCCTTGCTGTGTCATTTTAAAACTTGAAAAAAAATACATAAAATGAAATTGGGCCTTCTGGAAATGGGCTATTTTTTAACCTAATCTGAGGACCTCTGCCTTTTACAGTAGAAATTTGTTACATTCGTGCTCAGTGGTGTAGCTCAGTATCGGATTTTACTTGGGGACTGGAGCTGTTGGTTTTAAAGCAAGACTGAAATGAGTTACTCTACTCATTCTGCTGCAGGTGAGCAGAAGCATGAAGGATTTCATTGAAACTTAGTGGTTATGTTGGATAAGAGTCAGGAGCAAGACCTAAATCCTAGGGTGTTCCAGGAAGTTCAAACCAATCTGTCGGGAATTTTGCAGAGAATATGGAACAGAGATTCTTTAGATCTGTTTAAGACCCACAGATTAAGTTTCAGAAGCACAAATCTTGTCATTATTTACCCAAAAATGTGTTGTAAGCCCCAGAAAAACAACTATGCAATGAGAGAAGACAGCAATTCTTAGAGTAAGAAAAACAAACACATTTTGGGGGAACAGAAATGCTTTATAGCTGGTTGTGGTGGCACACGCCTTAATCCCAGCACTTAGGAGGCTGAGGCAGGGGATCTCTACAAATTCAAGGCCAGCCAGGTTTACAAAGTGAGTTCAAGACCAGTCTGAACTACATAGTGAAACCCTGTCTCAAAAAGACAAAAAAAAAAGAAAAGGAAATGAATTGTATATTTAACATCAACCTTCTCGAACAACTGCTTATGAAGCCTGATTTTGTTTGTATGAGTCAATAAAACATAATTCATCTGCTAGCCAGTTTCTTTCCTCACTTCAATATCTGGTGTAGATAGGAGGACATTTAAAGGCAGAAGATGCAAAGTGTTCAGGATCTATGAAAAACTAGTATTGATTTCCCTAAGAAGATATATACAAATAAAATAGGACTGTCACTGTATGTAAAACAGTTGTTTTTCTGAATACATGAATTTGGGACCCCTTTCCTACACTAGGAGGAACACTTAGCTGTTTGCTCTAATAACAGAAATACTTAAAACCAAAGAGCAACAACTGACATAAAATACTATGCTCCCAGAATTAATCTGCATTTATATAAGAATCACTGTAAGCTGATAAAATGTGAAAATGTAGCTCTTGGAGTCATTCTTTTAAATGTATTTTCTACTATCCAAAATTATTATTTCCAAAATTATTATATCCAAATTATTATTTCCAAAATTATTATATCCAAAATTATTATTATTAATAAAGCTAGAATTTGTGAGATAAAAATTTTAATAACTATATCCCATCTAAAATCAGATTCCTATGCATCGCAAAATTATGATTTTTTAAAGGTAAAAAGATACTTTTTAAAATAAGCTTTGTTTTTATTTCAGTAGTGCATTCGAATAAAATCAGTGTGCCCATAGATCAAATTACCAATTACAGCTTTAGATAAAATCAAATTAAGAGAAGGCTTTCTGTATTTAGTTCTACTAAAGACAATACAGATGTGATTTAATAAAAACAAGCCCCTTCTTGCTATCTTCTTTATCAATTCAATTGTTCAGGCATATTGAAGGAAAGGTCTTTTGTTTGGTTTTGATATGAGCTATGCTTTTATAAAATTCATATGTTTACTCCAAAATAAGACATTATGTATATACATAAACATATTTATATGTATATAAACACATATGCATAAATATATATCTACAGTTAGGTATGCATCTGTGTATTACTGCACTTGGATAAACAAAAAATTAGATCACTAAAATTTGACTTTAGGTGGTTAGGCCCCTTTCATCAGTTTTTTCATTGCTGGTACAGAATGTCCCCACTTGCAATGTGAAGGAAGAGAGGTTTATTTGGTTGACAGTTTCCAATGGGTTCAGTCCGGAGTCTGCTGGCCAGGAGGTGGAAAAATATGGTGGAAGGACATGGCAGAGCAAAGCTGCTCATCCTACGGCAGCCAGGAAGTGGAAAGACAGAAAGAAGGGAGGAGCTGGGATGAAAATACACCCTTCCAAATCACACTCTTCAGCCACCCACCCTTCCGACCAGGTCCCTCCTCCAAATGAGATTTTTGTAAGACATTTTATATCTAAATCATAACAGATTATATTATTAGACAAGAATAAGGGAATAAGAGGGAGGGTGAGGGGCATAAAGGCAGATAATGAGAAAAATATAGTGCACACATCAAAGCCTCCCCCAGAATGTGAAATCAGTGGTAAGCAAGAGGCAAGGGGTGACAGGGGCATGAAAATGATGCAAGTATGTAACATGTATTTACAAATCTGCCAAAATGAAACCCATTAATCGTATAAACAATAAAAATAAGAATAGTATGCCTCTAAAGCCACCTGCCGGAGACTAACCTGACCATTGAACTAATTGAACTAATTGCAAGGCAGGTGCTTGTGCCGCTGAGCTATCTACTAATGTTTAAATGGTTTCCACAGGAAGACACGCACCATTATTTACCCATCAACAGTGAAGAAACACCACTGATCAATGACAGAATGGTGCTATGGACTTCATGGTACAAATCTTTGATGAAGTGAAAGATTGCCAAAGACTGCTTTATTGCCTCTTGTGCCAAATGGAACCTAAAATACATGAATGCTAGGATGTTATTGTTCTTTGAACTGGTAGAATTTTATTTAAAAAGACTAAGCTGAAATTTTTCACACCTGTGAAGTATACCTGATCAACATGTACCGATGGTGCAAAATATATCAATTAGTGGGTCAGTCACAACGATGTTTAAGGGCTAGAGCTACAGTGAGTGTGCCTGTGGCAATAAGTTAAAATAGCCTCGTGGGCTGGGGATTTAGCTCAGCGGCAAAAGCGCCTGCCTGGCAAGCGCAAGGTCGTGAGTTCGGTTCCTGGTACCGGAGAAAAAAAACCAAAAAAAAAAAAAAAAAAATAGCCTCGCTATGTGATCATTTTAAATTAACACGTATTTCTGGCATTCAACATAAAAAGGAACCTCATTTTGCTGACTATTCATTTAAAAGATCATCTATTTTCAAGTCTCCAGATTTACTAGTTTTGTTCCACCTACTGAGGAATGAGATTTCCATTATGTTTTCTGGAATGAGAGTTAAGTATTTTTCAAGGTGTAAAACTGAACCACTTCCATGTTCATTTGTCCAAGTGTCTACTTTAAATCTGAAGAGCAAAAAGAAAAATAGTTTTAAAAAATCCTTACCTTGCATGAGGTGCTAGATTTTTGAAGTGCTTCAATGTAATCACATCCTGAACAAATCATTATTACTTTTTTATTATTTGTAGAGGACAAAACACAAACACAGGTGATAGGTCAGGATATATATCTCCATAATCTGCCCGATTTACAGAAAGAAGAGCTAATGCTTGAACTCTGGAGGTTGATATTTCAATTTCAAATCACCCCTAAACACATTTACCACACTCACTCTGTTAAGGAGACTTTTAAGACTTACAATAAAATTATTATCTTTTTTTTTACTTTGGCTTTAACAAAGCAAGTGTTATGCATGTGGACTAGTATACTTTTCATTCTTAACAGAGAATAAGAAATCTTCCAGGGCCAGGGATATAGCTCAGTGGCACAAGCACCTGCCTTGCAAGCACAAGGTCCTGAGTCCAATTTCTGGCACCAAAAACAAAACTTCCAACTAACATACTTTATAAATAATACTGACTGGTAAAATACCTACAACATTCTGTGGGTAAAACTAATGGTTATTTTATTAAAAGTTCTCCCAAAATTCTAATTTCCAGTAGCTATGGACTGTAGTTTACATCCTTCAAAATGCATATTTTAGAATTCTAATCCCCAGTGTGGTGGTATTAGGATACAAAAAGATCCCTATGTATGAACCAGAAAGCAGGCTCTCACTAAACTCAACCATGCCAGCACCTTGATCTTAGATTTCCAGCCTACAGAGACATAAATTTCTGTTGTTTATACACCATCTAGTTTATGGTACTTTATTATTACGGAAGCCTAACCTGACTAAGACGCCAGTGCTTTTTAAGGGCAAGAGCATATGATTCTTGATGAATTAAAGTGACCTTAAAATAGAAGTTTTAGATAAGAGACTAATAAAGTGTTGATCCATCCCTTTTCTACTAGCTTTTTCTTAATTGAAACAAGGGGAAGATGCGTTACATTACTCTTATGGTTAATAACTGAAAGCCAGCATGAATATGGTGCCAAAATTATTTCATGAATGGCAGGCTCCCAGTGCAGTAGCTCCCAATGCAATCGACACATATAAAGATTAATTCAATAATTTAAAAGGAAAATATAAATAAATTTATGGTACTAGCAACCCCAGTGTACCAAAAATGATGCATCAAAGCATTCAGCACATAAATTATGAAATGAAAAATACTCATTCCGTGAACACAAAATTATGGCATGAAAGCAAGTTTAGTAATATTTTAACCAATATTTACATCTTGGATACAGAGCGGTAAGCATACACGTTTCAAATCTTATTTAGTAGAAAACCTACACCTACATCTAGACTGAATTTATTTTGATACATTTTATAAGTGAGTACAGCCTCTCCCTTTTGGGGTCTGATGGCCCAAGCAGCACCAGCATCACACTGTAGTCACTGCCATCGCAGTAGCTGCCCACAATGCCCCGCGCTCTCTAGGGCCTTTATTCTTACACTGCTTCCTCTTAGGCTCATTGCCGATGCTTCGCTGCTCTTCACACACGACGATGGTCCAGAAGAGTCAGACAGATCTTGGTTCCTTCCTTAGAACCACCCACCCAATTAAATGATAACAGTGGCCATAAATAAAACATTTATTTTTCACTGGCTTATTTGCATATTAAAAAGCTATCACCAAAATTGGCACAGTACATTAATTTTGTAAGTATTCTTTCCATAAATGTGATTTCATCCCATCTTCAAAAACTGACATGAGGTTTAGCATTAGAGGTCAGATATCAATGCCTTTCCTATAGACAAGAGAATGGCTAGCAAGTTATTATGTGAAGTGACTAGGGCCATGTTGCTGCTTAGGGTCAACCGGGATTCAGGGCAGGACTTCAGATTCTCACCTCGGGTCTCTAACAGCAGCTCAGCAGTGTTTGCACAGTGCCAAGCCAGGGTTTGGGCTGATTACAGGGCAGGCTGAACTGCAGCATTCCTGACACTTCAGTGAAGGCTAAAGCGCAGAACACCATCTGAACCACCTGCGCTGTGGCCCAGCTAAGGGGAAGGGACAGAACAACTGAACTGTCTGTTTTATACCAAGCGCATTGTATAAACTGTATCATTTGTTCTCCCAAACAACTTTAGAAAGTAGCTTTCACCACACTAATTTTACAGAAGAGGAAAATAAACCTCTAACAGATCTGATCACCTCTAAGTGATCCGATCAAACTGCACAACTAATAAATAGTGTATAATAAAACTAAAAATCAAGTAAGTCTGTCTATATGAACTTCATACCTATCTTCTCTTCCTAAAATATTTTTGTTACATATGTATAACACATTTACCTCCCTACTACACAATGCACTATAAATATGTATATCCATATATATGTATATCTATATAGAAATATGATTAAACCACAAATACATAGCATAATTTAACGAATAAACATTCATTCAACATAAAAGAAATATACTTCAGATGGAACTACTCATATTTTAATTTCATTCTTTGATTTTTAACAATTTTTACATTGATTTTTACAGTATCGCTAAATTAATATTTTCTCCATTATTTTTAAATGTACTCAGATTAAATATCTACTTACAGAGCACTTACTGTATTTCTAAAATATCAAGTGACAACCACAAAGCAATTGAGAGAGCCATAAGAATAAATTTACTTTTCTCTTTCAAAATTGTCATGCCATAAATGCCAGAAAAAATATACTATAAATTTTTTTCCAAAACAAATGAATGAAACTTCAAGGTAAACTGAAAAATGTCAGTGACTAGCCAAGGAGGGTTACGTCGCGTGTTCAGGTTTTGTTGTGTCCCTTTCAAAGCTCCTTCAGTTTCACCTGGATATCAAGGGAAGTAGCATTGCAAATGTGGCACTTACATCTCATTTCCTACAGTGGAATATCTAATCTACTATGAAATACCATTAAAGTTTAAAACAAGCCTTCACTATTCAAACAAAAGAAAGTTCATCAGGATTTCTGATTTACTTGGACACAAAGTTCAGTAGACTGGTTGTTAGGTTATTAAGGCTCTCCAAAGCTTGCATATTTTGTATCATAATAAACTCAGAAGGTAGGCAGGCTGAAGAAGAGAAGTACAGTTGAGCTGTTGCTTCTATATAAAACATACTGCAGCTCCTCATTAAATAATTTCTGAAACCATACGGACTTTACATAAGTAATAACTTAAAGAAATGAGCAAACATACATGGTTTTTTGTACTAGCTTATATAAAGTAACATGCTCTGCTAAAGTACTACCATTTACAAGTAAAACAACTCAGGTCTTTCTGTTTCCACCCACTTCAAGGTAAGCCAGTCTGGAACATAGAAATAATGCACAGATTTTGCCCATAATATCATCTCCGTAGAAACTGATGCAAAGCACTTCTGTCATTTCAGACATTTTATAAGAAACAAAGCAAAAACCCACTGGATTCTGTACTTATTTAAGATGATATGAGAAATGGGAGAAGAGTTAACCACACCAGAATGCAGCAACTTATAAATCACCTATTTCTTCCACTGTTGTGTCTGTGTAACACTTTTCATATGATTACTTCCCATTGTTGTTTTGTTACAGAATTCCTAATGCAGTCTAATATGCTCATTATAAGACACATAACAGATATCAAAACAGACTTACTATCTTATACTAGAATACTAAAATAGATGCCAAACACACACACACACATATACACACACCAAATGATACTTCATTACAATCATTCATTTAGCTAACTCTTTTAATTAGAATTTCAGAAGGAAAATTTGATTTAAAAATCGTCCATCTTTCCCCGAGTCTTACTTGTAAAAGTCAACAAGGAAGAAGATAGTTGCATGCTGTAGAAATAACACAAAACAAAATAAAGTCTCCTGCAACTAAACATCCACACTGAAGTTGCTCTGAAGGGGAGAAATGTCCACCTCCACACTGTTAAAATGCAATCCACACCTCGGTTATTGCCGCTGAACAACTGGCAAGGTTTGTTTAACAAATTTCATGCCAGCCTTCTGAAGTCTGCACCCTGTCCCTTTCCACACATAATTCAATGTGCACACTTTTCTTCTGACAGACATTTTGCAAGATCAAAGTACAGAACAAAGGCAAGGAGTGACATGGAGCGCAAGTTCCGAACCACTGAAATGAATGGCGGGATTAGCCAGAAAATTCACGATGACACCTTGGATTGCAGGAGTGGCTCTGTTTATGTGATTGTAGCGCCAGTGCTTAGGAGACCAAGCCTCTAAGCAGCCATTTCCCTCTATCCCCCTCCAGGAAACTCCGCAATATTTCTGCAAGTCCATAGATCAGTGCTGATCAGCGCAATTCACCTGACATCTCATTATAGGTTTTAAGCAACTGGATGTCATCTAGAAGAGGACAAATAGTTCATTATGCAAACCATTATGGACCAAATAGAACCCTTACGCAAAATGCGTCAACTAAAATCCAGTATATTGCCAGCAAGGGCTACATAAAAGTCAAGTAAAATAAACTGGCTATTGTGGAATATGCTCCTTAAAAAGCACAATGATCCCATTGGCTCACACTTATGATGTACAGGTTTATGTTATGAAAACTAGTGTTCAGCTTGCTAAACAAAAAAGTATGGATTTATGCATATATACTTGAAATAGGGAATTAGATTAGGAGAGAGATTTTAGCTACATAGACTTCTCTGATGTAGAAGTAGGAAAAAAAGAGAGAATGTTTAGGTTCACTAGCTGGAGTTCAATATTTTCAGCAATTTCCAGCCACCTTCTAAATTAATGTTTTCAGCAGTGTCATATACCATCATGTTGACTTTAGAATATGGCAAAATATCAAAATCCTGGCCAGTGTTACTCCTTTCACTGCTAGCTTGAAAGGATATGCAATTAATTATATTACAGATTTATGGGATTCTAACTAGAACCACACTGACTGCCTTGCTAGTGAGTGGAAGAGGTAACACACTCAGGGCTGGAAGAACCTGTAGAAATCCATGCCCAGTGGTTTGCAGGAATAAATTTACTTTCTTAATAGCTTGTTCTTTAGTCTATTAAAATTCAGAGTTTATTTTTCCCTTGGAGTATCATTGTCTCCATTGACAAGTTATGTTGTAGTTATATTTTAAAAAAAGGAAGTGAAAATGCAAGTCTTAAAAAAAAAAAAAAAAAAAAAAAACCTTCTTAAATATGCTTTGAACCTACCGGAAAAAAAAAAAATCTCTCTGGCAGGTGGTAGAAAAGTTGACCTTATAATTCCTTCTGAGCCTAGAATGATTTAATGATGCACTACAAACAGTTTTTTCCTTTCAGAACAGCATTTACTCTGATGCAAAAGATTCCATTTTGGGACGGAGGCAGGCACAAGCACAGGGAGCCGTCCACTTCGCCATGCATCCCTTTGAGTATCTTCACCACTGACCATGAACACCTTCACGACTTGTTCTGGCCCACTCTGCAAATATGCTTAGAATAACCATGCTAGCTGTCCTGAGTTATTCAACTTCATGTACAGCCTCCTCTCCTGTCAAGTCCATAGTGTTTCAGGGAAATTTATTTCACATGAAATTAGAAATTGCAAAAACGGCATCAGTAAGTCAATAAAAACCACATACAGGGTCAATATAAAATATTCTCAAGACTTCTATGTAAGGACACTAACTTACAAATATTTAAAAGAAAAGAAAAGGTGAAAATAAAAAGGAAAGCAAAAGGGAAATGCAAAGAAAAAACAGAGAGTAGCTCTATAATGTAACCCACCTAATTCACTTCCAGAAAACATGGCAAGTATATTTGTACAATATTTTAAGTACTGCTATAGAAAATAATAATATAATTATTAATTACTTTGTGTTTGAGCTCACTATAACAGGATTTTTTACAGTGTAAAATATTGTTTATACAAGCAGGTCACTAGTCTACCATCACACTGAGACACAAAAGATGTTTAAAGTGATTCATTAGCAGTGACTCAGGATTTCATTTAATTTTTAATTCAGAAAAATATAGGAGACATAAAATGATCTAATGAGATTTTTACTCTCATAGGTATGGAAGCAGTAGCACTTTAAATACTGAAAGGGCAGTGAAGTAGAACAAAGGAGGGAAATTTAAGAAAACTCTACGTGTCTTATATGTAAATAGTGTGGAAGAACTTGGCTAGGTGGTAGGTTTTCATGGGGCTGAAAAATAGGTTTAATAGATTTTTAAACTACTAACAGATGGAACAAAAGGATAATTTATAATCACTGTGTCTAGATACACGGATTTTTTTTTGTCAGCAATATATTTGGGCATAAGGCTGTGGCCGAGATAGCAAGTTCATCGATTATCACCCCTGCTGCTGCTCAAGGGCACCATGCAAAGGTATTTTGCTCTCTGGCTTGAGTGCTCCTTATACAAGAATTTCTGCTTTCAGTTTTGCTCACATGACTGCATATCTGAAACATGAACATGTTCATTATTCTTCTCCAACTCAAGACAGGGGATTTTCACGAAGCTCAGAAAGTGGAGAGAATAAATCCTTATTATACTAAGTACAAAGAGGATAAAACAGAAAAAGTATAAAATTAAATTGATGGGCTTCTTCTATAAAATCAACTTTTTTTCAGAAAATAAAGTTTAACAAAACAATTGTCATGCGTTACCAGCAATACATGTATGAGAAAGGCAATACTGTCATCCATGGAATTAAATAAAGTCTAGAAACAGTCACATGCTTGATATGAAGTGCGAATCATTGGTAGTCGGGTATTTGTTTAACTACATAAAAAACCAAAGACAAAACTTGATCCATACCTCATACTCTAAACACAAAATCCCACTTAGATGAAAAGGTAAAATATAATAGGTCTCTTTAATTTTAGAATAAAATACAGAAGAGCACCTTAATGATATACCCTTTCATATGAAAGAATTTTCAAATAAGTAATAAAAGAGTATTAACTGTTAAATAGTACATTTGAATCCATCAAAATTTAAAACTTCTCTAAAAACAGTAAGATAACATGAAAAAAATTATAATCTGGGGAAAGATATTGGCAATATAAAACTGAAACACGATTAGTAACAGATTATTGCCACAATTTCTAAATCAATCAGAGATAGAAATAACGCCAAAGAAAAATAAAAGAGGCATTGCTCATAAATGTAACACTAGATGAATAAACACATCAAAATATACTCAAACTCATGCTAATCAGGGAAGTAGAAATTAAATCCCATAAACCTTCTCCAGAAGACCAAAATGAAGAAATTTGAATACACAAGAATTTGAAAAGATAAAGAACAACAGGAACACTCATACAGTCTGGATGGGCCTAAAAATTGGTCTCAGACTTTTTCAAAGTAACTCAGAATTATTAAACTGAATATGTACTCACCCTAAGACTCAGTAAGTCCAAAGAAAAAGTACACAGGTTCCAGACATATTCAGAAAAGTACTGACCTAACAGCAAAAACCTAAAACAATGTAAAAACCTATCAAGAGAAAACTAGATAAGTACATCTGATTTACTCAAGTAATGAAATATTAAAGTAGAGTGAAAATGAATAAATTCTACCTATACTTAAGTACCATTTGAATGAATTTAGAAACATAATGTTCCATGAAAAAACCAAGATGCAGAAGACACATGCTTTATAGCACAGCATGTTTTCAAGGTTCCCAACAAACAAAACAAAAGCTTGGTTTTAGTTTTGCTTTTTACAAGGAATAAGAACTACAACTTACATGAGGGTATGAGGGTGAACAGCAGTTATTATAGAGTTGGATTGCTATGAAACACAGTGCTGCAGATATTGGAAGTAGATTCATAAACATTAGGTTTATTATCAGTGACCTGTTGTATGTACATATATGTATATAGAAGATCTTACATTAAAAGTTACAAACACAATTGTAATTTCTAAGGGTATATTCTCTATATTCCAAAGAAACAAAAACATTTGCCTGTGTATTCTATTTGGTTTCCACAGGGTTTTTATTAATTTTTATGTCATTCAAATTTCAGTGAGATACATTAGCTACAAATCTGGTATCTTTCCCTTGAAATAGAGCCAGAACTAATGATTCTAGGCCCATGTTCTTTCATGGTGCAAAATCAGTGTTCTATTTTGCTCAAAGACTCTATCCAGATTGAGTCCTTCTTTAATATTATTACTTTGGTCTCGATAAGTATCTGAGTTTGCAACTCTTAGAATGTTCTGGAATTAATCATCTCTCTTGAAATGGTAGTGTTAAATATGATTTTATTTCTTCTGTTTGCTTATCCATGCCTTTAACTATTTTGCAATAAACATTTATTACTTGTGCAAAAAAATAACACAAAAACCAAAGACAAAACTGGATTCCAGTTAATACATATTAATACATATTACATAGAATACGTATTACATATTAATACATATTACAATAGAAAATGAAGAAATCTCATAACGATGGAAAGAGAATGATAGATGAGACATTTAGAAGAGTAGTAAACTCTACACATTAGGAATTGCATGGTAATAAAATTACCCATATATACAAGATTTTTATAAATACCTAATCCAAAACACTTTCAAGAGGGATTTTATATTAAGCAGGGTGAAGTATACAATATATAGATGATGTTACTGAAAGCATCTAGCCAAAGGCATTGTTTTACACAAATGGAGAGCAAATATACTGAAGTTTCAGGCTTACAGTGGAATATGATCTAGGTGAATAGCTATGACCATTTCTTTCAGAAATCAAATTATAATGTTGCAACTACAAAGATGGAGAGCTGCTTTGCAGCAAGGATCTAAAAAGCCTTGCCAAAAAAAGTCATCATCTATCAGCATCATATACACTTGAATTTTCTTAAAGAAGAAAGAGGAAACAGTGGTTGTGGAGTTAGTGTATCCCAACCTTTGGCTCTCAGTTGTGTTCTATCAGAATGTGTTCATATAAAAGTTCATCAGCCAAGAAACTTCTTGGCCAAGGGTAACTGAAAGGCTTGAGCCCACAGAAAAATATGCACAAGTCTTAACTGGTATTGTAGCAAGTTATCTGCTGACAGAAAACTCCCATTGGTAAAAATTCTATGTCTTCCATCCCAGGCCAGTTGTTATGATCCAGCAAAGTCTATTACAGTTCTTGGCTATGTCCCCTCATTATTTCCTTCTCCAGCTATAACATTTAGTGTTTGCCTTGCTTTGTTTGCTCTGAATCCTTTTATCTCCATGATTCTCCCTTTTGGAATGGTGATGTTTACCCTGTGCTGCTGTGTGTTGGAAGTACTTAACTTTATTTTCACAGAGTCTCAAAGGTAAAAGTTTGCCTTGAGTCTCAGGAGATTTTTGGACTTGGAAGCTTCAGCAATGCTGGAACAGTTAAGACTTTAGAGACTTCAAGAGAGTGACTAAATGCATTTTGTGTAAGATAGACATGAGCTATTTTAATCCATTGATGAGTTCATAGCTAAATATGTTATGAGAAGGTGGGGACTGGTCAGAAAAGGTGGTTACTCGCTGGTGGCATGAGGAAGGGTATATTCTTGTGCCGATCTTCTCCCAGTTCTCTCTGCTTTCTAGACACAAGGAAATGAGAATCCTCTCTCTGCCATGCACTCAACCCATGTTTTTCTTCCTTGGAGCCAGCTGACCATCAGTTGAATTCAGCGAAACTATGAGCTGAAATAAATCTCTCCTCCATTACATTGTGGATGTTGATGATTATGTCTCAGTGGTGGGAAAGCTGACTTCTACACTTAGGAATCTATTGGCAGCCCATGCTCCTGACCCATGGAGCACACTACGGACCACACTATGAGTAGCAAGGCCATATCTACTGCACCTTTTGTGAATGGCTGTCTCTTCTTTTTTGTTCCCAAAACATAGCCCATCCTGGTTCTCTCCATTTTCTGATTTCCCTTTTTCCTTCCCTTCATTGATTGTTTTTCTTTCCCATGGCTTATATTTTTCAATTTCCTAATATTGATAAAAATAAAAGTACTATTTTAAGCTTTTTATTATGTAACAGTTACTGTGCTACAGATTTTTTTGAGCAGCAATTCAGCCCCAAAGAATTTAACTAGAAATCTTGAGATCTTGATTTTGGCTATCGTGACTCACACCACTGTTCAAAAAACCATGAACAGTGACAGCGGAAGGTGTGGTAGAGATGAGGGGAAGGCTGCCCCCCAAAAGGCTTGTGAACTATTGCAGGAAATCTGACAGACAATGCAGAAGTGTGAATGGATTGCAACTGCAACGATACAGCCCATCCATTCAGAATGAAATTGCTGAGCCTGAGGAGGCTGAAGCAAAGGTGGACTCAAGAACAGGAAAGATTCACAATAAAGTATTAAAACCAGGAAATCAAACTTGGTGGCAGTGCAGATCCTTACAATGCAAGTCCCTGAAAGAATTCACACAATACGATTCCTTTTGCATTAAAAAAAAATGCAAAAGTCAGATTCTGAGAATTGAGATTAATCACACAGAGGAAGAGGAGACACCTGGTAATGTCGCCTTTTGTCTATATTTATGCTTCCTCAATGTTCAGTCTATTGGTGTTCTCTAATTAATCCTTCTAACACTGCCCGTCTGAGGGGGCAAATTAGAAGCAGAAGCACTTCCATTTAGTAAATAGGAAGCAGATGCAGTAACCTGGTGGTACTTAGTGAATCAATAACAGAACTTCAAAATCAAGTCTAACTTAGATACCACTGATTTATCTGCACGGCAAAGAACCAAATGCAAACTTTAAGCTGGGGGGTTGCTTTTTTAAGGAAATTAACAACCAAAAGTCTCAAGTTTTTTTTTTGCTAATTCAGACCAAATTCTGCAAAATTGGCAAAAAAAGAATGTAGTCATCCTTTTAGAACTGATAAATATCTTCTAAGACACAAAATTATACAGATATAAGTATTACCCATTAATCTTCATAGTCAGCCTTAGAAGTATCTGAGATCAGAGACAAGGAAGTTACAAAAGATGTATATGTACCTCACTTAACATTAGGAAAAGCAATGAAGGAAATTATATGAAAATCCACTGTGGCTAAAATAAAAGCCATGGATTAAAGGCTCCAAGGAAAACCACCTTATTAAACCTTACCCTTCCCTAAAAGAGATAAATAGAATTAGTTAAAATTAATGGTTGTAATTACTTTCATACTGTGTGTTTCTCATCATAAACATTCTTTAATCAATCCAAAATGCAAAACTGCTTATTAGTGAGTTTACTACTTTTATAAGGTTCATCAACACATGTCTAAAACTGGCACCTCTAGGTATTGAACCAATTTGGTATACATTTCTCTCCCCTACCTATAAATTCAACACTTTTGGTAATTGTCAGGCATAAATTTTTATTAGAAGATGATTATAAACTAAGCATATACAACAAAGCAAATTTTCTAACATTTAAAAAATAAACAAGAACTTTCACTATTCATAATTTTTCTACCTTCAAATATGAAATTCATGAATAATTCTTGCTAAGACATAAATATAGCATGGAAGCCAGTATAAGATATTTTAAATCATCAGCATGATAAATTGCTGTGTAACACGAATAACGATTATTGAGACAAAAATTTCACCATTTGTAGGTCACCTTTTGCTCATTTTTTGAAAAGAAATCATTGGTTATACCCTTCACATTTGCATTCATAGTAAGGAAAAGTTATTTATATCTGTATAACTCATACCTACTTACTATACTGTTTTCTCATGTGTTTACGAACCATAAATCCCCCAATTCACCAAAGTTTAAAATCTATATTATGCTTTTGATAACTGGGTCATCCAAATTACTGAGAAACTTGGGTTTCTAAGTCATCCAGACTGATATTTTCTATGTACATAATATAAAGATGTATCACTTTCCTCTAACATAGATATATACACAAATTCGGTTTGCAGCACATAGCATAACAGATTTCTATTCTGTGACAACAGAATCCTTCCATTTCAGCAATTGTGTAGTGAAATTTGGGAATAAGGACGGGAGTATGATAAATGCTGAGAGTCCACATGGTCCAGCATGAAATGTTAGATCATTTGCAGCCTAACAGCTCATTCTGTTCTCCCAGAAACAATTCATAATCAGCCAGGAGAGGTACGACTCCCAGGAGAATTGGAGAATTTGCTAGTACTCCACTTGCTCCCCCCAAGACAGCTCTTTAGGAGCACCAAAAGCACTAAGTTAGCTGGAGACAGTGGCTCATGCTGAGTCAGCACTTGTCCTAGAACCAAGAAATTCCAGAAGGGTGGGGAGCTGACAAGGACAGAAGGGAGGAAATAAGGAGGTCTTGGAGGAAAATAGCATATCATGTACTGACAGTGGGTCTCCAGAGTATACCAGTAAAAAACTGGCTTTCTGCCAAAACGTTTCTTTCTCTCTCCCTACAATAAAGGAAATAGTACATTAAAGTGTTTTGTGGACTATGGACAATTTGGAAAATTACACATTTGCCACAGTATTACTGTGTGAATTAAACTTAAGGTCTTTCCTTAAACAGAAGTAGTTTTAACCATACACAGCAGAAATCTAACCCTCAGTAAAATGTTGTACCTGTTGAATCACTCAGTGTTTCTAAAATGAGAGAAATAAGTGTTTCTTTTGGTTTTCCTGATGTAATATAAACTAAATGAAATTATTTATCCAACATACAGAATAACAATGTTTAAATTAAAATTTAATTGAAAAGTTTAAAGTTCTTCCTGCACTTGGGATGTCAGAATGCTACACAAATAAGAAATCAATATGCAAAAGATTAGGTATTTTAAAGAGATTGAAAGCTCTGGCCAGTGGAATAGCAGGAAAGAGACATACATGGGTAAAGAGACATAACTGGGTCACCATCTCCTTTCGCCTACCGCATATTGCTTGAGAAACCATTTCTCTCTCTGCAAGGATCAACCGGAGAGAGGAATAAATTCCTCCAGGTTTTAGGAATGTCAGTGTATTTGGTAAAATAACTGTTGTTAATAGTTAGAAGGTACAGAGACAAAGAACTAGGTGGAGGTAGTGGTGGGGAACAAACTTTGCTAACTAAAATACTTGCTTATAATTCTCAAAAGAAGAAAAATGTCATCTTATCCTAGGAAACAGATTATCCTAGGAAACAGACTAAAATTTTTTCTGTAACTGTAGCATGTTACAAATCTGATACTAGATAAGGTTAATTCTTCTGCTACATATCCAGTATGAGTCAACCCATCAATCAAGAATTATGGATGAAGTAAAAAAAAAATTAAGTATAAAGAAATTACTTTAGCTTTTGAAAAGATAAGAAAAGATAAATTATTGTAAAAAAGATACAAGTTGTCAGCATTGTAGTATGTGATAACTTTAAAATGAGTACTATTATCAACATTACAGGAACAAAAGAAGTTATTCTTTGAAAAAACAACATCACTTGAGTGTAGTGGTGCATTCCTGCAATACCAGCACTCAGGAGGCTGAGGCAGTAGGATCCCTGAGAGTCTGAGACCAGCCTGGACTATGAACTGAGTTCAAGGTCAGCCTGAACTGCACAGCAAGACCCCATCTCAAAAAAGACAAAACAAAAAGAACAACAAAACAAAACAACATAAAAATTTTAAAAGAAGAGATAATTTGAAACAGCCTTTGGAAAATACAAAGAACCTACTGGTTAAAGTGACAGTAAGGAGACAGGCATTAGACAGAGCAGTGTAGAGGGCGAAATGATGATTCTCTGAAATTTTTCTTTTCCCTATAGCAAATGAGAAGCCTCTGGGAACTTCTGGCTAATGAGATGTTTTAGGAAGTGCATAGGCGAAAACTGATAAGGATAACAAGCCAAGAGGCTGATGTGTGCTTCTAGAGCATGGGAAATAACGTAAGGAGAAGATGCTAAAGAAAAATATTCCCAAAGAAGATGGATGCTAAACGACTGATGGAACAGCAGTGCCAAGGAAGAAATTTAAAATATTCTATGCAAAGGAGGAAAACGGAGGCATAAAGGAGGTGTACTAGGTGAGCAAGCAGATGAGTGGTAGGTTCTGCATTTTGGTTCGCTTGTTATCATTGAAATGTGGACTATAAGTAGGGCCAGGGGTACAGACTAGAGCATATGGGAGTCTCTCAATTGGAATTACACTTGAGTCTGAGACAGGATAAGATCTTTTTTTCCTAGGAAAGGAATGAAAAAGAGTAGAGAACCAAGAAGTAAGGAGTTGAAAGAGTCTGGACTGAGGAAAATGGCAACGTGCTATTATGGCAGGAGGAAGAAATGCTGTCTACAGGAGCCTCAGGAGGACAGAAAAGTGAGATGAAGAAAACACTCTGGGTTTTGGGTAGGGAACCAGCACAGTAATCTTGGTGATTATGGCTAACACAGGGGTCGGGCTTGCGCTATATGGAGGGTCCTCATACAGTTATCTCTTCTTTGGTGCAGTGCTGAAATTTTACTTATGTTTTAGGAAATGTGAATGAGAGTTGAGAAAATGCAAATGAATGGAAGAAGCAGACTGATAGTTTGGGATAACAACAAATACTCTTCCTTCCTTCTTTTTCCTCCACCACTAAAATGAAAGGAAGAAGTACAGTAGTCATTAGCAACGCAGGTTTGAACCCTGTAGGTTCAACGATCAGTGCTGAAGTTTATTATCTGTTATCCTTGGAAAAATCACTCAATCTGGGCTTTCCTAAATCCTGACTACATAACAGTAATTTATATGCATTATTTCATTTAATTTCATACTATTCTTACAATGCGGTTGTTATATCTTAATTTTCAGGTTTAGGAGGGTAAGTGAGAATACAGGTTCTTAAAGTTACAGTTGGTAAATGTAAAGCTAGGAACCAAACAGTCAATTCTAGACTATATGTTTTTAACTACTAAATGACACATTCAGAGAATAACTGATGGTGTAATGTACTACAACCATGTCTTATGCTCACTTTCTGAGCATAGGCATTGGACTCCATGAGTGCCTTCTAGATCTTTGCACCTATACCTCATTTAACATGCACCCAACCCACAGCTATCAGAATCAAGGCCCAATGCCTCCAATGGCCAACTAGACAGCACATGAACATACGGTCCTGCACAGCCACCCAGCTATGAGGTGTGGTTGAAGGAATAGTCAATGCCAGCCAGTGGATGTCATGCCTAAAAGCAGATCTATGTTTATGTGCTTTCAATTTTTCAAAAGTGGATCAATATGAGGATTTTTCATGCTGACAATAAATTCAAAGTGTTGTAAAATGACCATGTAAGCTGCCAAAATACACAAATACTTTCAGCTGGGTCACCACCTCTGGGGGACGGGACAATGGTTCTTTCTAAGATAACAATGTGCATCATATCTCTTGCATCTTCTGTCCATGGACAATGACTACCTAAAAGGATAAGTCCTGTACACCCTGAAAAGCTTCCTATAGCCCCTGATGACACACTGTGCTCCACATGCAGTTTAGCAAACAACCTCAAGTGACTAGCTGATGTTACTGGGAACATCACCAACACCGAAGTAGCATTTCATCCATGCCAGATACTGTTCTAAATGCTTTGCATAGAACAGTTTTCCATCTTGCCCAAAACTGTAAGCAGTTGTTGCATATATCATTCTATCATACAGAAAAGCAAACTGAGGCAAGAGAGATTAAACACTTGCTCATGGTCACACACCTATTAAGCTTCTCAGAGGTAGGATTTCAACCCAGGTAGGCCACATCTGGGATCGGAACTCTTTGCCTGAGTGGTCACCATCACCAAATTAGGAGGGGCATCAGGGGTTGGTGACACTGTGGAATTTGGTTGTCTCCTGGTCCCTCAAAGGTGCTACAAAGGAGAAACATGATACACTTAATTTTACCCTTACACATCATATTAACCACCTCAGCAGGAAGGACTCTTTGAGGTAGGTATAAAGTATCCAAAATGTCATTTTCCATATCGCTTCTACTTATATCAAGACCAAAAATATATAATAAAAAATGAATTTAGCAGTATTCACCAATGTGTAAGCCCATATTATTTTAATGTGCTACTGAACTATTTCAGGCATTTATGAATATAAAAACATATGCATTTGAGACAGAAACACTCATTCAAAGATGTGTAGCTACCCTGGGCATTTTACAGTCAATGTTAGTTTGCATAAAACAAGAAACAGAAGATTTTACTCCTTCCAAAAGTATCAAAATATTCAACCTTGAGACAACCATGAACTACAGTCTTAATGTAGCCACATTTGATAAGCTGAAAACTATGTATACCTTTTAAAAAATGGGCTCTTTCTTCCACTCCCTTCATCAGTGGACTTAACATCTTATTTCTTGTTCCTCAGTGAAATTCAGCTGCAAGGACATTTTTGTCTAGATTACAACCACATCCTAACCTCTGCCACACTCACTTGAGTCCTCTCCACACAGCAGCCAGGATGAGCCTTTCAACAGCTAAATCAGATCGTAACATTGTTTTACTTTTACCCTCGAAAGTCATCACTGCACCTGGAAACAAATCCAAGCTTCTCACAAAGACCTCTCCAACCCGGTGCCCGACGTCCCCAGCCACACTTTAGTCAACCTCTTCCTTCCCGTAAGGCCCCTCCATACCTGTTTAGTTTTCACCACAAGGCCAATTCTTTTCTGTCTCAGGGCTTCTCACACTCTCCCTACCTAAAGAACTCTGGCTAATCTTCTATGTGGCAGAGTCACCAGGTCACCTCCAAAACTCTTTCCTGACTCCCTAGTCTAAAGCCAAGAGCTACACTTTCTATTGTTTCCTTTCATAGAATTCATTTTGATCCATAATTAATATTACTTTTTGTTTATAAGTTGTTTTGTTTGTTTCACACCCTGGCTATAACTTTGAAGGCCAGAAACTGTGTCTGTGCCCTTCCTGCTGTGTAGGTAGAATTTAATAATGTCTATCACACAGTATGCAATCAAAGTTTATTGAGAGAAAACAAAGAGGAAAGAGGAACAGAAAACAGGGAAGAAAAAAGGAGAGGAAAGGTTTAATCACTAGGTACACTCAAATGCAGTTTTTGAAATCATTGGACAGTGAGATCTGTTCAGGCATTTTCCAGTAATTTTTATTGTTTATTTTGTTTTTCAGTTATTTTATGTCTAATCCTTTGCACAAAATATTGTATTGCATATACAGAAATAAATTTAGAACCAAAGCAAAAGTAAGGCACAGAGAGGGTATGAAATGGCTTTGAATCCTTATAATGAAATCAATTTCTATAAATCTCAGATGATCCTAGAATAGAATAATTTTGTAGATCATTTTTAAATTAAGTGACAATGATGAAATACCATAAGATATGGGTAAGTCATTTCTTAATCTTCAGGTATATAACTAATACAAGGTAGCTCATTCTTTGACCATTATTTGTTGTGTTTTACTAAACATGACTCAATAAATAGTGAAATGAAAAAAGGCATAACCAAAAAACAGACAAGGATGCTTGTGTCTTACAATTTTAAAAAACTCACAGGTTTTTAAGTCCCACATTCCTAGTTATTCACAGGTTGAGAACTCTGGCATTGAATTTGTCTTTTGACGTAGCCCAATTCTTCCAATGTAATCTTGAAATTTTATCACTATCTTTTCCTTGCGCAAATAATGGTTTTATTTTTTAAGTGACTACTGTCTTTACAGACACGAAAGTACCAGGCACCATAAAGGGAAAAAATTGTGACTGTCTCAAATGAAATGACTCCTACTTCCCCCCGGACAGTGAGCCAAAAGATGTTTCCAGGACATAAATAGGCTGAGGTGGAAGACAGTTTTCAACCAGGAGGAAGGAAGGACTCATTTTTATGTGTCTCTAAAGGAAAGGCTTAAACTGCTGCGGTCCTCAGAGTGAGTCCCTGAACTAGGAGGTCGCATCTGATGCAGGCTGGCATTTCCCATGCTTGGGAGTTGCCGCTATTGTGAAAAGTAAGGACTCTACGACAGGAACCCTCCAAATAAAAACAAATGTGCTGCCCTCTAGAGGCTATGTGGAATAAAGACCGAACCCGAAAATACAGTACCAAAAAGGAAAAAACAAGAAAGTAGGTTATGTTGATCTTCACTGTTTTCCCAAGTCAACATGTTACATTTTATGTCAGACTTTAAATATGAAAAGTAAATAAATATCATGGGTAGGAAATTTTGTGTGAAAACACAATTCTGGAGCTTTTCTATTTTTATGTGCATTTCCAACAACTTTAATGAGTCATAGATTATAAACTTAGTCACTCTAAAGGTAAGACTCAATAGTTCAAAAAATACATTTAAACCAGATTCTGTGATAGTGCCATAATCCAGTTTTAAAACACTGCAATCAAGCCCGATAAGATCCCTTCTGCCAGCTGAGACCCATTCATGCCCCAGGCCTTGGAAACCACAAATCTATTCTGTACTGCCATAGCTACCCCTCTCACTTCACTTTTAAAATACAGAAATCTGGACTTAAGCATCCAAACATAACCGCGAAGACCATTCCTCCTGTTTTGTAGTGCTTCACCTTCAGAAGGCCTTGCCTTGATCAAGGTTGTAAACTAGAGGTTCAATCTCTTCCTAAACCAGAGTAGTGGTAAATGCCCAATTCTCAACATTTCACAGAGTGTACATTTAACCTTCTGTAGATCTGAGGTTGATGTTAAATCTGCCTCTAATCTCTGAGAAAACTAGCATGCTTAGACTTTTAGCATGTAGGTCCAGAGTCCTTTTCCAAATAAAGGTTCACAGCTCAACGTTTACAGAGGATTCATAGTTCTAACATTTGTCCTCACTAATGTCCAGCAACTCATTTCACCTGTATATTCAAAATATTGTGAAAGTATTTCTTTCTCTTCCTATGAGCCTTTTTCTTAAAAAGGAATCTTCATTTTAAGGCACTGAAGAACACTTTTAATCTTGGAGGTATGACACAGATGTTGATGGAAATATGAAGATGTCCTCAAAGACTCAGATTCTTGGGAAGTTAAAATCAGAGCCTCTAAACTGTCCTTTGCAGTGGGAAGCCAGCTCTGAAATAGTGCCAGGATTCTTAATTTTTGATACCTTGGTTTCTTCAGGGAGGAATGACTGCAATTGTTATTAACTGAAAATTACCATCATTTCTATTTGAAAATAAAGAATGCATTTGTGATTGGTAGTAGAAAGACAGGTGACAATCAGAAGACTAAAGATCACTTTGTGGATCTGAGGCCCTCTGTGATCCAGGTAATTTCCAAGCCTAAGGATCAAATTCAACACTGGTCTCTAAGACGACAGCAAATCACACCAGAGCTTTTGTGACACATACATGGGGATCCTCGCTGTACTGCCTGCTTGGGTCTTTCAGAAGAGCACCGCTCCCTTGTTACATCTGAATGGGAACCGCCTACTTCAAGGTCAGATTACAGGACCACAGCAAGGCAAAAGGGAAATAAAATTGAGTCTGGATAAGTAAAACAAAATAATTCAGCCTAAGCAAGAAAGCAAAGATAATACTGTGGGTATTAATAGTTTGATTTTTTGAGTTCTTTTTTTTTAAGCAATTTACTCTTCAAAGGCATTGTTAATGTAGGTACAGAGTGTATCTTTGTGAATCAATACCAGCAGAGACTCACACCACTATAATTAATATAACGAGGGCTGCTGACTCACCTCCACCGAACACTCTCCAGCAGCCCAGATCTGCACATAATTGCAGTTAATGCTTCTCTCCTCTTTCAAACTCCATGGAGGAGTTTTATAAACACCAAAGTGTGTTAATTTAAACAAAATATAAGAAACCAATTTTTTTCTCCTGGGTGGTAAAAGCTCTGTCTGCGTATTTTCATTATTGCATAATGGTTAGCTTTAGCCCATAAACTACAAGGTCATAGTAAGGTCACAACGAAGTGGCAAATGTAATAAAAGAGAAGAAAAGTAGCTAGGAACCATATTTAAGAGAACTTTTTTCCTTAGCTAAGTAAATGAAGGTTCCTGTAGTGTAGTTCACGGGGTATAGTGGATTTTAAATAGGTTTTCCATTGAAATTGCTCATCTATGCCTTGTATTATTTCTTTCTAATTTTCTTTATAATATATATTTTTTTTTCCTTCTGAAACACACAACCCAGATTTTGCTCTCTTCCAAATGAGATTTAATTTAAAGGCAAAAGCCACCTTGGGCTAGAATGTGCATATATTAACATTCAAAATAAAAATATTCAAACAAGTCACTATTCACATTATGAAGATAACATGGACATAAACAGAGTAGAATAAACATAGGTGTTTCATGCATCTAAGTAAAAGTCTCCATACACCAGGTGGTAGTAATCTAATACCAGGAATTCATAATCTTAAAAAGTTCCGTACCTGCTACTTCACTATAAAACACAAAGGTGCAAAGTCAGCTTAGGCAGAAAATGGCTTGAGAAATCTGTAATCCAAATGTGACGGTCATGTGGTAACTCAGGGCAGTTCTGTTGTGTTTTTCATTTATATGCTGTTGCTACCCAAGATATAGCAAATAATGTCATCAATTTCCTTCAATTACCTCATAAAGGATTCATTTTCACTTGGGGAATAAAAAGGTTGCGACAGTAGCTTTAGGATCACTCAGCAGCAAGAATCAGCATTAATAACTATCCTCAGAGGTACAGAGGGAGGGAAAAAAGTCATTTGCTTAACATTCTTTAATTCTTCGTGGTATAACAAGTCAATGTCATGATTTAGGGCTGAAAATCACAGTGGTTTTGCTCACAAAGGAAAGTCTTTTATAACTTGCACATTTTTGTGATGCTGGGAGTTACAGGATTTGAAGCTACATTTTCTATGTCATTCCCCTGCTGCAAACTCTCAAACAGCCTTGGGGGGCTGAGGGAACCAAGATTATTTTACTAATAGGACCTGAAATATCCCAAGGCTTATTGTTGTATGAAGAAGTTTCTCTGTACAACAGTGAGGATAATAGCTTTTGTATGAATGTATCATCACGTAGGGTCATGTATGTCTAGTTAAGCATTCTTCCTCCAGTTTGATTACATAGAGCACGTTGGGCTGGTAATGCAATGGCATGTGAAGGTCAGTATGGTTATGAAAGAAACCTTAGATGCTATGACAAATCCAATAACTATCAGAGTATTTGTTCCTAGGAGGAAAGCATTTTTCAAAATATTTTGTTGATTTGCCAAGGTATGAGGAAATGTTTTGTAGGCTGCCTGCCTGCCTATCTCCAAGATCCTACAGAGAGGGGCTGACTACAGGGTGTCTTGGAAGAAAAAGATTTGTATCTTCGAGTAAAGCAGAGACCAAAACAAGGATCACAAAGTTGAGGTATATAAGTATCTGAACCAAAAGCAAGGGTAGGGGCAAAAAGATCAGTTGGCTGCTTCTCTGTACACCTAGCTTCACCAACTCCAAGACAGCAAAACAAACACGCTTCCGATATAGCATTCTGAAGTCCTCCTTTGGGCTATTTTCCTTGAGTCTAGCGAGCTAACTATCTTAACAAAAGCAACTTGACTTTCACCTCTGTGTCCCCTTTGAGCGGCTAAAACGGGGAGTGATTCACATCTGAGGAGCTAGGAATCTTTGAAATGAATTTCTGGAAAGTATAAAGGTACCAGATGCTCCTGCAGCAATTGTGGGACTGCACTGCCCTCCAGAGGGGACTCCCTAGCAAATATTTTAACCAATTAAAGATGAGATCTAAGGAACTCTACTATAGTAAACCTCACATCCCAAGGATTTTTAAAAATAATCTGCAAGTCAGCAGCAACCAACTGTTTTTCTCTAAGCAGAATATTAAAATTTTTTGCCTCTTCTCCTATCTCATCTCTTTTTGTACTGGTCAAAAGTAATATTTGTTGCAGCTTTTACTAAATATGAAATATTAATTATTTTGGTTAGAGGGCCTGTTTACTTATGCACATTTTTAGAGAAATCAGACTAAACAGATAGCCTAAGGAGTTCTGAACAAATAAAGATTCTCAGCAATGACAACAGGCACATAAAAAAGCACCTAGAAGCTGAATATTTTACTGTCTAATTATGTTGTCATCACTTATCTGAAACTTGAAATGTGCCCACAGCTACTGTGAGAAAAACATACATTTATTTTGATCTTTTTTTCCTTCCCAAGCTTTTGTTTTCCAGTTGTATCATCTACTTCTGTCCTTACTTTTAAAGAGGTACAAATTTGTGAATTGTCACTGTCTGTTGATGATACTTAGTTCAAAATCTTTGACATTTAAGACAAAGCTAACACTTTTTTGGTAAAATCATAATAATCTGTGTGCCTGTATGAATGAGTCAAAACACATGAATGGAAAAATTTACTTGAGAAATTTAACTTTATCTAACAAATATTTACATAGGGCCTTGAGAATATGAACTCTAATTATGAACATGTATGAGATAGGTACCATTATTGTTTTCTACCTTTTCCACAGATAAGACACATAGAGATGAACTCAAAATCATAAATATAGGACATGACGGAGCTGAGAGTCAGACTGAAACAAGTCAGCTTCCAAATCCTGATTCTTAACTTCTTGACTTTAAATGACAATTTAAATATGCAGTTTCCACTCTCCATCATAACAAGCATTAATAAGATTTAAAAGGAAGTTAATTTTTTTAAGAATTTATTTTTATAATCTATGGCACATAGAAAGCTTTAAAAATACTAAAACCCTGGTAGATCAAAATGCTGGAAATCAAAATGAAACTAAAATAATTTTTTGTGATGACCTATAACTATTTACCATGTCATTAATCTTTTTTGAGGGGGCAAAAAATTACTGACACAACCTGGAAGAATATTAACTATCTTTCCCCATCATAAAAACAAACTATGTACATAAATCAGGCAATATCAAAGTGAGTATCAAAAATACCCTTAATCTTTCAAATATCAAGCAACTTAATAACTGCTCATACAGATATAAAGGCATCTATTTTTAAATAATTATGATTCTGTTTCCTGCAATAAAAAAGAATGAAAAGCAGAAAAAATATTCACAGCTGACTACTAAATTCATGGAGAAAATAATGAGAGTTAATAGGAAACTTTAGATTCGATCATAGAGGCACTACCACAAACCTACAGTCAATTAGCTCAGACAGGGATTATAAAATATATTTCAGGTTGCACTTAGAAAACAATGTTCTTGCACCAAGCACAGGCCGGCCAGCTACTCAGCAGCTGGGTTCAGAAACCAGAGGGCCCCTGGGAAAGCAGTCGGTAACTACAAAGCTAATGCGGTCACTGCTCAGTGTCGTTATGGGGATTAGGCCGGGGTCACAGCTACACGGCAGCACCTGCGCAGCTATGACATAAGCTTATATCTGACATAAATCATAAACCCTCTGTTTTGAAAGCAAATAATAAAATAGTTGTTCCATGTCTCTTGACCTTTATTTCTGAGAAACTTGGATTTTTTTTCCTCTTATTGCTGCAAAATATACTCACTATCCCGGGGAAACAGACTTAGAAACCCCTATCACAGGGTCCATGTGACTTGCATCTCAAACACCTCTAACTTCTTATTATGTTTTAAAGTTGCTCAAAGTGAGACAGAAAGGAAGGATGAAAAGAAAGGAAATTCAGAAAGAAACCTGAAGAAAAACAAATTGAAGTGCTAGCGTTGCTAAAGGTGCGTGACCAGAAGGCTGGTGACAGAGGGAGACAAGATGGGCATTGCAATTACAGTTCCTTGGTACAATGGGCAGGAACCCTGGTGCACAGTTAGTCCTTTAATTCACCTTTCTTTGCAGACTCCAAACACAGGATTCATATTTGCTGCTGCCCCCGAAACCACTGCTTTTCAAGACTTAAGAGTAACGTTACTCAAGATTCAGCAAGATGAAACTGCCGGAAGTTACTTGAATTATAAAAGAAAAAGACAAGGAAGATAATTACTGTGAAGAATTAAATGCATGTACAGTAGTAACTATGGACACTTGCAAATCAACTAACCACAAAGGCAGACTGCAAGGGGGAAAAAAACCCTGGAAGACATATTGAATCAAGATTGCCAAATTTCTGTATTATTACTAATAATAACAATGACTAGAACAGATACCTAGGAAGCATTCTATCAGGAAGCAGAGTACTATAAATCCTCATACCGAGATAATGCCTGGTCCTCAGGGTCTAGCATCTAAAGAAAAGAGCAAGAGAGTTATATAGAGTATTAATCTTAAAGAGCTACTGAATGGCTTGAGTAAGGAGTATTTTTTGTTAAAAAATCCTTTCATTCTAGCTATTCTATGTAAAAAGATACATGCTATCTTCTGTACAGTGATATTTCCTTCAGTACAAAAATTAATACCTAACAACACATTTTGGGGGGGTCAGGAACTTTGTTATACAAAGCATAGCTAATACCAACAATATTAGGGTAATTACTAATAATTCACAAATAAAGCTTTAGTGCTGTGAAAATTATGACATTACCAATGTAAACAATACTTAATATACCTCTCAGCTTAAAGTATAATATCCAAATATTTATTAAGCTCCTGCTAAGGGGCAAGCATTGGTCATACTGCAGTGAACATAAACAAAGACACTGACTTTTAAGAATTTACATTTAACTAGGAAGAAATAAAAAATAAATTTAACCAACTGTGTAAGACGTTAGAGAAAAAAAGCCCGCAGGGGAGTGGGGTGACACTGTGAGGGCAGGCGGGCAAATGCCGAGGCACGGGAGGCCGTGTGGGGAGGCATCGATAACGAGGCGGGTGAGCCCTGCGGGGCTGATCAAGAAGACAACTGCGGAGGATGGAACCACGAGCGCAAAATTTCTTAAATACCTAAGCACATCATGCGCTCTTTTGTGGTCCTTGGTAAGGACTTTGATTTTACTCTGCGAGAGGAGAAAGCCTCTGGGAATCGAACGTGAAACACTGGCGGAAGTGACTGTAGTCAAGTTATAGGACGTAGTGATCATAATTTGGAATTGGAAGACAGACAGACTGGATTAAAATAATTTCTGTTATTCAGTACCATAGCTGTAAGACTCTACCTCAATTCCTCCATTTCTCAATATCCCCTTCACCAGTTATAACACCTTCATTGTAGTTCTATTGGGAAAATTAAATAATACAAGCAGCACCCATGAGTGGGCTTGTGTTACAGGGAGTGCTTAATGAAGAGTCGCAGTTGCTTGGATAGTGTTGTGAGAAGTTAGAAAATGTGAGTGCAAGAAGGAAACACAGATTTTTGAAAGGCTGAAGGGAAAGTAGAGAGAGAAAATTGATTTTAGGACAGACTATAAATCCTGGAAAATATTAATGGGCTCTTGATCTCTAAATAAATCTTCAAAAGCTGTAAAAGCCACCGCTCAGAATAACAGATGCATAATTTCAGTAGGAAAACTGGTATATAATAAAAATTGCTAATTGGAATAATTAAATTGTGACTCCCACTATAATCAATGAATAAGAAAATTGGTATTTCTCAGTAAAAATTTCACATTTTTAAGGTGTATCTAATTGACTCCTCAAAAAAACCTAAGAGTAAGATATTAATTTCAGTTTTGAAAAGAGAAGCTGAGGGTCATAGAAAGTAAAATGTATATCCAAAATCACATTCCTAGTAAGTATAGCCAAATCTGGTCCATAATAAGTGCTCCATAAATGTGAATAAGCCAGTATTTCTTGCATAAACATATGGCTTTTAACTCCAAATCTCACCTCTGAATTGCTACAGTAATGTTCCTTTAAATGCTTCCCAAATTCTCCTAATCATAAGAATTGTCTGGGCTGCTTGTGCTTTTCTGTATCCCACTGCAGGGCCCAGAATATGTCGTGGAGCATCCCAGAAACTGATATTTTTAACAAGTAACTAAGAGATTCTTATGATAAGTGAATTTTAGGAATCAGTCGATAGTAACTTTAAACTGTCCCTGTCAATTCTACAATCACTACTTCATTCTTCACTCTTAGACCTACTGTAATTAATTAATTAATTTTGTATTAGTACATGATTGCATTGCGTGCACTTTCCAATCATCTTGGGGAGTGGTCATGTGGACATAATACAACTTGGTTCTTTTTTTAATCCCCTTCTCCTTCCCTTCTAAATCCCCCTTCCCCATTTTCATTCTTGTTGATATTATTCACCTTAGCTCATGTTTATGACATATGTTTACATTCAGTGTGGTTATTAAGTTCTTCTACATGGCATATCTTTTTTTTTTTTTTTACTTATTTCCCCTTCCCCTCCTCCTTTCCCCTCATCCTTGTTCTCCTGGACCCCTTCCCATGTGCAAAAGATCCATTCCCCTGTCTCCTTCTACCCATCCTTTACCATGCTCTCTGTACTTTGCTTTACTCAAATGAGAGATACCATACGGTATTTAAGCTTGTGTGTCTGATTTATTTTACTCAACATTATATTTTCCAGGTGCATCCATTTTCCCCAAAAAGAGAAAGTAAAAGCTCATTATACTTTGACCCTCTACCTATTTTAAAACCCCAAACCTATTGGCCTACTTTACAAACAGAGAGGGCCCTGAAGTACGAATTTTTAAAAAGTTGCCATGCATCAATTTTATCTATGATCCCTATGTTTATTAAACCTAAATGGGAACAAAAATTTTAAAATAACTAAAAATTAACAGGAAATCATTTTAAGATTTTGTTTTCTCCACTCCTAATATTCTAAGGAAATGTCTAAGAAAGGATATGCTAGAACTGGAATTTCTTACACAGATTCATTATAAAAAGAAACCTATCCCAACCACCCCTTGTGTGTCATGATCGAGTTTTTATAGTACCAAGAAATTTCACTTCATATTTTATTCCTTGGTAACACAACTAAGACTGCTGCTGATGAAGTCCTCATTTTCCTTTACTTTCTGGTGAGAGTGGGAAAACAGTCTTCACTTGGAAACTTTTTAATATGCTTTAAAAATACACATAGCTGTATATTCTGGCAATTGTTGAGTGATGTAAAAATTCTGTAGTGCTGGTAACTAGGATTAGACTGGATAATGTTATATTAATATGGTGAATGATTATATATTTCAAAGAGTTTTGCATTCTAAAAATAAGTACAAGTTCTAAAATATTCACTTAGCATGGTGCAGAGAATAAATATGAGCAATTTTTTTAAAAACTCACTCTCATCCATATATATATTCCTAAATATATATATACAGGAATATATATTTAGGAATATATATATATATTATATATATTCTTAAAAGTAAGTGGCATATTACCTCTGTGCCTCCAGATCCTACTATGAATGCTCCTGTATTAATCAGCTTTGCATCACTACAACAAAATACCTGAGACAATTAACTCATAAAGAGATAAGGTTGTTTGGCTTACGTTTGTGGATGTTCCTGTGTAAGATCAGACAGTAACATTTCTTTGGGCCTTTGGTGAGGTCACTGGATGGCAGTGGTGGAGAGCAAATGTCAGAAGAAACTGCTCATGTCACAAGCCAGGGACTGAGAGACCTTTTTAAGGACTTATCCTCAGGTACTCTGCACAATTCTAGCAGGCCCCACCTCATATATGTTCCACACCACTTCTGAACAGTCTTGGCCTTAAGTCTTTAACACATGGACCTACAGAGGACACTCATCTAAACCATTACTGCCCATTCATTAGGAATAACTGAGGAGATATTTTAGACTCAGTAAACAAATGAAATTGATGACTCTTCTCCTTCAGTCACAGAAAAATGACCTGAATTCTCAACCTCTGAATTCCCAGAAAAGAAAAAAAAACTCCTACCCTTATAGTTTGTATCTAGATGTCCCCCAAAACCTTATGAGGTCATAAGTGCAGTTTTTCAGAGGTAGCTGGATGTACGGTATGTGATGCTGAGATCAAGGATGTGATGCTGGAATTGATTCATGGTGCAATGCTAGGATTAAGGGTGTCGCACCCTGGGTGTGAGTGCTGCCTGCCCTAAAGGTGGGTAGTATGGATAGAATATATGGGACAAAAACTGATTTGCTGCTTGTTATTTGTCATTTGCTGCTTGTTGCCTTGTTGTCTTCTGCCGGCCATGAACTCTTTCTCCTCTGTGGTACCCTCTGCCATGCCACCTTCTCTTGGAGCCAGCCGATTCAACTATGAACTGAAACTCCTATAAATTGTGGGTGAAATACTTTCTCCAGCGAGGAGAAAAGTAGCTATGACACACCTTCTTTTACATTAGATCTCAGTGAATATTAACAGAAACACAATAATGAAACACAACAGTTTCTGTTGCAAATTTAGGAAAAAAAGTAATTGCCTTTCAGTTCCATTGACTATTACCAACAAGTAACAACACTCTCAAAATTTTCAGATGGAAAGAATATTTTAAGAGTGTATTTACTAAAAATATTATTTCAAGTCAGATGATTTTTTTTTTAGTGACAGCAAAAGAACAATGTGAAAACTGCAGCTCTTTTCTTCAAACTATAACAAATGTGTCTCAGGAAATGTTCACATTCTTATTTTAACTTAACCAAAATTTTTTAAAAAGAATAAAACTTGTGTAATAGAAGTTGTGCCACCCAACAAATGCAAAACTGCAAAAGTTTAAATAGCCTCTGACAAATCTGGATATTTAAAAGACTCAAATTCTCTCATAAAGAGATAGCAATAAAAAGGTAATGACAATGGGTGACCCTTGTTTCAAAGCACTGTCAAATTAAATTTACTTTGAAATCATCTAGTTCAACTCACAACATCAAGCCATCAGTATCTAAGGGTTTTATGAATTCTTTAAAATGCAAACACTTTGTTTTCTTTTTTTGTAACACAATTAATGCTATCTTAGAAACTTTCTTCATTATGAACAAGAACATAACTTTCTTTTAGCAAAAGATTTGTAATTAAACCAATTACATTTAGCATTCAAAAATTCAGAATGTCTTTTCTGTGTATTCTAAATTGGTACTGGTCTACTCTCATCTCTGCAGGAAAAATCTGCAAGAAAGGAGTTCCTGAAATTGTAAAATATTTACCTCTAAACTCACAAGGTATTTGGAACATGAACATGACTAAAAATGAGAATTCTTCAAGGAAAAAAGAGACAATTTAGAATTTTGGGGAAAGACTCAATTCTAATGCATGCCAGGAGCCAGCAGAGGGAGTAAAATCTCCAAAATACAGGTTAACAGAAGAAAAATGCTGAATGAAGGTACAGCCAGCACCAACCTGGAAGGAAAGGATCATCAGTCACCCAATCAAAAATGAGGTTTTAATCAGATTTTTAGGGTCTTGGTCCAAGGAGTTAAAATGAATTGGAATTTTACCTCATCCATCTTGTGAAAAATTTATCTCCTTCTATATATATTCTGGAGAGCATAATTAACAAATAGGGCATTTCTCTCTCAATTCTCCAGTAATTTGAAAAAAATGCCTTCTTTTCATATTCTGTTGGATAACAAAGAAAAGAGACTGCCCTACTAAAAGACAATTACACACTTTCATTAAACAAGAATTATGAAATGAACAATTTCTTAGGATTAGCTACATGACTAGCTAAAGGAATCATGATTCCTGTTGCCGGTGATCTCTGCGTCAGGTATTTGTTCTTGTGTACGACAGGGAAAGAGGGCGAAAGCAATCTGTAGGAATTAGTAACCGTGGGAGCGCAGAGAAAGGAGAGATTTCTGAATGCAGTGAAGAAGCAGGCTAGGAAACATTGTCAACAATAGGCTGAAAACCTGTTCCCAGTGTTTCATTTAAAGACATTTTATACACAGGGATACAGCATTATCTTAAAGAAAGGAAATTCTGTTCTTAGGAAACTCACTTTCAGGTCATAGAACGATCAACGCATCTGATGAAACCACTGCCTTTTGACCTCTCAGGGGCACCTACTACCACCTGGCAGGTGGTTGTTGGCTTACTGTTGCCCTCATTCAGACAGTGAAGGCCGGTGAACTTTCTCACCACTTATTCCATCCGGATGCAAGCCCATGAGGTTTATGCATGAAGTTCAAATCATCCAAATTCCAGTTATGCACACTGTATATGAAATGACCTCATGGGCCTTTTAATAGAAAATTTGTTCATCAAAGACCCTGGCTTCTTATGAATTTTGCTTATCAACCCTTAGAAGTTGTGAAAGAATTTTTTTAAGTGTTAAAAAGAGAAAGAGTTTTGCTAGAAAATCTTCAACTGTGCAGTTAACACTGAATTTGATAAACAGTACATTCCCAGTAACAGTCACCAAAATTCCAAGTTAAATCTGTGCCCTTGGAACAATGCCAAAATGCCACAGCATATTTGCACTTTGAACAAATTGCAAATTTTTAACTCTGATTTTTTTTTTTCTGCCAAAACAAAGGCTTAAAATATGTGGATTCCATCTTCTCTGAAAACTTTACAATAGCAATTTTAGGTGCAGAGAAAAAATGCTTTTAAAACCAATGAAATGGTAGATTAATTTAATTTGCTATTTTAGCATGCATACCACCTGAACTATTTCTGGAGGCCATATGTGAAGACAGATAATCTAAAATAGTCACTATCATAATCTTCGAAATCATACAACTTCGATTTTTTTCTACTTGACCTATATCCTTAACCATTCAACCTCAGCTTCTCTACCTGTCATATGAGATAGGAAAGCCTCACAGAGGCTTGCTGCAATGAGATAATATCTGGAAAGTGCTTAGTTTCTACCTCATACTAAGTAGCAATGAATGAATCTCCTACACTGATAACCCATTAGACATTTTTATCCATCAGGTTCACGACACTAATCATGTTAGAAAAACTTTAAAAAGACATTTCCAGCTTTCACTTATAATCTGAAATGCCCTAATTTTGTACATTATACATATATATATAAAGTATTTTCTTCTCATTATGCCAACCTCACCCCCCAAAAAAATTTTTCATTAAGACCCTACTAAAAGGATATTCCTATTGAATTGCTCAGTATGGAAGAAGTTCTAAAAAAGGTAGGTAGGACTTGCTTATAACACAGTGCAATTGGTTAATGGAAAAAGTTTCTTCTAACAATTTCTAGAATATACTGGATATTTTGTTACTGTAGAAGGTGCCTTATAATAAACATCATCTTTCCTTACTTTTTATTCAAAAATGTGATTCTTTTGGTAGAAATAAATTAGCACATAAAGGTGGATTTACTAATACACTATTTTCTAGAGGAAGGCAGATTAGCATAGATAAAACCTATGCCAAAATGGTTGTTCTTTTATGAATGCAAAAAAAAAAAAAGTAGAGAAGACAGAGGAGTCCTGGTTAAAACCAAGGCAGAAATTCATTACTATGAATTTTATAGTTTACTGTTTTTTTATAGTTTACTGTTTTAAACATAATATATTTTAGTTATAGTCCATTTTTATTTGAATTGAAATTTACTTTTAAATACAAGATACTGATACATAAAAACATAAAGCTATCGTGTGATACTTTGGTACATGTATACATTGTATAACACTCTAGGTGAAACACATCTTGCTTCCTAAACATTTATAATTTCCTTATAGTGAAAACATTCAAACTCCTTTTTTCTAGTTTTTTGAAACACACAGTACATCATCAGTACCTATATTCATCCAGCTGTGCAACAGCAGCCCACACTTCTTACTCGTGTCTAAGTACACCTGAGTACTCCCTGGGCAACTTCATGTTTTTAAACAGGAAAATATTAATTTGGATTTCAGTTTTAATTGTGATGTGAGGCACAGCTCCTGTTGTTGTGACTAGTCCACAAAGGAACACAGAAGCGCTGTATACGCTTTACACATAGACTTCTGTAGTAATCTGAATGTTATGATTTGAAATGTGCTTAGTTTTCATTAAATTATGTCGAATATCTTATAACTGTGTGTTAAGCATTTATAGACCATAAATTCCCTTGGAGATTTTAAATAGCAAGTTACTAATTACCTCCCTTGCCAAAAGTTCGTAAGACAGTAAGTATTTACTATTAAGTAGCTTCTTTATTTCACCTGAGGGAATGCAGAAATGTTTCCCAGTGGGTAATTTCATGACCTAAGCATTAAAAAACTGATGAATAAAATGCCATAGAGATAAGTTAGAATCCTATGCTACCAAGTTGGTTTGGTTAAACAGCCCAGCTTGTCCCGAGAATGCTGTGATTAAACGTTCATCTTCTTTTATAGGAGGAGATTTTATGCCAGAGGGTATAAGGGGATCCAAATGACAAATAAAGGACTTGGTGAATTGTTACTGGGAATTTGTCCTGTAGAGACTTTCATTCTTAGAAGGACATTTTCAGCAGTGTATTGTGTCCTTCACAAAATGTCTCCCCAAAAAACTACCTAACACCCTATACTAATAGTTACTCTCTTTCAAAAACATGATTCTTCTCTCTCATTTAGTAGATACGTTTAAACATTTGCTTGCATAAGACATAAATATTTATATGAATAGAAACAAAATGAATCTAATATTAGTGGCAGACTTAGACAGTTTCCTCTTTCAAAGAATCAATTTGCATTCATAAATTCTTTGTGCATTTTGTCTCAATTTCATTGATTTCTGCTCTAATCTTTGTAATTTCTTTCCTTGTACTTGCTTTGAAATGTAAACTGCAAACATGCAAAAAAATAGTAAAGGAGAGAGAGGGAGAGATGGGAAAAGGGGCGAAAAGGGAATTAATATATTTTCTGTACATACCAACTTCCCACAACAAATTAAATATTATGTACTACATCAGGTACTAATAAGCTAAAATAGAAAATAGACTTGTAAAAACATAGTGTTTCATATGATTTGTAACATAAAAGTGATGATAATAAGTAATTTGGGGGGTTCACTACATGTTTATTCAATACTTCACAGTGCTATTTCATTTAAATCTCTCAAGAATCTTGAAAGGCGCAACTGAAGCTCAAATTTTTTTTTTTTTTTTTTTTTTTTTTTTTTTTTTTTTTTCCGGTACCAGGAACCGAACTCATGACCTTGCGCTTGCCAGGCAGGCGCTTTTGCCGCTGAGCTAAATCCCCAGCCCCATGAAGCTCAAATTTTAGAGATAAAGAAATTGAGGCATACAAGTGAAAAGGTAGCTTTTTTAATAAAATAAGCATTTATAACATTATTATTATGATACAAAATTTACTCTAAGTCAGAAACTACCTGCCAAAATGGACCAGATCTACTCTTCCACCTGAAAGAAAACATGGACCAAATATTTGATACAAAGATTTTAAGACTGGACATCAGGTTACAGGAGTAGCGATCCGCATGAGATGTAAAATTGACAGTGTCAACCCACTGTTTCAGTTTTCACGCCTTGAATGATTTTCTAGTGAATGTACAGCAAGCAGAAAATCAGGCCGTGAACTCAGAAGACTTGCAGTTGAAGAGATAGAGCTCAGATTCTGAAAATGACATAGGAGAGAACCAGAGAGCAGAGAGAAGCACCGAGCAAAGTAATTTCAGGCCTTCACATAAGGTTCTCCCTTGAGGAATCAGCAGCATATTCATCAGTATTACTCATAGAAGGAAACTAGCTGAGATCCAGGGGAAAAAATACCATAAAGGATTAGAGGTAATAGTGCCTGTTTCTACCAGTCAGGAAGGCAAACCTCAGGAATCATGGGACGCTGGGTACAGTAACCTGAAGGGTCTCCCTCACTAGTGAGAAATGATAATAATAAGCCCTACAGAGTAGTATCCTAGTCATGCTTAACAGGAACCGAAAGGAAAAAAATCATTTTGGTATATCCCTAAATAAACTGGAAAAATTCTGTGCCAGTGCTCAAACTGTCAGCTTTGCTACCTTATGAGCTTTGTAGAGGTTACTGGATTCGATTAGTGGACATATCCACTGGTGAGTTCATGTGCTGACCATGTGCCGAGGGGCGGTGAGAGCTGGTTGCAGAGAGGTAGAGCTGTGCCTCGGGAGCATGGGTAGCCTGCTTTGCCTCTTCCACTGCTGTTTCTTGGAGGCCACGAGGTCAGCAGCTTTCTTCAGCCCTGCCCTTCTGCCATGACACTGCATCCTAACAGCCAACTGACAGTGGACTAGAACCTCCTAAACCATGAGCTACATTAGAACTCTTCTCCTTTCTATTTTGGGTGTCATGTATTTTTTCCCAGTGATGGAAAAACTGCTGAATGAAGATATTTATAAGCATAGAAAAAAAACAAAACTCACTACCAAATAAAGCAAAATTTATATTAATTGGAACACAATAAAAAGTTATGCTGGGTGTGGTGTTAGACACCTGTCATCCCAGCACTCTGGGCAGCTGAGGAAGGAGGGTCACAGGTTTGAGCCCTGTTTAGTGATGTAAAGAGATGTAAAGAGATTCTGTATCAAAAAGTAAAAAACAAAACTGAGAATATAGTTCATTGCAAAGACGCTGAGTTCAACCCTCAGTGGAAGTGAATAAATATTATTTAATAGATTTCAAAAAGTTATCAGGCATGCAAGAAGCAGAGAAGTATGATACCGAGTAAGGAAGCAAATGAACCAAAACAGGCTCAAAACTGACAGAATGTGGAATTAACTGAAAACATAAAACACATTAAAATGGTTATATGGGATCAGGGATATAGCTCGGCAGCACAAGCACCTGCCTGGTAAGTGCATGGTCCTGAGTTCAATTCCTGGTACCAAATAAATAAATAAATAAATGGTTATATAACTATACCCTAAACATTACAAAGTGATATGAAAAATATTATAAAAAGAGCCAAATGAAAATTCTAGAGATGGAAACTATAATGTGTCTGATGAAAACCACTTTGGCTGAAGTTATCAGCTGATTAGATATTGCAGAAGGAAAAAATAATTAGTGGACTTGGAAGATACAGCGGCAGAGACTCCAGTATAAAATGCAGAGAAAAGAATTTAAAGCTTTAAAATAAAACGTAAGCAGTGTTAATATATGAGATCATTTCAGGCAGTCTAAAATACATATATATAGAGAGAGAGAGGGAGCTCCCAAGAGGTGGGAAATACTTAAACAAATAATGGCTGTAAAGTTTTCAAATTTTGATGGAAACATAAAACCACAGATCTGATAAGGTCAACAAACACCAAACACAATAAACAAAACCATTCCAAGAACTGTGGTGCCTTATAATCAAATTGCTTCAAAAGAGTCATGAGGGAAGAATCAATCTTAAAAACAATCAAAGGGGAAAAAAGCACATCTTAAATACAGTGGAGTAAAGATAATAATGGCATAAATCACACGCACAAGCTTAGATATCACCTCATTTCTCTTCTTTGAGAAACCCAGAGTGAAAATAGGAAGCAAAATAAAAGACGATAGAAAGTAGGGAGACTAAGCACTGTCAAAGGGCAAAGTGATCAACAGCTGCAAGTAACGAAGAGGGAAGGGATTAAAGGAGAGAATAAAAAGGAATTGGGATGTATCATGTACATGTGTGAACTCCACACAAGGAATATCAACATAATTCACTGCAAACATGTACCAACAAAAAGGAAAAGGATCAAGGGATGAGTGAAGGGGAAGAAAGGAGGAGAGAGAGAGAAACTGAGATATGTACATGTACCAACTTCTCACAAGGAGTGGAAACTTTGTATACTAGACACAAGCACTAAAAAACTAAAATTTAAAAAAAGAAAGGATGGCAGCACACTTAGTGTCAGAAACATTTTAGCCAAGAAGATAGTGGCTCAGTATCTTTCAAGAACCAAAAGGGGAAAAAAATTCAACTTGGATTCCATACCTAGCCAAAGTATCTTTTGAAAATGAAACACACTTCTTTAGACATATAAAACGTGAAATCATTGATCACCAGAAGATTCATACTTGAAAAAATGTTAAAACAATTCCTTTATGCAGGAGGAAAATAACACCAAAGAGAAATGATGGATTTAAACAAAGTATTACAGAGGGTAATTACATAGTAAAATACAAGTTCTCCTTATTATTTACATTTATTTAAAGATAATTGAAGGATTAAACAATTCTCATAAAATGCAGCATAGGGTTTATGATTAAAGTAACAATAAAATCATTGATAATAACAGTACAAGAACAGGAAAGTAAGACATAGGGATACATGCCATAACATCATGTTATAGATCACATGCTATATTATCACTTAGAGATAAACTATGATACATTAAAAGTGAATACTATAATCACTGCATAACAACTAAAACCAAGAAAAGAGTTGTAGATAATAAGTTAACAAAAAGATAAAATTATTTTTAAAAAATATTCAATTTATCAAAAATAAATTACAGATAGAAAATACAAAAATAGAACAGATTGGACAAATAGGAAATAAAGATTAAAATGATAAACTTGAATTTAACCCTGTCAATCACTACACTAAATGTAAATGGCTTAAACACCACAATTAAAGGGCAGAGATACAACAGACGGGATAAAAAGGCAAGACTCTACTATATGCTGCCTTTAAATATTTAATATATAAATATGTCACAAGTAATTTAAAAGTGAAATGGTATATATTTTTTGAACTAAACCATTCTAACAATTATCACAATAAAATTTGAGATGAAATAAGATTTCAAACTAAGACTGTCACTAAACATTATCATTTTATAAAAGTGAAGGTAGGGGCTGGGGATTTAGCTCAGGGCAAAAGCGCCTGCCTGGCAAGCGCAAGGTCATGAGTTCGGTTCCTGGTACCGGAGGAAAAAAATAAAAAATAAAAAATAAAAAAATAAAAGTGAAGGTAAATATATCAAGATGCACCAATTCTAAATGTTTATGCACCTAAAAAAAAAGAATTTAACATGAAGCAAAAACTAACAGAATGGAAAGAGAAAAAAACAAATCCAATATTATAGAGTAGCAGTTTTAGTGCACTCTTCTCAATAATTTTCTATATTTATTTATTATTTATTTAATTATTTATTCTGGAGACAGGGTCTGTCTATGCAGTTTGGGCTGGGTGTGAACTCACTATGTAGCTCAGGCTGTCCTCAAACTCACAGCAATCCTCTTATCTCAGTCCCCTGAGGGCTGGGATTACAGGTGTACACCACCACGCCTGGCCACTTCTCTCAATAAGTGATAGAAAAACTAGGAAAAAATAGGAAATCAATGAGGACATATAAGGGATACACATTATCAATAAACTCACTGCATTTATATGAAACACTACATAAAAATCAAGATCAAATTATACATTTTTTTCCAATTCATATGGAGTATTTACCTACAAATGTAATATTATAGTCTAGATTTTATGCTCTAAAGCAAGTCTCAACAAATTTTTTTTTATTTTTTATTTTTATTTTTTTTTGTCTGTTTGAGACAGGGTCTCACTCTGCAGTTCAGGCTGGCCTAGAACTCACTTTGTAGCCCAGGCTGGTCTCGAACTTGTAATGATTCTCCTGCTTTGGCCTCTCAAGTGCTGGGATTACAGTCATGTGTCTCCATGCCCAGCATACAGTAACAACTTTTTTTTCTTTTAGGGTACTGGGAATTGAACTCAGGATCTTACACTTGCTAGGCAGGTGCTACACCACTGAGCTAAATCCTCAGTCCCCAGTCTCAACAAATTTAAAAGGAGTCAAGTTATACAATAAATCAGAACTCACATACAAAAAACATATATGGGAAAATCTTCCAGTACTTGAAAAATAAGTAAAACACTTCTTAATAATCTCTGAATCAAAGAACAAATCAAAAGGAAAAATTATGTTTTCTCATTTTCATCATATAAATTTAAGGGCTACAGTATGAAGGTTTGATACATGTATACATAATAAAATGATTACTGTAGTGAAGAAAATTATCTATCACTTGACAGTTTCTCGCTTAAAAAGTGTTCAAAACAATGAAAAACACAACATATAAAAATCTACGAATTGAGACCAAAGCACTACTTAAGGGTCATTTTATAACACTTAACACCTCTATTAGAAGACAACAGAGATCACAGGTCAATACCTTAGTTTCTACCTGAGAAAACTAAAGAAAAAGAAGTAAAACAAACCCAAAGTAACTTGAAAAAAAACCAATATGAATATCAGAATGGAAATCAATGAAACAGAAAACAGAAAAACAATAGAGGCAGTCAATGCAATAAAAATATGAATATTTTATAAAATCCAGAACACTGACAAAGTTCTGACTGGAACCAATAAAGGACACAAGGAGACAAGACATTACCTCCCAATATTAAGAATGCAGGTCATGACATTATTACAGAATAAAGAGACACTTAAAGGATGTTAAAAAGCAATGATCAAGAGGCTATTACTGTATCTCTAAATACTTGAAAAGTTAGATGAAGTGGATAAATTCCTTGAAAAACACAAATTATCAAATTCAAGAAAAGACAGGTAGCATGAACACCACTACTTGTATTAAAGAATTTAGATTTATAATTAAAAATCTCTCCACAAAGAGAGCTAATCTTAGACGAAGCTATTTAGTGCTCCAAGCACCTAAAGAAAAAAAAAAGAAAAATCTATGTAAACTTCCAGAAAACTGAATAAAAAGTTACTCTTCTCAATTTTTATATGAAATGAGCAATATGCTGATACACATTTTAATAACATCAAAATTGTGGAAGAATATTCTTTCAACACAGTCCAGTAGTATATTAAAAGTATAATACACTTAGGACAAGCACCATTTTATCTAGTAATGCACAACTGGTTTATCATCCAGGATTAAATTAAGAAAAGATGGCATATTAACAGAGTAAGTGACAAAAACTATATGACATTTCAACAGAGGATAGATTTTTAAAAAAATTCTTCCTGAGCTACACGGAAAAAGGGGCAAGTTTTAGATATATGTCATAGTCGGTGCCATCATGCAATAATGTTACTAAGTTACTTATTGATTGATATATTTAGTGAAGTAGTGTCACTATTAAATACTGAGTGATTAACACTATTTAGTGAAGTGCTTATTCATTCAGTAATGTCCCTAAGTATTTATGAAATGCCTACGAGGTACATGAGACTAAGTCTTGGATGTACAAAAACATTAGGGGAAATGAGAGACAAGACATTACCTCCCAAAATTATGAACCGAGGCCATGACATTATTACAGCATAAAGAGATCGCCTCGGTGGGGAGTACATGCTTATAACTGTTGACATTGTCACTACAACATTGTCTTTATTCTTCTCCTGGTCAGGTTGTTCTTTTACTGAGGATAGATAGCACTGTGGGCAATTCTGACTTTGTCAATACAGTCTGATGTTCCTGTGGATTCTGTTACCATCCTGTCATTGCAGGCCTGTGAAGGTTCTACTTCTATGTTTTAGATCTGAATTAACTTAAATACCATAATTCTCTATTTTTCTTCTCACTTCCTAGAATAAAGGTGCTTAACCCTGCTGTAGTTCTAGATTACAACAGTGAAAAGTGATATGTTTTATTTTTGCACAGTACTGTATAATTTTCAAAGCATTTTACATTATCTTTTCTTTTATTTTTTTATTTTTTTTGGGGGGGGGTGGTTTTCCAATACCAGAAATTGAACTCAAGATCTTGCACTTGCCAGGCAGGCACAGTGCCTCTGAGCTAAATCCCCAGGCCCTACATTATCTTTTCTATCTCATTTTCAAAATTCTGTGCACTCATTAGAGAGAGCAATAATATATTTATTTCATGGTGGAGGCAACTGAGGTCCAGAGAAGTTAGAGGATGCATTGATCATTCAAAGATTTAATTGCTGCATGAAGATTGTGTTTTTTCATGTCCTTAAAGCTCAGTAGAGTTTCACAGATAAGCACTCTCTTTCTTAAATGTAGTGGCACATGTCCAGTTATTTCCTAAACAACGTTCTTCAAATACATCCAATAATGAAAGCTTTTTAATGTGGCTTCTAAACTTGACGCCCGATAATATCGGAGCTGATGATAGCGCACAGACACTTTGCCAGTCTTAAACTGTTATAAAACGATCAAACCAGGCAGAGCAAGCAAGTACTTTTTTTGGGAAATTTAGGTCAGAGAGCTAAGAAGCACATTATTATAACATTTACAATCCCAAATATAAAAATATTCTTTACACTTCTACAAAGTTACTCTGAAATTTAATTCCCTTACTGAAAAATTTTCAAAGTGTTATACAGAAATGTTTTTTTCAAAAGCTGCTTTTTTACACCTATATCATGGAACTGTGCACTCAATTTAACTAGAAAAATAATCATCTTACTCAAATTATTCAACTCATAGCACTAAAAGTGTATTTTGGAGAGTCTTTTACCCAATTTTAGTAGAACTGCCTCTGCACAGCTGACAGGAAGAAATGAAGAAAGGTTTTCCTCTTCTATAAATAAAATACAGAAGTAGGGGGAGCATTTGAAAGTTGGTTGAATGGCTGTTCCTCTTTTAAAAATCACTACATTAATGAGAAAAGAATTCATATTGTAAGTTGTATATGAATTTCTCCAACTGATTGCAAGTCTTATTGAAAATTTATCTACCACTATTTTTAAAATAAATTATGTACATTTGTATGTATAAATTAGATATATTTAAATAAATATGCAAGTTAATTTCACATATATATTTTACAAATAAGGTCACTGGTGAAACACTAACAAAGGCATTAAGAGATTATGCTTCCAGGCACACGCCAAGCTCATTTTACTTTAATTATACAGTTCTTTAATTTGGTAATTATAAAATATTCCCTGACAAAATTAGTTTTAGTTACAAACTTAGGCATGTAAATTTCACACAGCCACCACTTTTTCTGACACACTGTCAGAATGTCACAGTTTTTAAATAATGACAGTACGTGGTACGACACCACTGCTTTTTAAAGAAATGCCTCCATAAGAACTCAACATTCACTTGGTTTCTCAAAAGAAAATAGATAAGGAATAAACAGTGGCAATAGTTGGCTATCTTAGAAAATAGAAAATTGACATAGGAAAATATCTTCAATTTGAGAAAGTGACTTTTTTGGAAATATTTAACATGAGATTGAACCAGTAATACCAGTTTAATCTTACCTAAACCAGTAATAATAGTTACATCTTACCCAAGTGGCTAGGATTACAAACAAATTTCTACAAGTTTTATTCTTTAAAATACATAGAGGAA
>NW_004955410.1:21086194-21289647 GCF_000276665.1 Chinchilla lanigera | reverse complement strand
TCCCTCACAAGTCTCATGTTTAGAGCTGAGGCTTTGTGGAAAGTGAATGGATCATGGGGACTCTAACTGCAGTGGACTGGTCCAACCAAGGAGATCAGAATTTGGTGGTCTAATGGGGATATAATGCAAACTTAGTACATGGGGCCTGGTTGAGGGGACAGGCATGGAGTGTGACCTTGGGAACTATAACTTGTCCTTGTCCTTCTCTCATTCTTTCCTTCTCACCCTGCCTCCTATCTGCCATGAGCCGAGTAGCTGTCCTTCACCATGCCCTTCTGCCATGGAATTTGTGCTTTGGATCTGGACAGCTATGGACTGAAACCTCTGGAATTGTGAACCAAAATAACCCTTTCCACCTCTAAGTTCATTTTCTCAGGTATTATGCTACAGCAATGAAAGCTAACACAGTAACTATGTTCAAATAAAGAAATTGTTATTATAAAGTACAATATGAATTCATTACACAGGGCCTTGTTTGCTTATCTGTATACGTACACAGCCCTTGAGTCAACATTTGAATGTGAGAATACAAGAAGTGAAGAAACAAATTAACACATAAAATGAGTAATCTGACCTAAGTAATATTTTATGGAGCAAATAAAATCAAGCTAGACAAATACTTAAATAATAGTAATAACAGTTACTTGACCTGAAGAAACATGTGCTATGCTATTATTCTTGCCATTTTACAGATGGGAGACTACAGGAAGCACTAGGGCTACAAAATTATTCGTGGCACTGTATCTAGCAAGGAGTTGAGTGAAAATTTGATGTCTACTTAAAAGGGAATTTTTCTAAAAAAAATTTTAACCCCCCCCCAAAAAAACCAAAACAACACTTACAGTGGTACCTCAGTTCATGAATGCCGTAGTTTGCCAAAATTTTGGCTTGCAAACAGATGAGTTTGAGAAAATTTTGTTTTTGTTTGCATTGGGTGACAAACCTGACCCCAGCTGTTTTCCCTACCCAAACACAAATGTGGCCATCTTTTCCAGAAGCATAGAACAAATTAAGTTTGTGAACTGAGGTACCACTGTATATGATTCATATTAGCAGTATACTACCCCGAAGACTAAGACAATCAAGTGAAAAATTACAAACTGTAAATATTTCAGTAGCTAAAAGAGTTTTTTAAATTATACTAATTCATGCCTTATTTGTGCTTGCTTCTTATGTATGTATGGATTAGTCTCAAAGACAAAATTCTCCTCCACCTTGGTATCTGCCACAATCTCTCCTCTATCTGCTGCTTCTGCTGATAATTAGGGAAAGCAATAATTTGAAATCAACCTCTGTACAGCCTGCTTACAGTCCTGCCCTTTTCTTCCTTCTATAAGAAATATATTTGCACTACCCTTTGCAAAATAAGCATCCACTCACATTTATCCCTTTCCCCATTAATTTCTTCGAGTGTTCTGCCTCCATTTTTGAAATAAAAATATCTCATTCTTTTCCTAGGCTCAGAGAGAATCCAAGAGGCAAAAGCAATAAGAATGCAGCCTTCTAAGATCTGAAGTAAATCTATCTAAATCAAGACTATGGGGGATTCTTCTAACCTTGGGAGATAGGATCTCCTGGTAACAGACCTATTTGCTGAAGAAGTCACAAGATAGAAATCTAGGATTACTGGTGGCATAAAGACTGTGCAGTTCCTAGAAACACAGCAGCAGTGTCAAAGACATAATGAGAAAAGCTTACTGTCATGGAGTCTATGGCAGAGAAAAAGGATATGTAAACAAAAACAGCATCCTCTTGTTTAGTTTACATATTTTTTTTCTCTCCGAGGCAACTGCTGTTTCAGATTTTCTTCCATTCTTTGCATTAAATGTATTCCTTCTGAGTTTCTCCTTTTGTCTCTTCTTGTTTTCAAGGTTTTATTTATCTCCTAAGGGTGGAAACTTTTTCTGAAAGAATGTCAACAGGTAGAGTAGGCTGAGAACTCTCAATGTCACTGTCCCTCTGTATCTTCTAAAAATTTGCTAACATTCCTTCTCTGTATTATTTCCTCTCCTATCTCCCTTTGCCTTAAGGGTTGTATTTTAAATCTTTATTGTAACTTTAATGGAGTTTCTGAAAGCAATGGAGATAAATATATTTTTATTAGTACATTGATTGTCACCCATAATCTACAATCTTCCATTAAATATAAGATAAACTATGATGGCAACAAAAATGTCTTAAGCATTTTACACTATATTATGATACTGATACAGATACATATTCTTATACAGTGAGGCTTTTATTATTTCTATTTTATTAATATTTCCCCTGGGAATAGATGGATTTTTTTTCATATTTTTAATCTATTTCTAGTGAGATTTTTTCCTTTGATCTATTTCTGTGATTAATTTTTAATGAATTCCTAGCTCTCAACTATCACTGGTTTAGTTTAATTATTCCTTTAACACATTGCTAAATTTAATTTGCTATTTTACACTTAGACTTTTGTACATATATGAGGGGTCCTTCTGTAGATACATATTGCATATGTGACACTTTCTGTCAGGTTTTAGATTCAGGATTATGTGATTTTCAAAACCATTAACTGCAATAGTGTCTACTGATTTCTACTCACAAAAATAAGAATTACATCTTAAAAATTTGAAAAGCTTACTAGTTAAAAACATTTCAGGGAGTAATTCTTTAATGACTATTTTTTATTTCCTCCATTTCAAATACAGCAGTTTTCCACCATGAAATTATAAGTAGTTTACCACTGATTTTTTTCCCTGTCATTAAATTCCATAGGGTATCAACTTATAAATTCTGTTTTTATCAAAATGTCTATTTAATTTCAAATTGTTTACTCATTTTTAAAAAATAATTGTGCTATATATTACTTCTGGCAATAGTTGTTTTTAAGAAACTGCTCTCGCATGTGTGTACTCTACTTTTAACTGCTTCTTCAAAATGTTTTATAATAGCTTCTTCCTCTTAATATTGTGCCTAAATTTTATGATTGTAAAAATATTCCTACTTTGGGGGTGGTGACCACATCATAGTGAAAACATTAAATAATCTGCTTGAAATGAGCACAGCTTTGGATGTATCTTGTGAGGTGGTTTGTTTATTCCACAAATAGTCTTACATTCTCTAAATAACTAAAAATTGCAATTTTCATTTCCTGTGACCCAACAGTTTTTAATGGCTTGTTTCTCCTAAGTAGTTGTTTATTTTGTGTTACAGGATTTTTATTATTAATTCCTGGTTTAATTACATTGTGATCAAACAATAAATTATGAACAGTATATTTTGGCACATAAATTAATGCCTAAAAACATCAGCAACCAAATGTGGCATCACACTACACACATGTGAGCATAATAAAAATTTAGACTTCTCACCCTAGAGAAAATGCTTTGGGAGAGGATCTTTGGGGAATTGTTCCATTCCACAAGAGCATGGCTTTGTCAAAGGTTCCTTCACATCTGAAATTAAGCCAGATCTCTTTTTTCCCACTGTTAAAAGACACATGCTGATTTCTCTGTCTTTAAAAAAACTGATCACCTATATATGAGGGATGTGAAAAGGAGTAACTTCCTTCAACTTCAACACAAAAGACCAAATAAAGATGAGATGTTTTCTGCCACTGAAATAGCCACCACTTTGAAATTTTAAAATATTTTATTATAGCATTAATTAAAATACACAAATGCTCAATGTTTGCTGCCTAGTAAAGGGATAGAGAAATTGTTATAGACCCTAGTGTGACAGCCCTCTTCCTATGTGCATGCTCTTTTAATGGCCGCATTATTGAACATACTCACTAATTTAAAGGAGTTTTTATTAATTTTATGATGAAAACTATCTGCCAGAAGAGAAGCAACAGTCAAGTTTAAGTGAGTAGGGGAGACTTTGTTTTGTTGTTAGAAAAGTCTCACAGATATTTAAGCAAAGCCAAAAATGACAAAAGCTTGGAAAAATAAAAAATCATCTTTAAGAGGGGATGAGGAAGCTTCTCAGTTCTACCGTGGCTACACAGGCCACCTCACGATCTTTACGGGGTAATCCAATTTCCATCAGAACATTTGGGTTCTTAGTTAAAATGTTTAAGAGAGGAAATATTCAGAGAAATTATTAACTATCGGTATGACACATACTCGTCTAACAAAATTTCATTATAATGCCAGAAAACAGAAGAAATAGATGGCATGGGTTTTAAATCACTTTTTAAATGTCTACGTGACAGGCAAATATGGTTTCAACATCCACTAAGCTTTGTAGAAGTCTATACCTATGTTACCAATCTGGCTCTGGGACCTGGGCACCTAGCACCAGCTGCTTCCCTAAGCTGTCCAGCATTGCACGGGCAGGACCGTCACACTACTGAACTCATGGCCTGTGAACCTGACTTTCTAAATAATGCTGGTTTTTTTTTTTATTTCAAGTAACATTTAATGACAGTCTATTATTTGCCAGACAACAATGCTATGTAATAGGATATAGCATCAAAAAGGGTGATTATGGTCCTTTCCCCTAGTAAACCTGTAGTGGGCCATGACTTCTTAATCTCAAATAGGATGATTAATTTCTTACTTTTTAAAAAAATCATCATTCTAATATTTGTGTGTCCACATAAGAGCTGCTTTGTACTTCTTTGGGAGTTAAAGTTGATTAAAAACAAAAAGAAACAAGTCAAATATTTCTGTTACATTCTGCAAGCAATGATACAGGGTCAAAAGTTACATTTTACCACATGTATAATAAAAGTTAGTCCTATGTTCCTTGGTCCCCTTCTGTCAGAGAGTATTAGAGCTATTTAACCTTTAATTGCAACTATATCTACTAAAATAAGCTAACTAAACATATTACCTTTTCCTTTTATTAAGAAAACTTTCTCATATGCTGGTAATATTAAAGATGAATAGCAATAGCAAAAGATAATTAAGTATGAGTTTTTAAAACAAATGGAATTTAGAAATGTGTGATGTGCTTGATTGTTTGACTAAAATTAAACATGGGAATGAAGTTGATGGAAGCATTAAAGCACCTGTGATAACTTCTATCAAGCGCATTTTCTTTAATTCTCCATTTACCTTTTGAGAGCTACACCTGAAATGCAAAATCTAAAATTAATTTCTAGTGTCTATTTATCATCATGGCAACACAGAAACAATTGTTAATTGGTCAGGTCAGCTGTATTTATGCGTTAGGTTTGTGAAATCCTCCTTGATCTTAAATTTCCCTGAATTTCCTCAGGGTTATTTGCTCTATGTTAGCAAAACCAGGATGCCACAGTGCTAAACTTACTGCTCTACCATTTGTTTTAGATTATTCTCCCTACATGCTCCAATTTGCATAACTTTATTGTTTTGTGGATTCTAAGCTTGTGAATTTATTACCAAGGCACCTGCCAGTGTTACTGTATTTAAGGAACTGTCAGCAGTTTCTATTTTGGGGTTCTAAGTTAGCTACAAAAATTCACTCTGGGTTGAATTCTGGCATGTGTTATAGGGTAACAAACCAAAAGTGAATTATTTTTAGAAAAGGGGAAGGGAATGGAGAGGAAATAGGTCTTGTTTTCTTTTCCTCTTAAGGTATAGAATTATAAAGTAAAAAACAGAAGTTGCTTCTTGCAGAATTATTCTGAAACATTAATTCTCCTTAGTTTCTTTTTTCTAAGTTAATATTTTTTCAACCCACTACTCTACATTGCAGGCTAATGCCTTGAGGGGTTGTGGAAAAACATTAAAATCATCTGTTCTATTTACAGACAAGATGTCTTGTATATGCATTCATTTTAATAATGGAACAGCAGTTTCAGGAGAGAAAAGTTATTTACTTAGTAAGGATTAGACCAGAAAACATAGAAGCATCTGAAATGTGACCTTCAAGTGTTTATGAGGAGGGGTTCTCTCTCTTGTTGCCCATGCTTATTGAAACACAAAGAACGTCACTGAATTGTAAAGAATTAGGGAAGTTCTGAATTGCATTTACCATTAAAGGTTAATCTCTCTTTTTTTAAAGTATCTTAAATATCTAAAACTTTTCCAAAAAACATAACCTGAAAATATTTTTTCAAAGCAGAAAGGCACAGAAGGTAGGTTTCATGCCTTCCCATTATCCTCACACAAGTACAAAAAACATATACAGGCACAGAGAAACTTAAGCCATAAAATATACCCTAAGTGTCTTAGATGTAACACAAATACCACTAACAATTTTAAAACACTAAGAATGTTGTAGCTAGCTATATGGAAGCATCAAACGATTATGAATATCTCAGACACTTCTCAGCACCAGCCACGAAGTTGAAGGCTTAGGTTAGTGAACTTATATAAAAGCGCAGGGACAGCAAGCAAAGTGTATTGTACAATGGGGTGAAAAAAGAAAATCTTCAAAAGACATAAACTATAACCAGACACTATCGTGAAAGCATATTCTGGGCTACAGTGCTGAGCAATCTGGTCTCTCTGGCAGGTACATCACCTTTGTAGAAACAGAGGCATCAGCTGATCGGAGACCAGTATCATCAAGCGTGGAGTCTTACATTTCACTCTTATGAGCATACTCAGCAAGTGGCTTTCTAATTCTAATTTAATTCTCTATAGAGTAACTTTCAGTAAATCAGCACTGGGTTGGTTTACATGTGTACCCTAAATTAAACAACTCTGATAAACTAATACACTTGCATTTTCGTTTATATATTAATATCTTGTGAATTTGTCAGTGCTATCCTGTCCCTGCTGGAAAACTCTAGCCCCAGTGTGTTACCCAAGTATCTGGATTTCCACTGCAAAGCTTCACTTCCTGGAAGCTTGAGTCCAATTTCAACACTTAACAAGCACTTTTTAATAGATGAATGACTAAAGGCAGCGACACCTTATGAAACTGCCGGAGGGCCACCATTTCCCCTATTAGCATGCTGAAGTTGCTGTGCGGTTTTCTCTCCAATTTCAACAGGAACTAAGTTCAAAGAGAAAAACAGTCACGGTTAAAGGTTTTATAATTTCATTTTATTTAATGGACTCCAAAAAAATAAAAGAAGAAGCAAAGGACTGAAAGCACAGGCTTCTAAACTATACCTCATTTCCACTCTGATGTTTTCCAGTCATAACTGCTCCTTAAATAAATATTCTTGAAACCACGTTAGGTTTTTCCCTATTTGTTGGCAGCCTATTGGTGAAAGGTACCATAAAACTCTCCTAACCCAACCTCCTCTTCTACAAAGGAGCAAATTAGGATGTTATCATTTCATCTAACCCTGCAAAAACAAAAAAGGAAGTCAGTACCAAAGGAAAATTAAAATAACACAGAAGCTGGTCTCTGCTAATTAAAATAAGGAAGTGAGGTGAGTTTGAAGTTAGTTAGGAAATAGAAAATTATTTCAGGGAGACTCACATACATACTATGATTTGTTGTTTATTCAGCTTGGGTTGGTCCAGGCTCTTCAACTTTACCTTCCATTTTTTGGTTATTAATAGCTTTTAATTAGCTTTTTCACACTTACATGTTGATATAAAAACCACAAGTTCCTTGCTAATATGTTTTTTCTTGTTTTAAGCATAAAAATATGCACCCCAAGATGGGATGTCATGTATTCCACGTTTTGTTTTGTAACTGTTTTAATTGGTGTAACATTCCAAATTTTGGTTTTGAGCATTAGATTGAATCTTATGCAACCACCATATCTGTAGGTCAGAAATGGTCAAATACCAGCAATTACATATGGCTCAAACTAATTTTTACTGAAAAATGCAGTTTTGTTACAAATTAGCTAGCTTATGGCATTATATTTTCTGGCCAATAGTATCTATGTTCTGGTATATAAACTAAAACTGATAACATTATTTAATAGGTTTAATTTATACGAAACAATGCAGTTTATCATAAGAAACAAGTTTATTTCCCTAAAAGTGTTTATAATCATTTAAGTACACCGTGTACTAGCGAAAAATGGAAAAGATGTTTCCTTACTAAATGAAATACCTCCATTGAACAATGAGTCACATGTAAAAAAGTAGCTCAAATAAAAAATCAGTGTAAGGGCAGGGAGTGTGTCTCACTTGCAGAGCACTTGTGTAGCATCTGCAAGTCCCTGGGTTCAATCCCTACAACTGCAAATAAAGAAAAAAAATCAATGTAAGAATTCATTTATAGATACATCGCTGCATAGCTCTATGGATTTTAATGGATTATCAGCAGATGGGAACTGTGAAAAAAAAGTCCTTCAACTCTTAATTGATTTAGACTAAGATCTAGATCCAATGAGACATCCAAAATCTTAACAAAATGTTGAAATGATGGAAAGTAAGATATTTGGGGTAAAAGTGCACATTTACCTCAATTACCTATGTGACAATCATTCAGTTCACTACCTGACTAGCTCTCCTATTGATTCTAACTATAAAAAGCTCAGATTTCTGCAAAATTTCTAAACAATCATGAGAGAATGTCACCACTCTGTAATAGCGTGCAATGATGAACTTGCATCAGAAGAGTGTAAGCATGCAATACATAACTTTTAACCTGCCCTTCTTGTAAAGCTGTTAAAACTCTGAGCAATATTCAACTGATGACTAATCCAAATGATACACTCTCTGGATGGAGAACATAGTACATTATTAACATGTTCTTCGTCATCATTTTAGGCATCTAAAACATGCCATCATGCTTTACTGTTTGGAACAAAAATCGGAAATCTGAGTGGTGGGAACTGTTATTTCCCTAAGAGAAAGTGAACTGCTGCATAAAATACCCAAGAAAATAGTATCTGTTACCCAACTGACAGTTTCTTCAAGTTCTCCTTGCTCCAAATAATTTGTAGAACCTTCTAAGAATGCTGTCACTTTTAAGAAAATACATATTTCAGGTAATTTTGTTCTAATATACAGTATTTTAAAAACATTAATACGATTTCAGTTCTACATCAGAATCACATGGGTCCAATTTGTCACCAGAAAAGTACGTTCACTATTTATATCTGTGCATCAATAACAAAACCTTCAGCTGAATTTATTCACTTCTATTAAGCAGCATTATTACAACCAATGACAACAGTCTCATTTTTTTTCAAATTCTTTGAAAAAAAAAGAACAAATTCAAATTCTTTTTTCAATCCCATTCATTTCTTTATATTACACCAGACTAGGTGGTTTCTAACCACAAATTGCATGCTATAACCTTAACTTGAAAAGTATATGTTCTAATTCTAAAAAGCAAAATGAATTTCAAAAGTCATCAGTACATTGCAGTAGTAATATGGTACTTTCACTAAATTGCTCAACTTCAGGCTGTTCTTGTAACTTGTAAGGATGAAATGCACAAGATGAAGTTAGTACTTTTAAAATGAAAAGTAATTAATAATTCAAGGATTTGTTTATAGTGTCAAGAGGGGAATTTGTAGACCATTCTTTTGTTTCATTCATTATTTTCTGTATTAAAAATGGAGATTTCCTTTCCAAAATCCTAAGTATCAAACATAAAGGTAATTGTGATATTTCCACTCACATGCTTGTCTAAACACTGACCTCTGTCTGAACAGTTTACTTTATCTCACAAACTTAAAATTAATGGTCCATTTCTATTTTCCTCTGGTACTTCTTGTTCTTTTTCTTTCAGGTATTTGATTCAGCTTGTATGTGTAGGTCATTTGTCCTTAATGTGTATGAAAATATTTAGTCTTCCATTTACATATGATAAGCTCTGTAGTTTACTGCATTCATACCATTTGAGGAGGGCAGAAAAGGAAAAATATTTTTTGCAACTTTTAAGGACTTTCTCACTTTATCATTCAGGAAAGAATTTCACACCATTTTCAATTTAAACTTAAAATAACCTGCTGTGTTTTATTATTTGTTGAGGAGATATCATGTCATTTATATCACTATACCATTTATTGTAATTATTTCTGTAAATACTAAAATTGTTTCAGAGACCTCTAAGTTCCATAAAAGCAAAAGCTATTTCTTATTCACCCTTTATGCTTTATGACAATGCCCTTCAAATTTAATGTGCACTTAAATCACCTTGGGATTTTATCAAAAGTTGGGTACTGCTCAGTAGCTCTGAGATGGGCCCTGAAACATTGCATTTTTGAACACCTGCAAGGTTATGCTGAAATTGCTGGTCTTAGAATCACACTGTGATTAGTAAGGGTATGCAACTCTCAACCAAAGCCATAGACCACTTAAAGGTCTTTTGATTTTCATTGAGAGAAATGCCTACCTTGTACCAAGTACAATTCTCACAGTCCTAGAAGAACGGCACTATTATTTCCTCTTCAGAGGGAGAGGCACTAAGGCACTAAGGGGTAAAGTCAGCCTGATTCCATAGCCTCTGCTCACAAGCATATTATAGCTCTTCTTAGCATCTTATTACCATAATAGGTAAGTCATCTTCATGCAGTTCCTTTTCCCATCCTTCACAGCCCAGCAGGACGCTACTTCTTAAAATTTTTCCACTTTATATAATTCCCTGATGTTACTGATTGAAAGTTTATGAACCCCCAAATTTTTTACGTGGAAGCCTCATCTCAACATGATAGCGCAGGGGTAGGCATTTGGAGGGTATTTAGGTCATGAGGATGGAATCCTCATGAATGTGGTTAGTACCCTTATAAAAGAGGCCACGCAGAGCTCCTTCAGCCCTTCACTCACATGAGAACACAGTGAGAAGACAACGTTCTATGAACCAGAAAGCAGGCCTCACCAGAAAATGACATGGACAGGACTTTGACCTTGGATTTCATAGCCTCCAAAACTATGAGAAATAAGTCTAAAGTTTAACACCACCTACGGTTGGTGTTTCTGTTATACTAGCCGACACAGACTAAGACATCTGACTTCCCCCAAGCTTCCTTCAGTAACCTGTTCGTGCTGCCGTCGCATCACTTGTCAGAGTGTGACATTTGTCTGTGGGGTCCCCCAGTGTTTGTTGCCAGAAGTCAAAAGCATAAGAGATGGAACTTGGTCATTTCCCACTGCTGATATCCAATACCTAGAACATGAGAGCTTTTAAAAGGTACAACAGGCAACAAGCCATTTAAATCTGTCTGGTCTGGGGTAGGATGTAAGTATCAATATGTTTATAACACTTTCCAGAGGATTCTAGGTACTTCTAGATGAGAGTTTTTATGCCGAGCCTCACAGGACTGACAGAGTACGTGAATCTGCACTCTAGTGACATGGGTATCATTGGAAAAATTTTGACAAGATCCCACTAGTTGAGTATAGTACACTGACGGACAAGGGCCAAACCAAAGGCTAGGCTGTCAAATCAAAGGCCCCCGTGATGGTGTGGTTAAGAGCAAACATGGCCTAGGAAAGGTCATGGCAGTAGAGCTGATCTGAAATCATCATGGGTCTAGATACACTTTCCACAATGCATCCAATAAGAATTGAAGGCAACTGGATGTGGAGTCTGGGGAATACGAATGGATCAAGGATAACGCCAAGGCTTTGGACTTGAAGAACTAGAAGAACTAGAAGACTGGCCTTTGTACTTATTAGGATGACGAGGACTTCACTGGGAATAGGTAACATCGATGATAGTATTTATTTCAGAAGTAGGTTAACTGTTCCAAAGTCAATGCTATTTAAAATGGGGCCTGCGCTTCAGGAATGGAGTTCTTTTCCCAGCGATATTCCTTCGTGCTCTCCTCTACTAAACCATCTCCTCTGCAAGTCAAGTTCCTAGTGCTTCTAAAAGTTCCTCTTTCCTCTTGAGGATCCTTTCCCAAGTTCTTACTATGCCTACTGGATCTTTTATCCTCCCACAAATGTGCTGTTCTGGTTTCTTCCTTCTTCCTGAAACTATCTGCCATTTTCTTTTCTCTAGCAACCCCTTACATGGCCCTCAAGCCTGTCTCAAATTCCTGCTTACTTGGCATCCAGGTCTGTCGCTTTCTCCTCCTGTGTCCATAATTACTAAAATATCTTGGGTGTCCCTGCCTATCAGCAGCCAGCACCAGCCATGCCACTATCATATCTGTTGAGGTGAGAACAAATAAAAACAACTCTGCCTGGGCCAATGGAACAAAGCTTCTCAAATGAAGCATTTTCAATATGGGAATAGAGTCTCTCGTTAAGCAGAATATGAAAGCTGCAGTATATCAAAAATAATATGTTCCCATTAAGTAAAACGAGAAAGTTATTTCAGACAGACAAATCAAAAATGTATCTAGCTATACACCTAGAAGGAAATTGAACCCTGTGGTATCTGATATGGTAATCCATAAAAATTAGCTACTCTGTGATAGTTTATCATCAAAATTACATTCAGTATCACTTTCTCCATATCTAAAGCCACTTTTCTCCTATGGCCAATGTCTGCAATTACAAAAAAGTAACAAGCTGGGTAATCCAAATTGTGAGGCCCACATTTAAATCCTAAAGTACTAGACTACAAAAAGTAATTTTCTGATTATGCCACAACTTTAAGATGAAGAATGTTTAATGCCACTAAATCCACAGAGAAGTAATGATTGTGATATCAGCTTTACCTCGAAGCAATATTTTTCTACATGTTTTCATCAAAAGATAGTTCAAATGAAAAACGGCTGTTGGGAGGCTGAGAGACCCACGAGTTACACATTTCTTTCCCTAGAAATCTCAAAGGAATTCTTACCTCAAAGAAGAGTAAAGTAAATTTAAGTAGCTTGAAATGTTAAATATCTCTTTGAAAATGAGGCTAATACATAATGGAAAATAGAAATATTTGAATTTCTGCCCTACTTTTTACATAAATTCTAAATGAAATGTTCAAAGCTATAAAAAAATCATTCTCCAATTTAAAAGAAACGGATACCAACATTTATATGGTTCTATTGTGCACCACGGTGCATCTCATCTGAGGCTCACTATATAATTTGATTGGAACTTGGCATATTCAGGAAAGAGAAGAAAAGTTAATAAGGCAATTATTCATGCACTACCTAAATCAGACAGGAATCTGAGCCTTTGAAAAGGCACAATACATAAAGGAACTCCAGAACTCACCAATATGTGCCATGCCTGAACTAAATCAAAGGGCCACAATTCTCATTTCATCTTCTTCCTGTAGCTCCACAATCACATATGCAAATTGTTTTAAAAGCTGTTAAAATGAAATATATTTAGCAGCATAAAGGCATGTCACTGTTTAGAATGCCCTGCTCTTGTTCCTTTTGTAACTTATCTGCACGCCTCTTCTTTTCCTTCTCTCACGTACTGCACAGTATATGGTAAACAATAAAAACAGGAGTAAGCAGGGAGAGAGATAAAGGAGGTAGATGGACTGAAAGTGAATGAACAGTAGAAAGAACGTGATGGTTATGAAGATCTTGAGTTACCCAGGGAAAAGAGAGAATAATACGAAAAGGAAGAGCCGGTTTGGGGGGGGGAGTACTGTGTTGCAAATATTAAGAACAATTTCCATCTGCTCCGCTATTTGAACTCAAGCCAGCTCTGGGTTGAATAGGAAAATGCCTTAGAGACCTATTACACTTACTTTATTTCTGTCAGTCCTTGGGCCTTGAAGAGTGGCCAGAGAAAATGATGAGGTCAGATCATGTGAAATTGCCTGTCCTACAAAATTGGTAATTGTGTATGGCTCAACCTGAGACAATTATTTTTATAGAAATGCTAGTTGTCACCTAGATCCTTTCTCAACTGATATTTAGGTAAGTAAATATCCTAGAAAATGGGCAGTTGGAAAGCTCCCCAAAGAGGTTAGAAAATTGCTTGAATTCACACGGTAGCTGTAACACGGCAAGGAGGAGCAATCAGGGATCCCCCACCCCGAGACTAGGGCCTGTCCCACAACACCACTGGGATAATTTGTGGGAATGAGGGTGTCCAAACAAAGTGTAGTGAGCAGCAAATGTCAGGCCTATCTGTACATTCACAATTTCACTCAAGGACAAAATTATATCTACCAAAATAGAGCTCACTTCCTCCTCGTGTACCAGAGAACAACGAGGGAATAAAAAAATGAGTCAGCAGAAAAAAATGACAGTTCCCTCAAATTCCAGGAGTTAGTGGCGCTTTTGCAGTAAATCCCAAGTTAGCCAAATTCAAAAGTCCTCTGCTAGTGATTAGTCAACGAGATTGACAATGAGGGATATTTTGAAGAGCCCAGCTCTGCAGCAACACATCTTCCAGGGCTGGACAGAGGAGCAGGAGCAAAGGATTTGTTATCTTTAGTCAATGTTACTGTCCTGAAAAATAGGAGCTCACACCAGTCACAGTACACTCCCTACTAGGTGAAGGTTAAAGAGGGATTCTGAAATCTCTGGGGGTGTCACTACTGGATTTGATGATACCAACAACGGAATACCTGGAAGGGGAAAGATTAAGCATGAAAGGTATCTGATCAACCCAAATCTCATAACCAGATAAAAAGCATTTAATTGGCTGATACTCTAAGCATCTTTGATGACAACTGGGTACCTGAATATTTTTCAGTGTCCTTAAGACGCCTCTCCCACAGATTTTCCTCAGGAGCCTGTTCAAAACCAGGCTGCCTACTGCGAGCAGCAGGTGTTGAAATAACTGGGGCTACAGCGTGAGATAAAATCTTTTGTTCCCACTGTCATGAGTTGTTAAAGACAAAGTTTGGAACTGAAAATTGGTCAACAGCAACAACGAAAACCTGCCATATTAACTAAAATAGACTCTCTACGTGAAAAAGAAAATTACTTTTCTCACTCCGTTTGTACTCCAGGACTGGATCAAAATACTGGGTGAGTGTTGTGATTATCAGTTAATGACAGGCCTGTTATTTTAAATTGCAAAGAAACTTTTCCAAAGTTTTCAGTAATAGTTAAGCCCAGCTCTTGATGGAAAATACATCTTTACCTTCCTTTCAAAGTTGGGTGATTAAAACATTTTTTGAGAAACAGAGTAGAGGTATGTCTTACATTTAGGCTGTATTATATTTTTGCCAGAGCTAAATTGTAAGCAATCTATTGGTGTGTTTTAAATGTCAAATAAAGAAACTAAATTTAGCACAACATTTACAATAGTGATTTCTCGTTCCAATAGTGATGGGAACTCATAAAATTGAGACTTTGCAAGAATAAGCAGATTTGTTTGGTTTATTTTTAAATTTATAGGCATCAACAAATAGCAGAGTTTCCAAATATTTTATCAGATCTGATTTTTAAAAAAAATCTGGCTGGGAATTTGCTTAGAACATTCACAAGTTTCCATTTTATTGGTTGCTAGTTGAGCTTTTATTTGTGGATACATTATGCCTACTTTTAAACTGCTTTCTGGCTTTTTATTTTATGTTTAAATGCACAAATATAAAAAGAAGAAAAAAAGTAACAAAAAGCTACTTAAGATCTGAGAGGCAATTTTGAAAATTTTATGGAACTCTGAACTAATCCTCACCAGCAACAGAAATTTTCTTGCTACTAATGAGAAACAAAAATGAGACAAACCAGCTGGGCGCGGTGGCACATGCCTGTAATACCAGCACTCAGGAGGCTGAGGCAGAAGGATCATTGTGAGTTCAAAACCAGCCTGGGCTACAAAGTGAGCTCAAGGCCAGCCTGAACTACATAGCGAGACTCTGTCTCAAACAGACCAAAAATAAATAAAATAAAATAAAATAAAATAACAACAAACACCCAAAAAAGCATACAATGGTTTCAATTCAACCATTAAGTATTTTTAAGATTATCAGCTTCAAACTGACACACACCCCACAACTGTGACAAAAACTGCAATACAAACATGAAATATATCAAACTTTGATGTACAGTAGAGCTCCTATGATGCAGATTTTGACTGAGGAGGTGTGGGGTGGGCCTGATTTTCTGCATTTCTAGCGTCTCCCTGGTATGATCATGCTACTGCCAATCCAAGGGCTAAAGGTGGAGTAGCAAAATCTATAATGTACTAAGCACTACACTAAACATGCAGGGTTACATTTAACCTTCTTCACCACCCTATCATAGAGGATGTATTATTCCCACCTATCAAGGAAGCAGAAAGAGAGATTTCATACGACTAAGTGACAGAAGCAAGGCATGAATCCTGGTCCCCTTGAAGGCAAAGCCCAGGCTTTGTCTACAATAATTCGTTGCCTTCATTTATCAAGAAAAGAGTCTGTCATTATTAGTAGTTAATGCTACTTACTAGCAACCTGAAAATCCATGTTGAATTGATTCAAATCAACAAAAGAACAGATTTAAAAATCCAGGTGCTTAATGCCGAATCCCATATATTTCCTTTTCCACAAATGTCGTAGGAATTGAGAATTCTATATTTTTTTTATTTTAAAGGGAAAAAAAATCAAAATGACAAAAACAAAACAACACAGAATTTCAAAACAAGATGATAGGCAATCAACAATAATTGTTGTATTATCTATTGTTATCTTCAAAATAGTTGCTCAGATTACCAGATATAGGTATGAAAGATTAATAGAAAAATTAAACATTACCTATTCCTTTCAAAAAACCAATAGAAATTAGTAGTACAGTTGTCTTAGGTATCTTGTGTATATTTACATGTATTTTTTTCTTTCCTTCTTTCTCCCTTTCTCCTTTCCTTCATCCCAGTTGTTCTTTCCCATTGAGCAGTTTCTTTCCCTTTCATAATATCTATTGTACCTTTCAGATTTTATTTACTCTTTCAGGTTCTTATACTAGAGAGACAATACAGTAGTTGCAGCCATTTATGCAACCTATAAAAGCCTTAAGTTTATCCTTGTTCATAGCTGAGTAATACTTCATTGTATAAAAATACCACATCTTTTTTATGCACTCCTCAGTTGATGGGCGTTTGGGTTGTTCACAAGATTTTGCTATTACAAACTGTGCTGCTATGAACATGGGTGCACATATATCGCTGTGGTATGATGTTTTAAATTCTAAGTATTGCTACCATCTCCACAGGTGGCTCTGAGAGCTCCTAAAGGTACTCATCAGTTATGCTGTCTGAATGGAAAGCCTGCTGCAGTAAGTGCCATCTGCATCCTAGGTGTTATTGAAAATTGCAAGTATGAGGTGGGACTCATCAAGCCTGAGGGGTTAAGGGAAATACTTCATCTTTAAAGGAGTTAGATATTTATTTGGCATTTTCTATGAGTTAAATGAAGTCTTTCAACTATCGCTTGCCCTGAGCTATAGTCCTTGTGTGATTCTCCTTTGTAATCACACGACAGGCTCTGATCCTGATCTGAGAGATGTTGGCAGCCCTGCACTTCACACAAAAAACCCACTCCATCCTGCAGCCTGCCTAGGAGGTGGTGACTTTGGAGTAATCCCAGCGCTGGAGTGGCTCTTTCCTCTCCCCTCTGACTCTAGCTCCGCGGCAAGTAAGTCGTTAGAAAAGGCGCACTTAGCCAGAGCTCCTATAGGAGACCATGGTCATGCTTTCTGCAGGCTACACAGGGCAAGCCTCACTGTCCATTTCCAGTCTTACAGGCAAATTTCTAAGCAGAACTAGCAGAGTCAAAGGACTTTTACACTGGGCCATTTACTTGAGATGGAGCAGTAACATGTATTAAGAACTCTCAGAGACACAAAGTAGTCTGACAGAGGTGAGCCGTAGACCACTGATTTTCCTTCAAGTAGAAAGTTCTATCGGCCTAAAGAACGACTCCACACAGGTGGCCAGAGGCTGGCTCTTCACCTATCTTGCCACTACTTTAGGCAACAGTTGATTCAGTGACTACCATTTCTTACCAGTAATAGAAAGAACCAGATACTTCTATACAGGTTTGCTTCTCGCATCTTAGAAGTCCACCTGAAGATCTAACTTTATCAGACTGAATTCAAACCTACTTCATTTCAACAATTCCTTATTCAAAATACATTATAGAGCAATGTTCTCAAGATCATAAATTTACTTTTTAAACTAATCAGAAAACTCTGGAATATTATTGCTTTAGTCAGGAAAATCTGGCCAGTAGAAATGACACCTACTCATTCAGTTATGCAATTCATTCACCATCACACACACACACACACACACACACACACACACACTCACAGAAATGTATTTTTTAATAAAATATAGGTAAAATTTTAAATGATTTCTAATTTTCAAAAGGACTCCAAATTTATTTGTATAAAAACTAGTAGTATAAAACCAGTACATAATGCATTACTTCCCAATGAAAAGATGCATATTTGAGCATATAACTCCAACCAAGGGCAACATTATCAATGAAAAGATTCTGTTAATATGAATGTTAGTATGTTCCCATTTAAAAGCTCTTATTAATGAAAACATTTCTTCTGTATACATACTGCATAGCACTGTATTACTCAGCTTCCCCACTGATGGGACAAAATACCTGATATCCATAACTAAAAGGAAAAGAGATTTAATTTAGCTGATGGTTTCAGAAGATTCAGTTCTTGGTCAGCTGGACCTAAGGCATAAATATGGTGGTAGAGTATGGCGGAGCAAAGTTGCTTAGTGCATGATGGCCAGGAAGTAAAGCAGGAGACCAGCACCACAGAGGAAGGGGTCAGGTACCAGCTGTAGACCTCCAACTCATGCTTCCATGACCCACCCAGAAGTATACTTCACTAAACTCTGAGCAACTCTCAACCAATCAAGTTCAAATCCACCTTAATTACTCAATCCATCTCTGCTACTCAAAATATGGTCCCTGTACTGGTGGCACAGCTCTCGAGAGCTTCTTAGAAATGCAAATTCTCAATTCTCACTCCAGATCCAACTAATCAGAGTCCACACTCTAGTAAGATCTTCAGTTGACTCAAAGGCACTTTGACATTTGACAAATACTTAACGTCGTCATGATGGAGCTGGCACCTCATATTATATATGTTCTGCAATTTAATTCTCTGTAACGATACTATGATATAGATATCACTTTCATCTTGACCATTTTATGGATGAAGAAATAAGACTCAGTAATAACTTTCTAAAGGTCACATAAACATGGAAGAACAGATTCAAAAACAGTTCTATCCAGGGGCCGGGGATTTAGCTCAGCAGCCCAAGCACCTGCCTGGCCAGCATAAGGTCCTGAGTTCAATTCCCTGTAACAAAAAAAAAAAAAAGGAAAAAGAAATCAACCTTATACTCTGGTTTCTCTTCAGATCATATAAATCTTTTGCCTTTTCAAAAACAGGTCTTTTGGATACAGAAGCCCAGCTGGTTTCCCCTTGTGCTGTTTAAGGCACTATCGTCCAAGCCCTGTGGACAGGATTTCACAGTACACAAAGTTAGTGCACTTTGCTCAGGAAAAGTTTCGTAGTTTTCAGCTGACTTTGAAAGGAACTTATGTCTGCCAAAAGTGTAACAGTCACTGTTGGAAACCCTTGTTGTAAGTATGTGTAGGTGCAAACAAACAACTGTAAAGCGAAGAAAGAACATAATTTTCAAAAAAGAATTTTAACGTTAATACTTCCACTCGTACGATTTGAAAAAAGACAACTACAAACAATAAAGTCACATTCTATGGAGTACTACTCCATCATAAAGGAGAAATCTGAGTCACTTGTAGGAAAACAGGTGGATTTTTTTTATCGTAATGCTTAGTGAACTAAATCAGACACAGAAGCGTAAGTATCACATGGTTTCTGTAACATGAGAGACCCAAAATATAATTTAAGAACCAAATAAAGGAGATGTTAAGAAACACAAAGGCAGACTCTAAAGATAGGAAGGGGACCAGGGAAAGAGAGAGTGGGGAGGGACAGGTAGGGCAGAAGGGGTAAAAATGATCAAGATGCAATCTGTATATAAACCTGTCCCCCCAAGATGCATGTAATTATTATGTATCAGACAGACACTAATAAAAAAATCTGAAAAAAAATCAAACCTTAAACAGCAGTTTAAATGTATATATTTTCTTTTCAAAATCTATGTTCGTGTCATTTATTTTCTCTTGCTGATTTTAGGATTCTTAAGAGTATAAATAAAAGAATTAAAATTAATGACACTTTCTGCTAAATGTGTATGTCTAATTGAAACTGAGCTCCTCACTACAGATACTAAAATGTGGTGTTCAAAAACATAGTTATTAGAATCCAATCTAATTCTTTTTTGTCTTTTGAGATAGAGTCTTGCTATGCAGTTCAGGCTGGCCTTGAGCTCACTTTGTAGCCGAGGTTGGCCTCGCACTCACAACAATCCTCCTGCCTCAGCCTCCCGAGTGATGGGATTGCAAGTGTGTGCCACCATGCCCGGCTCTAATTCTGAGTTTGAATTCTAGGGATACCTCTTACTGCATTCATGACTTTGAGGAAGTTTTGTGGTCTTCTAAGCTGTCGTTTCCCATATGAAGAAGTGACCTAGTCTTTATGCTGTTTTTTATGAATAAAAGTAATGAGCCTAGTGAAGTGCCTCTTTATCAGCAAGCATTTCATGTACTCAGTCATGATTAGAATTATTGCAGTTCAACAATTATTACACAATTGAGAGATTTATTGGGGTTTTTCAGAATCCAAGAAATCTACTGATCAATTTTGGAATGTTTGTAAATAGAGGCGTGGGCATTTAAAGAATGAGGTGTTGGCCTCATGAGGCAAAGGTGAAAAAAGGTGGGTGACACCCAAACTCCTTCTATTTACATTGTTAGGATGAATTAATCATTCTCACAGTATGGAGTTCAGACCTGCAGGATCACCTTTAGCAGGAACATGTTAGGAAAGTTGGTTCTCAGTCACTTCCCCAAGCCTACTAAGCCAGAAATGCTGTGGACAGGACTGAGAGTCCATGCTATTTTCTAAACCTTCCAGCAGACTGATGTACCCTAAAATTTGAGAAGCACTGGTATAAATGAAAAGATGCTTTGGGCAATGACCATCTGTGAGAATACATTTCCACCCAGTCTCTAGTGGCCCTGAGGTTGTGGCTGAATCTCTTGTGATTTGTGGAGGACGTCATCCTAATAAAACTTACTCAACAGGAAAGGCAGTGTGGGCTGAAGAGACAAAGGAAATGCACATTTACACAAATAAACAGCTCTAACCCTTTAAGTTAGGATGTAATCCCCCTAGAAACTCCCCTTGCCTTACTAAGCAGAATTAACTTAGTCATTCAAACTGTGTAGTGCTGTGAGTATCAAAATAACTTATCATGGCTTTGTACAGAGATAGATTTCAAGGCTCTGATCCTCAGGCAGGCTGGACAGCTCCATAGGTTTAAAGCAGTCAGTGCCAACCAACAAGCGAGGTGAGGGAGGGTATAAAGTACAGAGGTGAAGAGCGCTGACTCCGAAGTTCAGCTGCCTGTTCTCCTCCTCCTCTTCACAGGTACAAGCTAAGCTCCATGACCTCGAGCCACTAATGAACACACTGCACTGCCATGACCTAGCCACACAGGGTCCGTCTCCCATGGTGTCGAGGATAACAGGAATTCAGACAGGTAGAACACTGCCTAACACTAAGTGCTCAATAAATATTTGTTTTAAAACAGCATATGAAATAGACCACAAAATGCCGGCTTCTTCTGTTTTTATCAGTCTTATGAAGAAGAATCTGTCTCTTTCAACATGTGGCTTGTGCAAATGCCTATGTTTGGACAGTCTGCATGACACCTACGCTAAGATCACAGTCCTCATGTGGTCACTGTAACTTCATGATTCCATGTACTTTTGCCCGGTTGTTTTAAGTAGGTTGCTGGGAACCTCAATGACAAGGACCTTTCCTATGAGTCCTAGCATCACCTACTGCTCCTCTCCAATGGCCGCTTAGCACATCTGTATGTGGGCAACAGGAGGAGTAAACATCTGATTATACAACACAACTTTCAGGCTTCATTTACTTGAAAAAGACAACCACAAAACTGGAAATATACTCATGTGCTTAAATATCACTGAGCTTATTCCAAACCTATTGTAAAAATGTATCTGTCCCTGAAGTAAGTTCTATATCAACCATGACAACTAAACCCAGTAGTTACATGGAGGTAGAGTCAATTGCCTTAAAACTCTGTCAGCAACCTGCCCCTCAGTAACTGACAACCTGCTTATTGCAAGGAATATAAAGAACCATAAAGGTTACAGCATCCAGCCCTTCCAAAACTCCTTTGTAATGCCGTACTGATGCTCCAACAAAGATAAAAAGAAAGTTATTGCTTCACATAAAAACTCAGCTGCAATTTGCTGCCACATTTCCCAGGCATGCAGTATCAAACCTAACTATAAATAGCAGGGTCCTCAAACTGCAAGTCCAGACTAATTCATAATTGATCTTTCCACAGTTCTTTTCTGTCCTGAATTCTCCAGCCTGAAAGAAACATCATTCTGTTTTATAATTTTGGTTTAAAAACAGTTACTGAAAAAAGTCACTGCAGATCCACTGTGAGTGGGACATTGTCCCCACGGCTGGGCTGTGGTGAAGCGACAGGATCGTCCTATTATCATCTCGAGATACAATGGACCCCTCAGTCACGTTTCCCTCCCTCTGTTCACACTGCTAACAGCGTAGCTCCGAGCTTCTACAGAACCTGTCACCAGGGAACTGCCCAACACATTTTGGCAAAGGAATGATTTCAGCCTGGAAAGGAAGAGGATATGAGGATAGTAAAGACAATAATCTTTGCTTGGATTCTAGCCATCTAATTAAACTCAGGAAAGTATTGATTCTGTCTAGTTAGATTAGCTTTAACTTTATATATAATCAAACTAAAGATTCAAATTAACTAATGTAGATCTCTGAAATCCCCTTAAAAAAGTATCAAATGGCTTTTAGTAACATTTCCCAAGTGAATGTGACTGCAGCTCAACTTGATTTGTTGTTTTTCTTCTATTCTAACATAAAATATTTAGTACAAAAGGATAAGCTGAGGCAGTGCAGTAAATATGAAGAAGCCACATGATATAGCACAGAAAGCAAAATCATTCTCATTTTTATTAAGGGTATGTTATTATTCCAGTGGTTTATAAAATATTCAAGAGTAACATTTTAAATTAAATAGTTGACATGTGTAATAATTTTTCACCTAACACCATGCATTATAAAGGCATTTGCATATATTAATATCCAGATATTCGAAAGTTCATTCCTGGTGACAGGGATATAAAATCTTGAATCCCAAGCTTGAATCACAGATATCCAGCTAGTGTGTTCTTTCACATCTTTCACATCTTTACTAAATGCTGAGCAATAGGAAATGAACTAAGTATTTGGATCTGAGCCTTAATATTTCTCAGTGTCAGGTCATAAATCTCCTGACAGAAAAATATTGAATTCTAAAATCACTTCACAAGGAATTTGCAGCCTTCTTTTTCAGATTATTTGCTACACAGCACCAATTTTGTTATCTCTGAGCCAGTGGGGATGTCAGTGAGTCATAAACCAGAATGTAGCACACCACTTTTCTGTACATGTCTACCGACTTTATTCTTGATTGCTTTATTGATCCATCTTTTCATATAATTATCACTCAACAATGTTATATATTATTTTCCTGAAAACAGCTAACACACTTAAAATGAATGACAGGAAACTTAAATTGTAAAGAAACACTGTCTTTGTAAAACTGAACTAACAATCTCCAGAAGTACCCTAAATAGGACAAACTGCATATTTTTATAAAATGTATGCTTCATTATTCCAAATCTCTCTGAATTGCAGGAAAACACATCTGAAAAGGTTTTAAAGCAGACTTTTGGAGAACACAACAAATTTTCTCGACTTAGAAATAAACACTCAAAGTACCTAATAACCTATTAAACTGTTCGCAAATTACATTTGTTGAACCCTTTAAAAGAGACCTCTTTAATCTTACAAAAGAAGATTGAACAGAGCAAGATATAAAGATTTCTTACCATGATTACTGTTCAGAAGCTAAAAATATCCATCTGAGAAAACTGAGATCAAGCAGCTTCCTGACACTCATATGACCTAATTCAACAATCTGATCTCTATCTGTCCCTGCTGAAGACATAGATTTATGAAGTTTCTGTGATAAACAAGAGACTGCGTGGAGGAAATCTGCATTTAAAATATTCAGGTTGCAAATGATTAGAAATGATCTCTTGTCAACAGATTACGTATTAAATTAGGTTTAGAAAATACACACAATGAAATAATACTATGTAGATGTGAAAAAGCAGGCTGGAGGCATTTTGTTATGTGTAACAAACTGAGAAATTCTACAAGAAGAATAAAAGCAAAGAATATAAGATGTGTTGTTAATATTGCTACACACACACACACACACACACACAGAGATACACACACACAGAGCACTACATTGTAGAAGGCCACACAGGAAATACAACAGTCATCATATCTGGAGATAAAATACAGACAACCAAGGGTTTGGTGGTGCATGCTTGTAGTCCCACACTGGAGAGGCTGAGGCAGGAGGATTGCTGTGAATTTGAGGCCAGCCTGAGCTCCATTGTGAGTTCAAGTCTAGCCTGGACTACCTAGCAAGATCCTGTTTAAAAAAAAACTAGAGATAACCAAGGAAAAAAGGCGCAAGACACAGATTTTTCACTTCACGACTGACCCACATGAATTTTTTGTGTATCCAATGCATATTTTAAAATCATATTTAATAGCACTAGGAGAAGAAAAATGCCTGCGTACAAAAATATATTAGCAGTCCTTCATGTCAAGGTACTGCCAAGAAGGTGGTTTGGCAGCAAAAACCATTTCCCTTCCTTATTAATTTTCATCAGTCTCTTCACGAAAACTTCCCAATATAAGTACACATTGAGAAAGAGAGAGAGACAGAGAGACAGGGACAGAGACAGAGAGAGACAGAGACAGAGACAGAGAGAGACAGACAGACAATGAAAGGCAGCTCCTTCATTTCCAGATCTTTCAATATAAAAAATCTGAGGCATTGCTCTGATATTTGAGAGAAAAATTCCCCATGTGATATACCCTTTCTTCACAGTACTATAATCTGTTAAGTATTGACTGGGAAAGACAGAAGATGGTTTTACCCAATGTGAGCTTTGAAAGAAGACTGCCAAATTTGAACCCCAGGTTCATTAATCACAGTGTAAACTCCAGTATGTAGCCTCGCTGTGCCTATTTCCTTATCTACAGAATAAGGATGACAATACCATCTGTCTGAGAGCACAGGTTTTCATTCTTCAGGTCACAGTGCCTAAGTATGAGTTATGACACAACTTGTTCATAAACCTCAATTGATATTTTTAATGGAATGAAACAATAAAATGAAGAAACTATGAATTATTAGATTTCATAAAAGTTAATTTGTGACTTATCTCATCATATAAAATACATACATGGGGAAAGGATATGTGTACTGAGCCTCAATTTCTTGAAAGAGGTCAGATTCAAAACATTAAAAAATTCCATTGTAGTTTCACTGTCTGGGAAAAATATACTAATTAAATATAAAGTACTGTGTACTTACAGGACTGTCTGGCACTAAGGAAGCCCTGTAAGTATGAACTGCATAATTCTTGGTATGGTAATACTAACTAACCTGCTTTTGCCTTTTCTCCATCATCTCTTGGAGAACTGAGAGGTAAACAAACAACTCAGTATATAAGTAATGTAAGCAAAAGTTATATTAAAATAGGAATCTTATTAAAGTTTGATTAGAGAAAATATCTGTAGAAATAACTGTCAACAGTTTCTTTGGAAAAATTCTTCTAAAAGTAAATTGGAAAGAGATAAAATGTAATATAATAGATTAATGGAACATGGGTAAAGGAAAGACAGACTGCACTTAGAGGTCTTCACCAATCCAGTAAGTGATGAACTCTGACTGTGTGTGTGTGTGTGTGTGTGTGTGTGTGTGTGTGTAGAAATGATACAAGTTCTTACATCTCTAGAGGAAATATCAACTTCTCTGACTCTGTATTTGTAAAGTAACAATCCCGTATGAGTTCTATGTCTGACCTGCAATAACCTATTGATGGTGAGGGATGATTAGTGTCTTGGGTAATTCCCTCACTGACAGCGATTGCTGGGCTATCTCCAACTCTGTTAACTTTTGCACAGTGGAGCTCTCAGGACTTCAACATGAGTATATCGAGTAATTGTTATGGTTATGCTTCCTATTGTAATTAGGAAACTAAAGCTGCTATTGCTCATCTAGACATACATTCCATGAAAGCCTCACTAGCGTGATGCACTTGCTGACTCAAAGATTACTGCATGACAAAAATTTCAGGTCATACACACGGCTAAAATAATAGAAACACAGTAAGAGGAGCTATCACCCTCTGAGCACTTTCTGGGTCATCATTTTTGGAAGATCTTTCAAAGAAAAATCTTTACCAATTATTTTCAAAGTTATGTTTAGGCACAGAACCCAATATAAAACTCAACCAGAAGCAAAAACAGAAAGTCAAGACTCTTGTAGTTGAAACAGGCATCTGGAGACCTAAGACCATTCCTAGTAATTCCCCTTGAATTCTTTCTCCTTCCACATGGCACAAATCAAAGGACAGAAGGATAGTTCTATCTAGGCACTTACAAATGTATAGTGTGCCTCAGAATGATCAGGAGCACTTAGTAAAACCCACATGGAACCAGGGATGTGGCTCATGCCTGTAATCCCAGCACTCTGAGAGACTGAGGCAGGAGGATTGCAAGTTTGAAGCACGCCTAAGTGAACAGTGACTTAGCTATATTCTGTCTCAAAATTTTTTTAAAAAATATGTTTTTAAAGAAAATGGAGATATTTCTCATTGTGAAGGCTCTAGGTTTAATCCCCTGTACTCCTCCACTTGAAGAAGGGTTGGATTCTAACAATGGCTGATTCAGAAGACCAAAACCTTGCATTTCCCTCTAGCAAATTCAGCGGCAACACTTTGAGGATCTCTGCCCTATTATATCCTTTCAACACATTTGTTTAATGTCACGAGTGAGGACCACCTATATTTTACTCCCTTGCAACTAAGTTGAAATATTTAATATCTTATTAAAATACCATTCTAAAAAATACTGACATTGAAGTAACTAGATTTGAAGATTTTTTTCTGTCAAGCAAATTTTAAGTTCTAGTGACTTCCGTTCATTGGGAGCAAGCTCCCCAGGACATGAGGCAGCTCTCAAGAAGTGCTATCACACTACAGGTTTCTCAAAGTTCTTTCAGTTCTGTTTGATTACAGAACAATAAATGTTCCCTGTTTGGAAATAGTCCCCAAATGTTCCTTCTTGTTTTAAGATGCATGAATTTTTAACATGCATAACACACATATTGTAATCTATGACTGAATGGAGGTCTTTCTCTTCTTAGGGAGAATGGAAGGATGATATTTTTGGGAACAGTGAGGCTACCTTTACCATTTTTTTTCTATGTCACAAAATACTGCAATAAAGTATTGCTCAACTCAGACTGAAACAATTTTCCCATCTGTCAAAATATTTTAAATAGTATCAAGCTGGTATTACTTTGTCAAAACATTCCATCAGAGATGGTACCTAAATTTAAACAAGCAGTTCCTCGAACTATGTAAGGTGAATAAACTGTCACTGACACAGTATATTTTTTAGAAAACCTGCAAGATCTCATTAAAAAGACCTTATAATGGGCATTAAACCAAGGAGAAGTGTACACTGGACAAAGAAAAATAAATACTATATGAAATGTTGATCATTTCATTGTCCTTGAAGTGACATATTTTACTTCTTCCCAAATGCAATGAAGCAAGCTTAACACTACAATAATTCTGACCAGAGTCTCAGTAAACTTATAATTACATAATTAAAGATGGGCGCTACCATTTGACATAAAGACTTAACAAGCACACAAACAGGAGCTTGGGATTTGGAAGTGATGCCAGTTCTTCCTCAAGAGCAATGTGGCACTATGCAGATCTGATGGTCTTTCTGGACCTCAATTTGTGTATCTATACACACAGGCAGAACCTATCTGATAAAGAGGACCTGAAAACAGAGTATTAAGAATGCATTTGGCAGGTCCTATTTTTTTTTTTCCTTTATCTTCACTCATGAAAACTCATAGTAGTCTCCAGATTGAGAGAAATTAAGAATCAATATAAAGAAAATGGAAAATAGTGGCTGCAAGCTTTCATGTATACAACACATTTAATGTACATCATAGATTTATATATTTTCTACATCTGTTTCTTATGCCTGTCATTTTAAAAGGATCAAGAGAATATTCTTTCCAGTTGATAAATGCCTAACAGATTTTCCTCCACCAAGTAGTATATTGTTGATTATCTAGAGAAGATATCAAAACTTTCTTATGTCTTTAGGATACATAAAATTCAATGTTATATGCTAAACTGTAGACAAATATCACTTTCAGAGAGAGTCTGGCAGTACTAAAATAATAATTGGGCCCTAAACTCCCCAAAGTTTAAGTAATTATAAATTGGGGTTCAAGTTTAACTTTTCCCATATACAAAAAGTTCCTTTCTCATACATTGCTAAACAAGCCTACACAACTATGAACGAAATAGGCTTAAAATACTGACTTTTTTCTATTTGATGTATAAAAATATCCTATGTCAGCTTAATTTTGCAAATGTCACATTTTAACTAATCTCACTGAACTAGATTGCTAGAGTTGAATTTATTAATTGACAGAATCTCTATCAATATTAGTAACATGGCTACAATGTTTAAACTAGTTGGGAATTCAAGCATAAACTAAAGCAAAGTAATTATATTTAAATGAAGAATTTGCATTCTAATATTTGTAGCATTTTCATAGTCACATATATCTTTAGGTTTCAGGTATATTTTTCCTTTACTTTTTGAAAGACTTCAAAGTATGTTCATTACCTAGAATGTACTGAACCTGTACCATGAGATCAGAACCACTTTCTCTGGACCCTCCACAAGGGCCAAGAGAATTCTGGGTCTTTTAAGTGATTTTGAATTACTATATCAGAGGTTACCTACAGACCAGAGAACCTGTGGATATAGGGAGCCTACAGTTTACCTCACACAGACGCGACTCTCTGCACATATATGAATTGTGAGAGAAGGTGGAAAGACCAGTATACCTGAGTGTGTTTTTCTGATTTCAGTGGCAGCAAACTGTTCCAGAACATTTCATTTTCCATCTTGTTCAGGGTTAGCTGCAAGTGTAGAATAAACTAACAAAATTTATTTTTCTTCTTATAAAGCAATACTATTCATCCATTTTCTTATTCATCAACTTTTTCTTGAGCATCTTGTATAAGCCAAGCACTAGGATGTGAAATCTGCACACAGTGGCTGGTGGGAAGAGGGACATGATTTTCATTGTTATGGTATTTACAGGACAAGATGGAGATCAAAGAACATAGGTAATATGAGAATAAAAACAAATGCAAAAGCAATGCTGGAATTACAGAAGATGGGTCTACAAAGGAAATAAAATAACCCAGAAAAAAGACTATGCAAGAGAAAAAGAGCTACACGGAGCTGGACACAGAAGGGCTTTCTGCCTTGACAATGAGCATGGGAGCAGAAACTGGTTTCACACCAGCTAAAGCAATTAGACAAGAGAATGAAATAAAGAGGATATGGATAGCGAAGGAAGAAGTTAAATTATCATTATTTGTAGGTGACATGATACTCTATATAGAAGACCCCCAAAATTCCACAAAAAGACTTCTAGAAGTAATGAACAGATTCAGTCACATAGCTCGAAACAAAGTCAACACTCAAAAATCAATAACCTTTCTGTGCAGGAATAATAAGCTCACTGAGAGGGAAATTGGGAAGACAACACCTTTCACAGTAGCACCAAAAAAATGAAGTACATAGGAATCAATCTAACAAAGGAAGTAAAAAATCTCTACAGTGAAATCTACAAAACTCTGAAAAACGAGATCAGCAAGGATTTCAGGAAATAGAAAGAGATTCCTTGCTCATGGGTGGGAAGAACGAACATAGTAAAAATGACCATACTGCCAAAATTGTTATACAGATATAATGTAATCCCAACCAATACCCTATTAGCATACCTCCCAGAAATAGAGAAAACATTCCTAAACTCACTTAGAAACATAAGAGATCTGGAATAGCAAAACAATTCTGTGCAACAAAGGCAAAGCAGAGGTTGTCACAGTCCCAGATTTGAAATTATACTATAAAGCTACTATAATAAAAATAGCATGGTACTGGAAAAAAAAAAAAAAAAAAAACAGACCTGAGGATCAAGGGAACAGACTAAAAGAGGCAGAAACAACTTCAAAGACACACAACCATCTTACCTTTGACAAAGGGGCCAAACACTTTCACTGGAAGAAAGGAAACCTCTTTAATAAATGGTACTCGAAAAATTAGTTTTCCACATGCCTAAAACTAAAACTAGACCCATGCACTAAACTAAAATCAAAGTGGATCATAGATCTAAGTATTAAGACAGAATCACTAAATCTGCTGGAAGAGACAATAGGTAGAACTCCTGAAGACACAGGTGTTGGCAAAGACTTCCTGAACAAAACCCTGATAGCATGGGAAATACTATAAAGATCCAACAACTGGGAACTCATTTTATTAAAAAGCTTTCACACAGCAAAAAAAAAAAAAAATTAGCAACAGAGTAAAAAGGTAACCCATAGAGTGGAAAAAAAATCTTAGCCGGTTGTTCTTCAGACAAAGAATGAATACTTATGTTATGTTTTGTGTCTGCATGCCCCCTCAAATCCTCATGCAGTCATAGGCAGGATTCTGGATCTCATGATCGATTCATGATCCTATGTTGGAATTATGGGTGTGAGTGCTACACTTACCCTGGGGTGGGTAGTTTGCATACAGTGTAAGGGAGGGAAAGAGGCTTGCTCTTCCTGCTGCCACTACCCCCTTTCACTCTTGTGGCTTTTGCTGTCTTCCACCACCAAGAATGGTTGTGGTCTGCCATGTGCCATTCTGCCTTGGAGCCAGCCAAGTACGGCCTGAAACCTCCACAAACTGTGAGCTAAATAAACTTTTCCTTCCTTAATTTTGGGTGCGAGGTATTTCATCTCAGCAACAAGAGAAAAGTAACTAAGACAATTTAGAACATATAAGGAACTAAAAAAAATCAGACACCTCCCAAATTCAAAGCCCCAGTTCAAAACTGGGCTTCTGAGATAGATACTTCTCAAAATTACAACTGACAATTAAATACATGAAAAAATGTTCAACATCACTGGTCATTCAAGAGATGCAAATTAAAACAATGCTGAGATTCCATCTCACTCCAGCAAAAATGGTTATCATCAACAAATCAACCAATAACAAATGCTGATGGAGCTATAGGGAAAAAGGATCCCTTCTCCACTGTTGGTGGGAGTGCAGACTGGTGCAGCCACTGTGGAAATCAGCGTGGAAAGTCACTAAAAAGTAGGACTAGAGGTTCTATTTGACACAAATATTTCCCTTCTTGGTATCTTCCCAAAAGAATTAAAAGCATCATACTATAGTGATATATGCACACCTATGTTTATAGTAGCACAATTTGTAATGGCTAAATTTTAGACACAATCCAAATGCCCATCAACTGACAAATGGATTAAAAAATGTGGTTTTTTTCTACAATGGCATACTAGTTAGCCATAAAGAAGGATAAACTTGAGACATTTATAGCTAAATGGATGGACCTTGAGGCCATACTTGTATTGAAATAAACTGGACACATATGTGTAAAGATCGCATTGTCTCCCTGGTGTGAAAAAATGAAAGTGTAAATAAGGACCAAAATGTATAATAAATATTGTGAAGTAGGAAGTAATTGTTCAAAGGAAAAGGGGAAATGGAAGGTGGGAGGGAAATGAAAAAATGAGGAAAAAAGGATAAGATGAAAACAAAGCTTTGTGAATAAGGAGGGGAAAGGGGGTTGAAGAGAGGGGAAGGTAATGGGAATAAAGAGGAGCTAAGATACATTGTGTACAGGTACAAATTCTCGATGACGAGTGTGATCATTGTGCCAATCTAAATTGTACCAATAAACTTAATTATTAAAAAGACCGGTTTCATATCCCATCAAGAGACCACATTCAAAAATTCAAGCTTTTAGACTCTTTATCCTGTTCCAGTAAAACTGAAAAACCACGGCAACCTTCCTTATGAAGAAGGGTTCATTTGTGGGCCAATGACCAAGGAATTCTGGCACACATGAATCTCTGTGACAATATGCTTCAGTCCCAGCGTCTTCCGCTCAAGGAACCCCTTCCATCCCACTTGACAGCTTCTCTTAGAGACATCACAAGACACATTTGTAGATGTATAAAAGTAGCCTCTTTGCCCTGTCTTCATGGTAATTGGTTTGTGTACCTTCAAATATAAACTTAGCATAGACTGTGCTATGTGGCATATTCTATGACCTCGTAATGGAAGATCTAATGTCTAGGACTTGTTGATCCATTGCTCTTTCCTTCTGTGTCATACAGAAAATACTTCTCTCAGCTTTCAGGCAGCATTTGCACTGTAATGACTTGTTTCTGTATCTATGTTTCCTGCTACACAGACTCAGGGTCCCCATGGCACAGCCCATAATATCTTAATACAGGTGCTCATTTAAGGTTATGTTAATAACACTATTATCAGCTACAGAATGATTAATACTTTCCAGGCACTGTGCTGAGGGCTATCGACACTGCCTAGGATTATGAGCTCCAAGGTCAGGTGGTCTGAGTTCAAAACCTGGCTTTATCCTGACTAGCTCTAGATATTTGAGAAACTACTTGACAGTCACTAGTCCTCAATGTTCCCATTCATCAGGAACAAATAATCATTCCTAACTTATAACTTGTCGTTAAAGGAGAGGGTATAGAAGGCACTTAGTGTAGTATCTGGTATATTGAAAATGTGGGATTGTTAAACTCTTACATAATCTCATAATAGTACACTGACGTGTGCAGATTCAGACATAATCTCCTAATTGATAATGATGGGCAGAGGCCAGATCATCCAAATTCTATGGGGCCTTGTATCAGTCAGACTTTAGGTTAAATAGCTGTAACAATGAAACCAAACAATACAGTGGTTGAAACAACAGAGAACTTTATTTCTTTCTTTTACAGTATCTCAAGTTAACAGATCCTTTACCAGTCATGATAATTTCTGCTTTACTGCCCTGGCATCTCCTACAGCAGCTCTGTCAATGTATGGTCAACACTGGATCACAGCCATTTGAGGCTGAGACCCCAAATGCAGGAGGGGAAAGGGCAGAGAGAGTAAATAATGTCTTAAAGCCCTGATACAGAAGTGAGCCACACCACTCCCAATCTGTTCATAAAAACTTAACCACAGGACCACATACACCTCCAACAGAGGCTGGACACAGTAGTGCCCAGTTAGTTCACCATGAGTTCAGCCACAACTACATTTCCATAGGAAAACAGGGAATGTATTTCAGTGGGCAGCTAACAGTCTCTACACAGACTTTGAAATTTGTGATTTCAGCATAAAAAATGTATGACCTCATCCCATAACTACCCTTTTGTCATTCTTGTACTAAGTTACTCTGCCATGTTGTGGTGGAAGTGAAGTTATCACACACTCAGTAATTACATTAATTAGTGTTCCATACTTTCTATGAAAAATTATCCATCTCATAATGACTTTTTTTCGCTGCTGAGTTCACTGAAACTGTATATCTTTAAGAAAATCCATGAAAAGAGCAATAGATAAAAACTCACTTGATATGATACATGTGAAAAATTAGGGCCTCAAAGAAACAGTTACCTGATTGAAGTCTTAACTATCGTAAGCTAGTAACACTATCAGATACAGAACTCTAGAAAAATAACTTAAACTAATATTTGTTGAATACCTGCCACTGTTCTAAGTGCCTTAATTCATTCAAACACATGAACACTGAGCAGTCCTTCTGCCTCAAACACTGTACTAACTACACATTATGACTTCTAGAAGGTTAATTTTCCTCTGTACATAATTACTTCACTTTACCTTTGTTACAGCTTACAAAGCAGACATTACAAATGAAGAAACAGACTCATGAAGTGAAAGAAGGAAAGAAAGAAAGAAAGAAAGAAAGAAAGAAAAAAAGAAAGAAAGAAAGAAAGAAAGAAAGAAAGAAAGAAAGAAAGAAAGAAAAAGAAAGAAAGAAAGAAAGAAAGAAATAGGAGAGAGGGAGGGAGAAGGCAGAGGAGGGGAGGGGAGGAAAAGGAAAGCAAAGGAAAAGAAAAAAGAGAGAGGGACTTTTCATTTTATTTCACTGCCATCTTACAAACTAAGCATTATAGATGAGGAAACTGAGACTATGAAAACAAAGTCAAGTTGCAAATGTCACTGAACTATTTAATGCTCATATAAAGACCCAAGACCAAATCCCTTTCAGTGATTCTCCAAATCCTGGACTAAAGCACACCAAGCATATTAACTGTTCCTTAATTAAAAGAGAATATGTAGCACACTTAATGTCATTATCTGAATTCTTTCTGATTTCCTGTCTCAAATGATACATACAAACTACAGATGCCAAGTGAGTCCCCATAGGAGCAGTGGATGTGGTCATACGTCACAAGTGGCAATTAAGCTCATAAAGTCAGCAGCACTGTCCCAAGGGTGTAAGCAAACAAGCAGAATGGGAATATTACTGACACATGGATATCTTCTAATTGCTGTACAACTCGGACTCTTAAATTTAACTTCTTAAATTTCCACTTAAGGAAATCACCAACTGATGATGTGGCCTCTCTGCTTAACACCTGAATCTTATAAGTTATGGAGGCCTGCAGATATGACTTCAAAAGCAGGAGAGCCTCAACATTTACATCATTTAAATGAATTATTTTGTCACATGAATATGCACACAAATGACTAAATTAAAAGATTTATACAAGATCTATTTTCTTAAATATTGAATTTAGTTGAGAGGGAATAGGAAAATGCAGATGTGTTAGGACTTTATCCTGTGAGAGCATGTAAATAACAGCACCTTTTCTACTGCATCATTCATTAACCCTTACTATTAAAAATTATTATCTAGTGAGGAACAAGGAGGAGAAAAGGATGGAACTTCTCATACAAAGGCAGATTTATTTTCATCTCTTGGTTTGTGAAACATAAGTCACAAAGACATATATAGAGATTTTTTTCTCTATGCACATTTATTGTTGTACATTTTATACATGCAAATTCATACATTCAAAGGCAATAGGAGTCAGAGTTTTGATCTCCATTTCTGCATTTAAATACCTAATAGTAATATAAAAGAAAGTATTATACTATTTACTATCCCAGTAGGATACTAAATGAAACCTAAACAAGTCTCAGATAAAATAGAGGATTAGATTACCTTATGCAAGAAAGAAATATATATAATGTGTCTAGGTTATTTTTTCTATAATTATTTTCAGCTTAAAAATAAGACAACTTCCTGTTCTAAGATAAAATACAACAACTTCAGCTACCATGTTCACTTTAATTTGCCTTATGTGAGAATATAACCATTCTACCTTCAAATCATCTAGGTAATAGTTCATGATATTGTGTCTTTAAAATATCATTGTGATGCTTATGCTGAAAAGCAGGAAGTTCCAAAGGAATGAACTAAATTGAGGGAATACTTTTGTAAAGCAACTTTATACCAAGTGAGCATAAGGCCATCAAAATGTATGTGTAATAAACATTTTATTTAGAAAGCTGAATTGTAGAAAATAGTGTTTTCTCTTACTAGATAAAATTATTTACATTTTAAACTTTAGTTTTAAAGAAAAGAAGTAATTTAACCCTGTTTAATTCTTTATTTAACAGTGATTTTTCAGCACGGTCCATGAATAATGGTATAAGCTCCTTTGTATTACCATTAAATAGAATTCATGATTTGAAGATTTTAAACAAATGTTTTATAGTCATTAATAAAATAATGTATTTCTGGTAACAGTATTTTTGTCATTTATATATATAAAATCATCTCTGTCTTCAAAATATAGAGAAAATTTCTTTACTAGCAAGCACAAACAAGATAAGGCTCTGTTTTTAATATAATCTTTCTGTCTATTTGGAATAGTTCATGTTATATAGAGTTGGAAAATTCTAGCTTCATATTTAAGATATTTGTGTATATTTGCTTAAGAAGATATTTTCAAAATCAGTTTATTAGCATCTAGATGTGTAATTTTCCTAAAGTGTACAAGGCTCTGTGTTCAATCACCAGCATCTCAAAAATAAATAAATAAATAACAAGTGAAAATATAAGAAATGAAACCTAAAAGACTCTGAAATAAAATAGAGGATAATGGATGCAACTAGAGACCATACTCACAAGTGAAACAAATCACTCACATGTGTAAACATCATACTGTCTCCCTAGTGTAAGAAACTGAAACAATAAGTAAGATCCAAAAACTACAATAGATATTGTGAAAGTGAAAGAAACTGCTCAAAAAGGAAAGAATAACTGGGATGGAGGAAAGGACAAAAGAAGACACACACACACACACACACACACACACACACAAGATAGGCAAGATAATTGTACTACTAATTTCTATTAGTTCACTGAAAGGAACAATTAGTGTTTATATTTTTTGATCAACCTTGAATGACTATATCTGGTAATCTGAGCAACTACTTGGAAGATAACAATATGCAATATAATAGCCATTGCTAATTTCCCATCACCTTGTTTTGGAATTCTGCATCATTTTTATTGTTTTTATTATTGTCTTTAAAGTAAAAAAAATACATTACAATGAATGCATTTGTCCTTACAGAGTACCTTAAAATTATTTTGATATAAAAATAATCTATTAACATATTGCTTTAGAATGTACATTTCTCACTTAGTATATAGAGTATAGCTTGTGTGATTCAGAATTGTTTTTGTGTCTTACATAACCTGCATTTAAAGCAAAGTTCACTGTGTTTCTTCATTAAGGCACTGTTATATCAAAGAAAACCTGGTATTTACAAAAGAAAGCCCTTCACCATGTTACCAGTTAAAGTCAGATCTTACTCTGCCATTCTTCAGAAAAGCTAGTGTATCTGGAGACCGGGTGCTCTGGGAGGAAGGCGGGTAGCTGAGTTCCCAAGTAAGTGCCTTCATGTCTCTGGAGACATCAAGTGTTGGGAAAATGAGATAATAAAGGATATCTTACTTGTCAAGAGACTCTCCTGAGAAACCATCAAAATTTAACATAGATGACTAAATGTGCAGCTCCGTTTCCAAGGAGAAAGTGCTGGCAAAGGTGAAGGTGAACTGGGACCCTGTTCTCTGTGCAGGCTGCATCTCGGTGGCAGAGTGCTGGCATGGTGGACATTGGAGATTTTCCCTTATTACCAGGCCAACCACACTTCCCAGCTGAGCCAGAGTTGTTCGTGCCCCTTGAGCTGGCACCAATTCATTTTTCTCAATGTATTGAGCCATACACTTTAGTCAGTGACTAAGCTCTTGATAGCAGGAAAACTTCTTTTTTCTGATGGGATAAATCAAATTATATGACTGCATTTCAAGGAAAAGATCTGTATGCAATGGCAGGCCAGACTAAGATGTCCATTTGTATGCAGAGAGTTAAACTACTGGAAAAGTACACCAGTCCACCAATAGAATGTGGTATTATGAAACACAGAAGTAAATTTGAAGAAGCAGTAGAAATCAATATATCTTGAAATGTGATAGGGTCCATTATGCATCTTGATGAGATTACTTGGTGTCTCCAATATATTACCCAAAGGCGCACACAAAACTGAGGGAATGTATTCCATTGGCATTATCAGAACTTTTCTAAGTAGGTCAAAATTTGAAGCAAAAAAAGTCTTTAAATCTTATGCAGCGTTACCAAAAAAAAAAATGAAAAATCTTAGAAGCTATATAGTCAAGGTGCTAATCACTTTTTAAAATAAAACTTTTAAAAATCTTCCTCTTGCATAAACATTAAATGTACCACTTTAAAATGCAGAGTTATATACCTGAGGCTGTTCTTTTCTTTACTGTCATCTTCATACTCTGGTTTCTCTTCAGATTGTATAAATCTTTCGCCTTTTACTGTCATCTTAATTCAGTTTTCAAAAATGAATTTTAATTACACAAATAAATTTATTCATTGGGAAACCCTAGAATAGTTGGGCTCTAAAAAGAGTTTGAAATCTAACTCATCATTCAGAACCAAACAGATTCAATCCTAATTATAAATATACTTTTCTTCCTACTTTCTGAGTTTTCACTCATGGTGTTATTAGTGCTTTCAGTACAATTTTACTTTTTAAACAGGCAAATCTATAGTGATAGGCTTATTGTTTATTTTTATAATTTTTTGGATGGCACATATTAAAAAAGAATATCTGTAGCAAATGCCTAAAAGCTTCTTTGTTACCAAGATGATCACATAACAATTAAGACATAATCAATTCAGGAATGAACTAAGCAAAAATAAAAAGTTAATCACTTTGAAAATAAAAACTTGTTTTGAGAAAGTCAGCTCAAATAAGAAAAGTGTAAACAATTAGGACTGCTATTTCTAATACCATGTTTGTAAAACGTAGATAAATATGGATCAAAAAATCTGTGAAAATAATAACATATTACCAAATGTAGCTTGCATCTGCCCAGGTACCTGAATAGTCCAGCACAAAACACTACTTTAGGTTCCGGCAACAAAATGCCCAGCGAAGACGCCATCTGCAAGTGAATACATTCGGCCAATAAGAGCGTATTGCACATTGCTGCTAATAACACAGGCTTGACACGTCGCATTAGTAACTAGCAGGCCTGAGAAAAGGGAACATAGCACATAACGGTAACATTTCACTGGGGTGTGGGAGGAGGAAGAACAGAAGGAAAGCCGGAGCTGTAGGCTCAACAGGTAGGAAAAAGGTTCATGAAGGTTAAAGGGGCAGGGTGCTTTAAAGGCAGGGAAAATCCTTTAAATAATTGTATGCATTAGACTAACTTCTTATTTTGAAAATTTAGGAACAAAGAAACTCATCAGGGGAAGAGTGGTTCCAGAGGCAAACTTTGCTCGTGACGCATTTTTACCTAGCACTGATGCCGTCTCCAGTTCTTCTCATAATTAACCTCCTTTGGGGCAGGATTAAAAACTTGTTTCAAGTCTTATTAAAAACTCCAAACAAAGCCGTACCATACTGACTTTCACAAAAATATAACCAAGCTTTAGATGTTCAGCCACTACAACGATGTTTAGTATAAAGACAAAAAGAGCAGCACATAAACAGTAACAAATGGATAAAAGACTTTCCAATAAAATAAGCAAAAATTAATAGAAAAAGTTCAAAGCGTGTTTCTAGTGCCACCCTTACCCATAGGCACTCCCTATACTTCTCATCTTTTCCTCTTCAACTTGTATCCCACAGGGAAGCCTCTCCAATGTCTGTCTCCAGTTCGACTATTGCAGCAGTCACTACATCCCTACTGACAATAGTCCAGAGGGGCAAACCCGTAGCTGCCCTGCTGTCCTGGTAAAGGCGGATCAAGATAAGTATGGCACTGCGACCTCCCTGAGAGAAGATACAACTTACCAAATCCACCTCACACTGCCTCAGCCTAGACCTCTGTTAATAAAACCTCCACTCTACTTCTCTGCTGGACACAGTACGGTCCTGATATTTGACTCCTCCCTGTCCTCAGATGCAGATAGTCACAGAGACGTCTATCTTCTTTTAGTGTCACTGTCCCCGTCCTTGATGGCAGGCCTCTGAGCAAGGTGCTTGCATCTCTGAGGCACTGCTTGTATTTGGTTCTGCCTCCCTTTGCAATCCATCTTGCAGGCACAGACATTTTTAAAACTAATTTCAAACCGTGTTTGGGGGTACATATATATGTGGTAGAATTTTTAATGCAAATTAAAGAAACAGTAAACAGAAAATTCAGAATTACGATTGCCCTTTGGTGGAGATTCATATAAGAGGTTTTACTGATATTGGTTAAACCAATTTTTTCCCTTAGGAATATCAAGGAATTTATTAGCACTACACATACACACACACACACACACACACACACACACACACGCTTGTGTACATATTAGATATATGAAGCATTTTATAATAAACTGAATGCAAAAATTTCCACGTGTTACCTCTCCCTAGACCCAGGCGCCTGAGCCATGATTATGAGTGACACCGTCTTCATCTTCACCTCCAGGTCTTTATCAAATCCTAGTAATTATATGTCACCCTGTCCACTGCCCTGGTCCCTAAGAGCATGAGTCCTTCCTGGCCACCATCATAAGCAACAGTTTTCTAATCTGTTCCCACATCTGCTCTTGCACCTCACACATCTATCCTGCACTCTACAAAAACTTTTAAAATATCATTCGGTCGTGCAACTTCCTAGGTGAACTTTTCAATCATTTCCGGTTGCACCCGCACAACATGCAGCACCCTAACATGACCTAGTAGGCCCTGCACAGCACGGCCCCTGCCAGCACCTCCAAGGAGCTCCCCTCCTTTTCACGTGTTTCGACCACACTGGCCTCTACTCTTTCTCAACGAGGACACTGCATTTTAAAGCTGACCAGGTGTTTTTATAAAACATTTAATCCCCAAACAACAATGAGATACAACACCAGCACATGTTGCAGAGTAGGATGGAAAAGGAGGATTTGGGAACATGATGACAGCGCTGGACCCAGTTAACTCAGCGGGTGGCCGAGCTCATCAGAAGTCTCATTAGTGCACAAAGACATGGACTTTGACAAATTAAATGGCTCTCCGAATCGGTCTCTAACACAGGTAAATTCCCAACCTCAAACCCTATTTATGAGTTGTAAATGACACATTCTTAAGAAACAAAGGCATTAGAGGGAAAACAAAGGCATTAGAGGGAAAACAAAAGAAAGCAAACAGAGATGATGGAATCATTCCAGAAAACACTTGGCAGTCACCAGTCCTTAAGAGCCTCTCCTTTCTCAAAGGCTAAGAATCCAGGGATGCTTTATAACAACCCTTCCCACCTCACCCGCTCTCCCACAGCAGCTCCAACCCTCTTATCTCTCTCCTTCTCCACAAAAAGGAAAGTACGACTTCAGATTCCTTCCAATGGTCTCATAGGTACTGCTTGCCTGATCCTATCAGCGTGACAAAAGTACTGCCAGACAATGAAGGAAAAGCAAAGTAAAAACGAAAGACTGCAGATTGCCTGGTAAAAGACAAGTCAATCACTTTATATCTGTTTCCATTTTTCAGCTGCAAATTTCAGACAGTATCCCCTTTACTGAAGGAAAGATCTTAAAAAGCACCATTACTCTTTCAGAGGGGAAAAAAAACTCTCCAAAGTTGTGAAATTAACCTCTCCCTTCATTCACACATTCAGTTCTATTTTTGCAGTTGCACCAGTAATCTAAAAGAAAAAGCAATGCAAGTCAATTCCAGGTTTCTAAAATGTCTGACTGTGCATGTCCCAGTTCTCTTCAGCACCTCCCTGAACATCCAGCCAATTTTTATTTCTGCAGTGCATCAGTGTTTATCATTTGTTTTACAACAGCCCTGGGTGTTCTCAAAAATTGACTTAGATGAATTTTGCCCATCTTCTACAAAAATCCAAGGGAGACAAATGGCCTTAAAAATAAAATCTACCACTGAGGCACAGTTAATTTACTAAAAGAGCACTTCTTTTTTTACTCTCTCAGCTCAGTATTTACTTCGTTACAGTGGTTACTCCACCCCCACCAGCCTCTGGATTCATCAAGATTTATGACAGATTTCTAGCTTCTAATTAGGTACTCTGAAAATTCACTGCGGGAAAACTAGACAAAAGCTTTCCATACAGTCTGCTTTGAAGGAATACTGATAACTTTCACCTTCACGAAGGCTAAGAGCAAAACTATGGGTGCATTTTGATTGTACATGTTGGAAAGCACCTATTTCCTATGAGACAGATGCACTCAGAAGTCATTCAGTTACAACAAAATCCTGGCTGTGTCATGTTAGCTGAGTCATCAAAGGCAAGTTGTTTAACCTCTCCATGCTTCAGTTTCCTTTTTTATAAAATGGGACATTAGCAATAAGTATCACAGAGATACTGGGAGGACTGAACAAGAAAGCCATGCACTGCAATGCCAGGCACCTGGTGAATGCTCAATAAATGGCAGCTGTTACCATATGGTTAATACAGTAGAGAAGAAACAGTAAGGAAGACCCCACCTCCGCATTTGTTGCCAGCCTCAGAAATCCATTTTCATTATTAGGGGAAAACGTTATCTGTAAAGTTTGCCGCCTAGAAGCTCTCTACTTTGCAGAGGAAAGGTCAGGAGCTGCGATGCGAGCTGCCTCCCAGGCCCAGCAGCGCCGCCTGCACTCGGGTACAACACCTCCTCACAGGGCCGACAGGAACTAAGCCTCAGGTCTGCTCTCCTGCCTCCGTGAGCTTGGACAAATCTCTACGCTTCTCAAAGGGAGAGGTGGACAAGGCGTGCTCTGCCAGACAGAAGTCATTCAGAGCTGGGGGAAGAACCAAAGTGGGGAGTGTTCAGGGGCCCAGAATAACCAAGACAGCTAGAACTCACTCAGGGTCACATCATCCAATAACCAGAGAAAGGCACTGGTCAGAAGGAATCCGAGTGTGCTCAGACCTGACACTTGCTTTTCTGTTTGAACATTTCTTAACCCACCATCAATAGTTTCAGCCAACAACCGTGGAGCTGACACACAGTGAGCACTCTCTACGCTCAGTGATCTTTAAATTCCTCATCCGCACTGATCCACTGCCCTTCACCCCCAGGCCTTCAATGTCATCTTCATTTCCAGGGGAAGAAACTGAGGCACAAAGCAGTACAGAAGCTTCCTCAAGGACCACTCGATTGTCATGAAAGCAAACTTTGACCCCAGAGAGCTTAGACCCAGAATCCATGATCTCAAACTCATATCCCCTATTCTTGCTCCTTCTGGGGAAAAAAAAAAAAAAAAAAAAAACACTGGAAACTCTTACTTTATATGATTCACAGCTCAATCATCTGTAATAATATTTCTCTACAGCCTACACTGCTGAACTGGTATGACCTGACAGGGGACTTTAGTCCTCTTTCATGGAACGTTCACAATGGGCGCACGTGAAAATATTGCAAGGAGACTGAAAGGAGGGGGCCGCAAGGCGTGTGGGTGAAGCCGCATGGGGCCTGTGTTAGACTTCTGGAGGCTGTGGCAAAGGTGCATGGAGAATCCATACGCTGTTTCCACTATTTTTATTGGTGCTTGCAATTTCCACAGCAAAAATTAAAAGCAATACAAATTTCAGCCCTCAGGAAGATAACTGAAGACCTTCAGTGGCTCAGGGTCCAGAGGAACACTCAAGTTTGGTACAGAGTGCCTCGACAGCAATAAATTTTGAGAACTGAGAGAACAGGAACTTATGAGTAAAAAATTTTTAGTAATTCCTGAATCCCCCTTAAAAAATATTTTCATTTTCTTTCTTTGGAATAATACAGACATTTCCAGAGTTTAAATTTCTGTTCACTGTAACTTTTGGTCTTCTGTAAGAGTGCTGCTCACTGAAAACCTTTCCGTTCCCCTCTCCATAACAAGTTTATCTTTTCATGGCCCCCTAATCGAGAAAGATTATTTGCATAGTTGAACTTAAAAAACAACCACCCCAATCTCCTTTTCACAGTTCTCTTAAGAGCGTAAAAGAAAGAAACTTACCCATTCTGTTGTGTATTCCCTCCTTGCCAAAGCGTGCTGTGGTTTTGAAAACTAACCCAGTCCTTCTGAACTTTTCTGTATCCGTTATAATATTAAAAGGCCACAAGGAAGGGAAGTGGTTAGTCAACTTGCTAATTTTATCAGTCCCTCCCACTGGTTAAATAGTACCTGATGCTACTGACACAAAGTCAGTTTTCCAGCTCATTTCCCTGCTACAGCACAACTGTATAAACACAGAATAAGTAGGAGGCAAGGGTGGGGATGTCTGTATCTGGTTTGTAGGCATGAGATAGTTAATGAATGAACATCTTATTACTATTAATAAGAAGCCTAATAGACTACTGAAGCCAGTGATTCAAAAAAATGAGGAGGAGGAAGAAAGGAGGAGAGAATGTCTGTCAGCTCCACACTCTAAGCACTCAGTTTGGGTGGGAAAGGGAGTGATTTCTAATGCAATCAGAGTATGTGTGGGAAGTGGCTGGTGTTTCATTTGTTGATAAATTATTCTGCCCTGGAAAGGAGCCAGTTTACCGGATATAGAACCTTCCACAACTTGGGGCCCTGGCTCAGACCACTATGTTCCTTTGGAGCTTAGTAATTAAAGCACAGGACAATGTAACAAATATGTGTGCCTGGATGAGGGAAAATTAAATATTCCCTGAAGAAGCAGCTATGAACTGTGTCCTAGATGTAAAGCTCTGCAACAAATGAGAAGAAAATACAGAGCCAGAGACAGACCTCAGTGAAAGAAAATGTGTTTGATGTTTCCATCCAACTCTGAAAGACTGCAGTATATATCAAACTTTGCCACCCCAGAACCCCAGATCAGGCAATTTTCTGAGCTACTTAAATGGATGGCATCTGAGTTAAATCCCTGGTACTCACTTTGAAGTGTACTTCCCACCATATCTAAGGATTATGGAATTAGAAAAAAGAATGTCTGAAAACCAAATCATTTTGAAGGTTCCTTAACCCTTGCTTTTGATTGGCTGAGGAAATGTTCCTTCAGAGAAATTCGGACAGTTGTATTATATTCACATGTGGTGATGGTTTCTCAGAAAGAGGTAAATTTAGCAAGCTAAAGCAAGCTAGAGAAACCAGCAATGCTCTCCTGTTACCCCTCCCTTTTTAGTATTCTCCCAACTCAGATGACTTACCTAATAAAACAAGGAAAGGAAAAGCTCTAAAGAGTGGTTGCTTTCATTTTTCACCTGCATAGGTCTGTTTTCTAATTAGATTCAAGAAAATGCACTATACTGAAGTGAAATATAAACAACACCTAATTCTGAGATTTCATTTATTATTTCTCCCAAAGAGCAACAAATGCACAGTTCTAAGCACGTTTGGATATCTTACATTTGGCTGAATTCAAGATGAGAGCAAATTCCTGAAACCAACAATTCACAGTCATGACCCTGAGGATTTACTTCCTCTCATTTATATATGCACATCTTTGTATCTTCAGGAAAGGAAGAAAAAAGGATACTGAGTTCTGTGGAATAAAGAAGTGCAGGCAAAGCAACATGGAGAGATGAGACCCTCCCCTAACCATCTCTTCCTCTAGCGCTTTACAGTCTCCCCAAACTTCCAGGCCCGCTGGTATCTCCTAGCCTCTTCTAGAAGCTTCTCCCTGCTTCCAAGAGGGTTCCTTGTTCCTGACTGAAATGCTACAGTACACTTCCTCATCCCTCCATCTAGCCATCAATTATTTCGAAGACATCTTTCTAGAAAACTGAAAGCTGCTTTAGGACTCACGTTTGTCTTTGACACACACCTAGAACACTAAATTGTCCAAGCACAAAGCGTTCTGAGAAGACTCTTTAACTCACCTAAAATGAAATTCTGATTACACAACCAACCACTTACACAGCAGACTGTTAAAAAAAAAATCAATAAAATGTTCCCAGGCATGAGCATTTATACATTTAATAAATCTTATGATTCTTGTCCTACTATCAGTGCATAAATCTGAATTGAAAAGAGGTAGGAAGCCAGTTCTTGCAAGAACGGTAGGAAAGTCAAAGGCAGGAAGTCCACGCTCGGTGTAGTGGCACACACCTATAATGCCAACACTCTGGGAGGCTGAGGAAGGAGATCTGCAAATTCAATCCCAATTTGGGCAATAGAGTGACTTAGTGAGATCTTATCTTTAAAAAAAAAGAAAAACATCCTTAAAAAGAGCTGAAGATATGGCATAGTGTAAAGATACTGAGTTCAGTTAGCACCACATACACCAAATTACTCACTGGAAGTATCTGAAAACCTGGGTAGTTGAGTTAACATTAGGACAGAAATCTAGTATTAAAATTAAAAAACATCAGAGTTACAGATTCATGATACAAATAAAGGGGGAACAAAATTAGCTGAAGAGCAGATAACATGCCAAGGCAAATTACGGAATATAAAGGAGACTATGAACAATGATTAATATTCTATAGGATATGAGAATTATTCCTTACTCATGAAAGATTGATTTTAAAGAAGACACAGTTTCTTTTTTCTATACTGAACAAGGCATTCTGGTAGAGCAGTGTTGCGGTTGTGGATGAACAATTCGGAGTAAACCTGCACATAAACAAAGAAAGTCTTACCTGAGAAATGTAATGTGCACGAAACTTGAATTAAAACAGTTTCTAATGTGCAACAGAATTTGCTGCTTGGCTCAAATAATAATAAACAGCTGTTTCGCCTATGTGAGTGTGGCAAAGACATCTGAGGATGCCGGACATAGGGAGAGCTCCTGCAGGTGCGGGGTGTCCCTCACGTTACAGATCCATGCACTCTCTTGAGCCCGGCCCCCTGGACGCCAGTACCGGCCCCCAGAAAACAACAAAGTATCCCACAGGGGTCAGGGCTTCCTCAGGGAAAATTAGTGCAAACACCTATCCTAGAAAACTCAGGGACTGGGAGAGTCCAGGGGGTGTTAAGAGTGGAGGAGAGAAAGGAAGGATTGTGTAGAAAGCTCCAACCAAGACAGGCACCCACTCCTGGCCAAGTAGGATTGTATCCCCCAGCATCACACAACTTCCCATGGGCTTTTTCCACCGCTAGAACTGAATCTAGGGTGTTTGCACTGAGCTCCATCCTCAGCCCTTTTTCATTGTGATACAGATCTCAGCTCATTTGCTAAGTTGCCCCATGTTGGCTTGAATTTGCCATCTTCCTACCTCAGCCTCCCAGAGGGCTAAGATTACACGTGCTCCACCATATTCTTCACGTTTGCAAGACAAAATGGACAGCTGAGTTTTTATTTAAGACTTTTTTTTATTTAAAAGATTAACAAATATTCTTCAGATGATACAAAATTTGTCTTCAGGCTGACATAATCTCTGCCTTAGACATGCGATCTTTAACTAAACACTTAATGACATTTAGAAAATATGCAATGTCAAAGGCATGGTACTTAGTGTAACAAGCAGATACCCAAGCACTTTGACCCCTTTTCAGAAACAATTATGTATGAATTATATAAAATGGACTTCAGCGTACCCAGTAGCACAGGAAATCTCTACTCAGGTGTCATTTTTTTTCACATTTCTTGAATGTATAAGGATTTACATGAAGAAATCAGCTACATAGAGTACACTGTAGCTTTTAAAATGATGGGAAGCTCTTGGAACACATTCAGAAAAAATCAGAGTTAAAATGGACAAACAAATGAAATTTCTCCCAAATATTCAAGCAGCAGTTAAAGACTAGATGTAAAAGTTAAGCTGGCTACAAATCAAAAAAGGAATGCGCCCAGGTAATAAGATTCATGATTTTATGTTACAAGTAGCTGCATCACTATTTTATCTCCTCTATTAGGTAGCCAGAACTCACACAGGCAAATCTGAGTGTATGTCCCAGAAAGCACTCCAGTAATTATGTGTTAATTTAAAAGGACCTCCGTCTTTAAAAGGGATAAATAAAATTTCCCCATGACCTTAACAATAATGACACTGATAATAATAATAATAATAATAAATTTAACCTTAAATGGAAGGTATTTCCTATTTACAAAATTAATATTAGAAGCTAAAGCATGTTTAAATTCAGTAAAATTTTATTAACATCCTGTAAGGTTTACAAAATACTTTGTAAAACGTCATTTATAAGGCAGTCTTGTCCTCCATTTTGCTGAATTTTGAACCATAACATAGCCCTATAAAAACCTCTGTTCCTCAGATTAAAAATATTTAATTAGAAATGTTTCAAAGCTGCTCATCCTAGGCACCAAACAAGACAACTTGAAGAATAAGCTTATACCTTGAAAAATAATGAAAAATAATAAGCCTGCTTAAAACACACAAGCACATACATTTCAAATTTTATAACTATTATTGATTTTTTTGGTGGTTTACAAGTATGCACCAGCAGACTAGAAAAAGGGATTTTCAGCACCATAGCAATTGCTCTGGAAATGATGATGTAGTTTCTGGGGATACTGACTTTAACGCTTTTCTCACTGAGGACCATCATGCACAGTACTTATCTTGAAATGAAATTCACCCCTTCTCCTGCCTTAAGTTACATGCTGACTACAGCTCGAGTCCTTAAATATGTTTTCAAGTTTATCAATTCTGCAGAATTAGAAGATTATACATTTTGTGAATTAAATCTTCCCTTCAGTTGTATCTTTCAATTTTGATTACAAAAGCAGATGTTTGAAGGTTTGAAAGTTGCAAGTTCAACATTGTTGGGAAAAGCAGGGTAAACAAAATTACCAACTGCTCTGCATAAGAGGAGATATGAAAATCTCACAGGCATTAGCATTATGATGCACATCCTTCTTAGGAAAGCATCCCAAATTTGTTTCTTTAAAAGGCTGTAGGCATTTGACTGAACTTTCTGCTAAGGTGATTTTTTTTTTTTTTTTTTTTTTTTTTTGCCAAGAGTTTGCTTATTGACATATATTCAAATTAAAAAAAAAAACTATCATTGGAATACAACATCTCTAATTATCTGCTAAAAAGAAAGAACATCTGTGTGTGTGTATTCCCCAGCAAATGTAGCACGTAATATTCAAATTCACTGGTAAGCAAATAAATGCAAATTATGAAAGGTTAACATTTTTACCCATCAGTTGATGGTAAAATGCTGATGACAAGCGTATGATACGTAAAGTATTGATGACAGGAGTGTAAATAGGAGTGTAAATTGGTACACCTTTCAGGGGGGGGATTTCTCACAGTGTATCAAGAATCTTTGAAATAGTTCACACTCTTCGAGAGTGATTCTGTATCTAGGAATCATTTCTAAAGAAAAACATCATTATGTGAAGGGTGATTTATGCAAATAATGTTGAACACATTTTACATCAAAATGTCATGGAACTATTGTCAATGTACTCATATATGTCCAATAGATGGGGAATAATAGAATAAATTATGGTATAACTATATGATGGATTATCATATACACTACGTATCATGACATTAAAAATATCTGATGATATAAAAAGTTGATAATTCAATGTTCAGTACAAGAAAAGTTACAAAAATATGTATGATAATCAAATATGAGAACACAAATACACACATACCGTTTCTTCTCACAATGCACACATAAAATTTTTCCACAGCCAATAGACAAAGAAGATCCCAGAATGTGAAGGGTGTGTTGCTTTCAAGGATTTTTAAATTTTTTTTATTTTAAAGATAAAAGAATGAAAACATCTTAACAAGGATTTTATTTTATTGTTTAATTACATTTAGTGGATTTCTATTTTTATCTTTGATAAATGAAGCCTGCCTAGCAAACCAGAAGATTTAGAGCAAAGTCAATTTCGTGTTAATATGGAAACTATTATTAGTTAGTCATCTTTTTAGTTACTCCACATAATTTTATTACTATTGAAAACAGTGCTAAAAATCACATCCAACCTACTGCAAATGAATAAGAAAAATTTTACTAGAGACGTCAGTGAGTATTGGACTTAAATTGAATGAAGAAAGAAACCATTTGTCCCCATAACACCAGAAACCTGTTAATTATCACAACAATCTTGAGGATTAAGATTTCTTACATCTATTTTATAGATGAGGAGACTGCTTTACCCAACAATTAGGCACACTGATCAAAATGCTGGGAGAATAGAGTACCAGAATGCATAACAGTACATGCTGACCACGAAACTAATATCTAACACACTACACAAAGATGTCTCTTTTAGAATTCATATTGTTCAACTGTAGTAGTCTACAAGTTACACACCTGTTAAAAAACAAAGGCCCAAAAGGGGCTGGGGATTTAGCTGCACAGAGCCTGCCTGGCAAGCACAAGGTCATGAGTTCGATTCCTGGTACCGGAAAAAAAAAAAAAAAAAAAAAAACACTAAAAAAAAAAAATAAACCAAAAGCCTAAAAAATCATAAGCTTCTCTTCTCTTTCTTGGTTACTATGTTAGAAGATAGGAAAGGTGTTAATACAAAATGGGGGGAAAGTATACAATAAGTAAATAACTGAGCCTGTTTCATCTACACCAAAGGTCAGGAATGACATACACTTCGAACTTAAGACTCTGAAGATGCACCAGAGTTTCAGCTAGTCACCATGTGCCCAGGGTTCAACAAAAACAAAAATTATGTGAGTACATATGTGTAACCACATGTGTGCCTGTGATTCAACTGACTTTTTATGTTATCTGCAAGTAAAATATATAAACTGTTCATACTGATTTTATATGAAAAATTTTAACTATTATGCAAATACGATCATAGAATTGAAAAAGATAAAAAAAACTGTAAAATAAAGCATTAAATTTGACTCATAATCCTTTACTACAAAAAAAAAAAAACAAAAAAACTCTGTGAACAATTTGGTACCTCCCAAGTTGACTGACTTACTGATTATCTAACATGCAAGAAATCATAGTACACTTAAGAAAATGTAAACTGTATAAATTGTCCAGGTTGTAGAGCACATAGTCGATCTAACTCCCACAGTAAGATACATTCTACCTCCTTCATTCTGGTAAAGGATATAATTATTGTTTTTATTTCTCAAAATTAAGCTGTCTTGGGTACCATTTTTGAGCTTTCTTGAAAAAAAGCCACAATACACTACCACTTACTTACTACAGAGTCATAGGGTATTATTAAACTCTCTGACTTTTCTCACTTATGAAATGGGCTTATAATAACCTATTCATTCGATTGCTGTGAACATTAAATAAGGTTAATTTACGTAAGAGCAGCTAGCATATTGTAAAATGGTCAAACATTGATAAATATGATTATTATAACTAGTAAGAAGCAATTTTAAGTAGTCTGCTCTTCATGTAACAAGAAAGACATCTGACGTCTCCATGTGTGTTTTTAGGTTTATGTTTCTGTGTGTGTGTGTGTGTGTGAGTGTATGTGTACACATGTGTGTTTCTTTCAATACTTTTTTATGGTCTTTGTGTACTTATTCTGACCCTTTTTATAAAATCTTACTATATTTTTAAAAATCCTTTTACGATCCATAATCCTATTGAGTCAGGAATAAAACGTGAACTTAGTTTCAGGGAAGCAATTGTTCAACAGAAGACCCTTCAATTTTTAATTACTCCCTCCCTCTCCAAGTTCACCGGCATGCTCTGATTTTTTTAATCTTGAAAGCTAGTCAGGGTACATTATTTATGTTATATTCAATAGGGAGAACAAGGAAGAAAAAGGATTTTATTCAGGACACTAACTCTAACCTTGAAATGTTATTTTCTGAACATTTGCTCTGCTCACTGAGCAAATTTTAGTCTTCAAGTCAGATGTCTAAATACAGTGCTTGAGCTCTGCTTAAAGGCTAAAAATACAGACTTCTGCACAAGGTGATGGTTACAAAGGAAGGTGTTTAGAATATGGTTCAATAGAAACTCAGGCAATTGAGCATTAGCTACATAGTTCAGCCAGAAGAATTCCTCAACCACACTGAAGCTCTAGCGTCAAATCTTAGGCTATGAGCCCTCGAAATACATTTTACTTGAAAAGAGTATCAATTAAGGTAGTAGTAGTTGCCTGAAATTCTTCACCAGGTCCTCCATTTTGATCATTGGAAGATTAAATGTCAGAGAATCCTTTGTCAACCAGTCTCTCTGAAAGAGAGTAACTATAAAAGCAGGCTCCACAAAGCACAGGGAGTTTGAACAAGAAAGCTGGCTACAAAGCCCATGCAATATTTTCCCCCACTTATGTGTCTCATTTACTACTCTCTTTAAAATAAAGAAAAGAGTACCTATGAATAAAAGCCAAAGAACAGTTTTGATGTTCAGTAATATCAAATAAAACAAGGCCATCATATAGAAAACCTACTTCCTCCAGGAAACATACACCATTGCCTGACCCTGTGGGACTCACAGATGAAGAGCTGTTCCTTCAGGTACTTTACACAAATTAGCACAGGTTCCAAAACTGGTAAGGAGGCAGCGATGGGAATAGGAAAATAAAACCACCACCCACGGTGCATGATCCAGACTTTTGCTTCGACGTGGCATGTGAGGAACACCTAATGTTTACAGTTTTAAAACTAGAAATTCCAGATGATCCAGCTATTCTTCTAGGTATTTCCCCAGAAGAGTTAAAGGCGTCATATTACGGTGATCATGCATACCTGTGTTTATAGCAGCACAATTCATAATAGCTAAATCTTGGAAGTAGCCTACCTGTCCATTAGTGGATGAATAGACAAAGAAAATGTGACATTTACAGATAATGGAATACTACATTCCCATAAGAAAGGATAGATTTGAGTCATTTGTAGAAAAATGGATGCACCTTGAGACCATAATTTTAAGTGAAATAAGTCAGACACACAAACTTAAATATTACATGATTTCTCTTATATTAGAAACCCAAAATATAATGAGAATAAAATGAAAGACAATAGGAAGTAGGGAGATCTTTTTCCAAAAAAAAAAGGGGGGGATCAAGATATGGGAGAGGAAGAGAGGAAAAGGGGATGAAAAAATAATTGAGATCCATTACGGACATGTACCAGCTCCACACAAGGAATGTGAGTGTTATGTTGTGCAAACATATACTGACAAAAATTAAATTTTTAAAAATTATGCTAATAAGCAGCATTTAGTCCTATTTCTAGTCTTTCATAAAATGTTCATGTGACAGCTATTAACAAATAATTGGATAGAACAAGACTGAAACAAAAAATCCATAAAATTGTATTCATTTTAGGAATTTAGAAAACACAACTCTGAGTGAAGAAAAGAGGATATGTAATAGAAATCTTGATTTTTCTCTTGAGTACAATGCTGAATAAAATGACTGAATGGGAGAAGTCATAACAATCTTAGAAGATCTCAATAGTTATTCCATTATCTCCCCTTTAAATACTTAGTTTCGTAAATTTCATGAGCTTATCCTTCCTTCTTAAATACTTTAACTCCAAAGTACACAAACATAACTAACAGAACTAGATCCTCCATAAATATTTGCTGAGTGGATGAAGACATTTTCACTTCCTTTTCATTTGTTTTTCTAACTTTTTGATCATTTTTAAGGGTAACTAAAAATTATTTTCTTAAATTCCTAAGAATTCCCCTTTCAACACACAGAATTCCCCCTTCAACACTGCAGAAGATAAGTGAAAAAATGGAGACCGACTTCTGAATAAAGTTTTCAAGAAAAATTTATATCACCATGTAGTTTGTGAATTAAGCCACTGAGAAAGTAGTTGCTATTAAACATTTGTTCTTTTTAAATGGGTACATGTAAACACACATACACACTACATAGACATTTTGACAGATTTGCACATAATCTTCATCAGGAAGTCAGTATGATAAAAGGTCAGAATATATGAATTTTCTTAACCATTCCATTTATTCTTTCTTCATAACAATGAAGTTTGCCAACACATTTACTTTACAGCAGTAACAAGGGTAATATTGGTAGTTTAAAAGCTACATAAGCAGTCGGAGGAACTAACATAACAGCAAAAAACAAAACAGGTGTGTGTGTGTGTGTGTGTGTGAGAAGAAGAGTTCTCTCTATGGACTGGATTATATGAATTATATTTAATAAAATGTAGTTTTCTACATTTAAGCATTTATTTGTAAATATGCTTTGACTGCATACTAGAATTTTTAATAGAGCTTAGTCATGCTTTTCTAATGATAAATTGAAGTTTTATGCATACCTGATTGGTGTTCCACATCTTTCACTTTTATTTCTAAAACGACCTTACGTTAACATTAAGGACCCTAAACTTCCACGCCCAGGATACTAAGTTTCTACATTCTGAATTTAAGACTAGAGTATCTACTTTCATAGCACAGACAGCTCCGGTTATGGGGTTAAACATTCAATAGGAAAAAAAAAAATCATTTTCCTTTCTTGAATTACTAAACATTTCTTCTTACCTTTCAAAGTAACCTTTTAAAATCAAATGTGAAATGCATAAAAGATTATGTCTCACTTCCTATGCACATATTCACAATGTCCTGGGGCATTCATTTCATCAGGAAAATTCCTGATGTTTTAAAGTCCATTTAGAACCAAAACATGCTGAAAAAAGTCACTGCATCTTATAGAATTTTAAATACTTTTCTTTTACCATATTATATAAAGGCAGGTCTAAATTTAGACATATGTAGATAAACATGCCGATCCCTGAAAAACCCTCGACCACAGAAGTTCTAGGGAAAAGTCTGTCTTATATTAAACACCAGACGCCATTTCCTTGTTTTGAATTATTGGCACTGCTGTGGCAACAGCACAATAAAGAACTTTGTTGCACTCTCAGCAGAGCTATTTATATTATTTAACCTCTTCCCAGGGAGTTCTTCCTCTACCAAGTTCTTCCATTATTTTAATAAAGAAGTCCATTCAAAGGGTCTTTTTTTAAAAAAATGCTCTCAGTGTGAAAAAAAGAACACAAAAATTACCTCTGAACTGTTTAGGCAAAAATTGTGAATCTGAGGTTAATCTCTTGAAGTGTTTAAGTAATGGAATACCCATTTCACAGATTGTGGGATTCTGAAATGACAGGCTAGTTTCCTGCAAATGAAAGCATGAGTGGTATGTGATTTTTGAAATGCATGAAAATTTACCAAGATATCCAGAAGAGGCAAAAGCTAGATAAGGACTGCTTAAAGTATTTCAAAGGGTAAGCAGTTTCTACAAAAGTTCAAGATGGTGCTCCTTTCTGTTTGTTGGATATGGCTAGTGGAAGGAAAAAAACTGAAGTCAGCATGTAAACCAGCAAGTACACTTTTGTAGACATAGGAAAGGACTAAGACTCATTAGTTGCATCAAATCTTCCATAACAATCTCTAGAACAGTATAACTGACCAAGTAAAGAGATGAATCTATTTGATGTAAGCTGTTAACCTATTACTTAACTATAGCCACGAAGCATTTCCTATGAATTAGTAAAATGGATAATCATTTAGTTGGTTCAACACTAAAACATTTTAATAAAACCATCTGAACATGGTGGCTGAAACGAATTCTAATATTTGGAAAGTAATCAAGACAACTGAAAAAAAAACAGTTTCTGGGAAATGAGAAAGTAAAGTGGCAAAAATGATTGCCAGAGGCTTCTCTCAAAGGGCTGGAAAATGTTTGTGGCACAGTACAAAATGAGACACCATAGCCAGGCAGAAAATGTCAGAAAGGAAGAAGACTGCTCTGTGCTTGTCGAAACGCAAGTCCTGCTTCTGTAGCTTTACCTGTCATCCCCCCACTCTCCAGCTGCTACAGTTACCCTGTGTACACGGAACTTCTCAGCGCTGTCCACAGGCAGCACCTGTCACTCCTGCTCCTCTGGACTTGCTGCTCTACCTGTCCGTCCTTTCTGTCCTCTCCCTCCAGCAAACTCACACATCCTGTTTTTAAACTCGGCTCAAATCTTTTGTCTGCCAACTTGCTCAGGGTTCGCACCAAGCGGAGGGGGCACTGATGCCTCGGTGTCACAGGCCAGCGTCCTGCTTCAGAGTACAGACCAGTTATCCTGCTGGCATTTTTGCCTGCTTCTCACACCAAATGGGAGTCTCCTCTAGGGTACAAGCTGCACAAAGCTCATTTTCTTTTTTTATTTCCCTAAGTTCTATGCTATGACATTGAATGAGTAGTGGTAATAATATTTTTTTTATTTTAAAAATAAAAGGAGGAAAATATTAACAGACAGACAACCTTTTACAAAATAGCAAAAGAACACTACAAACAATACAGAGTTACAAACACAGTGGTAGGGAATTAACAGTGCTTGTTGTAGTACATGTTGATATCTTCAAAGTGGTTTCTCATGAAAATAGATAGAGACATGCAATATTGATCAATCAAGGACTCACTGACCGTTTCTTTCAGCAAAGAAATAGAAGACAGTAGAACTATGTTAACTATCCTGTATATACCTACATACAAAATTTCTCCATCTTTCCCTTCTGTTTTCCCACATCCCAGTTTAAAATTAGTATTAAAAAACTAGAATGTTTCCAAATTAGAAGCAAAGTTGATGGATAATAGGGTATCAAAGTGTAACATAAGGATTTAAACAAATTTTTAGGAGAAACATATAAAAAGCTACTTTTGCCCGTCAACTATGACCACAAGCAAATTCACTGAGCAAATATTCTCCAATTAAAATGTTTTTGAATTACATATTAGAAAGGCTAAAATGAAAAAGCATTATTTCTAGTTTTATATTTGGCTCTTCAAGAAAAGCAAATTGGACAAGCTGCCACTCCAACTATTCATTATTTCATCAGAAAATGGGACGGCACTTACTTTCTATGGAAGAAAAAAAATCACATATTCCCTCTTACTAAAACCTATGGCCTCTAGAGGTGCTCTGTCAAGCTAAGAAACGGCACACCAGGAGACGCACTGTATGGCAGGCAGATGTCCCTATTCAAAATGCATGTACATTGATTGATCAGTCATAGCTCTGAACATTCCTGAAGACTGAAGTGCAACATTTAAAGAACAATTACAGAAAGGACTGTTAGAACAGTACCAAGAAACTGAATAGATTAGCAGAGAAATTCAAGTATTTGCAGGAAGCACGAGAGGACTAGTGTTTTGCTTCCGTCCCACAGAACATGTGGAAGGCACCAGAAAGGAGAGTTTGTGTCCCAGTGCACTGAGCTCCTCCTACTCTCACCCTCCCTTGCTATGAGCAAAGCAGTCCTCACACATACCTGCCTGTCATTCAACCCAGTTCCGGAGTCAGGAAGGTCAAAATGAAGGAGGGTTGGGAGGAGAAGGGAAAGGAAAAATGATTAGGATGAGATATGTTTATGTTTCAATTCCCCAAGATGAATGTAATTATTATGCATTGCAAGCCTATGCCAATAAAAATGGTGTCAAGCTTCCCCATAAAAACAGAGATGAAATCTTACATAAATATCCACCAGATGTGCACTTATTTTTAGTGTCTTAACACCAGACTATCATTTGTTTCCCGTCTTTAAAAAACTGTTTCATTACAGATAGAAGAACAAAATGACTAGCCGTATATTCACTTATTCAACATATTTTCATTGAGAGTTTACTATAACTGTACTTTTTTAAGGCACTGGGAATATACTTGCAAATGACATAGACAAAAAGCCTCACTCTTCTGGGGATTATCTTCTAGCATGGAAAGCAGACAGCATGGGGCACACACACAGAGCAATAGCCAACGATAGGTGTGTTAGAAAATAGTGAGGGTTAAATGCAAAAAGGAAACCTAGAATGGGAGGCACTGTGATTTTTAAAGAGTGTGACCAAGGTAGCACTCAGTGAGGGGGACTGGTGTTCACCATGCAAAAAACACCTGAACAAGGTGAAGGACCTAGACATCAATACATAGGTGGAGATGGCCATGCCCTCAGAGATGAAGTGCTGACAGGGGCGTGTGAGGCAGGATCAAGGAATACTGGGTAGGTCAGTGCAGCAGAGCCACTAGAAAGAAGTGAAGATTTAGGGGACAAGGTGAGATACTACTACACACTGCTTGGGGCCACTGCAGGGCTTTGGAGTTTTCTAGGAGCAAAACAGGAACTATTGGAAGGCCAGGAATGTCAGCTGAGGGGAGTTGCTCTGGGGGAGACTAAGAGACCAAGTACAAGACTTTTTCAAAATTCCAGACAAATCATTTTGGTGGTATATACGTGTCTAGGAAAGCTATAAAGTAACATGAACAGTAGGAAACTGGTTGTGTTTTGTGGGTACAAATAAGGGGAGTTTCTGACAGAATGTGAGGCGTGAGGAGAAGATGATACTCAATGATAATTTCAAAGTTTCTGGCCTGAGCAATTAGAAGGATTGTTGTTCAACTGCGCTGAGGAAGACTGGGTTTGAATCCATTTAAGTGGAACACCAGGAGTTTGGTGTGGTCATTTAAGCCTGTCAGAACATCTGGATATTCATATCTGGTACACAAGTTTGAAGCTGTCTTATAAATGGCATCAAAAGCACCACCCTTAAGAAATACGTTATAAATATACTCTACCCTCCGGTGCACCCCTCCTCTCAAATAATCAGTTATAGAATTTAAAATTGATCATTTGTAAGCACATCTTTGTATTTTACTTCATATGCTTATAACCTTAAAAAATGCATGGCAGTATTACACATACATTCAACTCTATATAAATAATAGTGTATATACAGTTTTCAGTAACTTTTTTGTGAACATATTTTTGAGATTAAACCATAGTATATGCATCCCTAGTTCAGCCACTATCGAAGTTATACGGCATTCCATAGCATAAAAACACTTCAAGTTATGTAGACATTTTCCTATTAGGGATATTTAATTTGGTTCTAATTTTTCAATATTAAGAACAATACTGATTAAGAACCCCTCTTTGTGTATCTCTGCATATACTGATTTTTTTTTTTTTTTTTTTTTTTTTTCTCTGGTACCTGGAACCGAACTCACGACCTTGCGCTTGCCAGGCAGGCGCTTTTGCCGCTGAGCTAAATCCCCAGCCCCTTCTGCATATACTGAGAACGTACCTCTGGAGACTAAATCTCCCAGTGTCCTTGTGGGCTATGAGCAGATATCTAGCTGCACTGTGTCCATGTGTAAAACTGCTCTCCCAAACGTTACCAGCTTACATTTTTATTATAAAATGTCCTACTGTTCCATAGCTTCACAAGTACCTGGTATTGCCGAACTTTACATTTTTGTCCATATGAAGGGTGTGTGAAATTGTGTATCATTATAGCTGAAGTGTGAATTTCTCTGATCACTATTTTGGGTAGTTAGTACCCATTAGTATTTCACTTGAGAATTATTTTTACTTGTGATGTTTTCCACTGAATTACTTAAGTTTCTGTCTGATATCCTGAATGCCTTTGTATATCTACTGTGCACCATTTTTATTTATAATTATTAATCCCTGATATTAGTGCTTTTTGAGGTTTTTGTATAGAAAGTTTCCCTCCTGGTATCATAAAGATAACCTCTAATTTGTATTTCCAATTTAAACCTTTAATTCGTCTGGAATTTTGTTTATGCTTCTATGAAGTAAGGATGCAATTTCAACTTTTTGTCCTGACATCACTTTACTAAATAACTAACTCCTTTCCCACTGATCAACAATAGCACCACCATTATAGATCCAGTTTTCACATGCAAATTCCATCTTTCTGGTCCTTCCAATCTGGTCTCTTTTCCTACTCACAATTATAATGTTATGGCTTTATTGGAAGGTTAGGTGTCTTAGAATGCCATTCTTCCTGGTATTCTTTCTCTCCAAAAGTGTCTTTTCTTCCTTAACCTTTTGCTCATCCATATACATTCAACAATGAACTTGCAAATTCCATTAAAAAACTGGTCACAGTCTTCATTAAAATTTTATTAAACCATAGTTCAATTTGAGAAAAACAAATACGTTTCTGACATCTATTCCAATCCATGAACACAGTACTTGTGTTTCTATTTATTTAAATTTTTTCAAATGACTTTCAGTAATGATTTTTTTTACATATGAAGATATTTGGTACTTTTTTAGATTTATTCCTAGGTTCCTTTTGCTTTTTTGGATAGTCTTAGTGTTATGTTCAATACCATTCTCTAGTTGTGGAAATACATCTTTATCCTTGTATACACATCTCATTATACATTTCACATTTAGTGTTCCTTGTATGCATATTGATTATGAATAAATGAATGACAAACTGACTCCCTTCTTTGAAATGTTGTGACACTTAAATGAGAAATAAAATTCTATAATGATGGTGAAATATAAACATACTATTGGCTACTATAATTAAGCTAAGATAAATATGAGAAGAATAGAGGCAATAACTACCCACAATTATAGACTTATTTCCAAAGAAACTACATAAAGAAGGGGAAGAAAAATTTGCAGAAGGTAGCCTTTCAAGTAACATCAAGAAGAAAAAGCTACAACCAAGAAATAAAATTTTAAAAACATATTTTAAGAAATGAGACTCAATACAGTATCTGGAAATATTTATTATAGGAAAAAAGTTATCCCTAACCTCATTGACTTTCTTTAAAGAGTTTTGTTACCATATATTAGATCTTCTAAATATTAAAAATATATCCTGTCAAGAAAGAATTAATTATACTTACAAGGTTAAAATATGTTGAGGGGACTGAGTGGTTTGCTACTTTCCAGATGAGAAAAGGACATATCCAAAACTGTTAAAATTCAAAAATAATGTTTCTTTTAACTGGAAAATATTTCATGCAGATGTGAATGCTACAATTGTAGGTATAATTAGTACTCACCCTATAAAAAAATAAACATTTGGAAAAGTGCTATTACAATAATAATTTACTATGTCACTAAAATTCACATTTCCAAAATTCCACATTTCCAAATCAGTACATTTGTACTGAAAGTAAAACTAAGCATTAGATTCCCTGTCACTGGTCAAAAACTATTACCTAACGATTCTTTTGATGCTTTATGTTCTTTCTCCCAAAGAGGCTGGTATTATGATCCCTTCATTCAAGCACTAGTTCACCTATCACACATTTATTAAATGTTATTTATGTGGTGGGCACTGTGCTAGACACTGGGGAAGCTGTGATGAATGGTACACCCTGGTTCCTACCCTTGCAGAATGTACACACTCCTGGAGAAGACGGACATTAAAGCCAGACTCCGCACGCTGAGCTAAAGTGCTATGGCAAGGGAAGCACAAGGCTTTAGAAGCACTACTCATTGCCCCAGACAGAAGGCACCATGGAATGCCCATCTAAGGAAATTCAGGAATTAGGGTGAAAATAAGAGCTTCATGTTGAGGGAAAGGCTCGGAGTTCATGCTGTAAGATCAGAACACTTCCAACATTCATAATTAGTCTCTACAGCTGCACCAAGGAATTACAAGGGCAAAACCAGTACCAAATGTCTGATCTTTGACTTCTTAAACACATGCAAACCTGAATACATTTTCACCAAGTGGATTTTAAGGTCCAACATGAGGATGTCGGGCAGACTGGGAGTTTCTAATGTTCTAAGCTGGGACTCTTTCTACAAAAATATGGATGTATCTAAATTTAGGCAAGAGAGCTGGAATTCATTCACAAATGGTGCCTCTGACATCCTCAACCTGCAAGTCAGTACATGGAGCATAAAACAGCTATGTAGCTACAAGAAATCTCTCTAATAATTGAAAACGTGTCATTTTTTTAAAAATCATATACTCAACACTTACAGGCTCTATTTCTTCCCCTGATTATAGTTTATGGAAAAAACTTTCATGAGATAATGACAAGAAAGAAAGGCAAAGGATAATATCACCCATGACATTTGCAACAGGCATAAACTTTATAGAAATTATTTCTCCTATATTTTAAGAGATTTCCATATATTCATCATTAAATACACTGAGTATTCCTTCTAAGTATGTCTGGTATACTAACTCAGTCCTAATGTTTTCACTCTCCTCAATTAATAATGTTAAAATGGAACCAAATAATGCAATTATAGAAAAAATTTGATGACATAATTTATTTTAGTCTTTTCATTAAAAATGAAAAAATGCCATTTGAAAATGACAGCATCTATTTAACTGCTTTTGTTAATTTTATTTAGCTTTACAAAATACCAAAGTAGAGGATATTTTCTCAATACTTCTTCAAAAGTTTCATGAACTATCAAATTGCATTGCTAAAAATACAATGACTAATATTTTACAGTTTTCCTTCCCATTCTTTTCATTATCTAAAAATACTGTGTATGTCTGTACTATATATATGTTCATATCTGTATCTGTGCTAAAAACAGATCATTATGTAAGTTCATAAATATATTATTTAATAAAAAAACTACTTAAACAACTTGACAGACATGTTTATTGAGTGTGTAATATTCCACAGAAGAAATGTACCATATTAAGTTGGCCGATTCTACATTACTAAGCATTCAGATATTTTTCTGAGGTTTTCCTCTTTTTAGATAGTGCAACACTGACCCATTTTATTCAATGCCTGTTCTAACTATAACAAGGGAAATCAACATCAGACAAGAGAATAGAAAAATAAAACACCTACTCTAAGTCTCACTCTCGTTATTTCTGCAACCATTTATTGAGATCTGACTATCTGTGAGAATTTTGCTAAGCAATGAGGATGGGGTTCAGTGGCTATCACAGTGGTTCTCAATGAGGATGCCTCCCCCGGCCCTCCCTCCAGGGCACATCTGCCAATGCCTAATGACATTTTTGTTTGTCACAATGTGAGCTGAAGGTGTTACTGTCACTTAGTGGGTAGAGTTCAAGGATGTGGCCAATAAATCCTACAATGCACATGAAAGGCTTTCACAACAAAGTATGATCCAGTCCAAAATGTTATTAAATGCCAAGGTCAGGACACCTTAGTTTAGCCCTTTTGTGTGGTCTGCCCATCTCTACAAAGTCAAGATCTCCTCACTCCAATGATAAGGGGTAATAAACTACAGGAATCAACAGGTACACCAACAATGGCCATGTAACTGCACACTTATGTCAACAGAAATGTCCGATCAGAAGGAGGCGATCCCAGCTCCCACACTCACACTTCAACACAGCGATATCAGAAGACCAGAGTGTGGGGCTCTTCTTTACTGGGGCGTAAACTCAGGTCTCACTCAGTGTAGTTTCTTCTGTTCTCTTTTAAACCTTTAGATATTAGGACTTCCTCAGCCAAGGAAATGAAAACAAGGTATTTTTAACTACCTGTTCAATTGCTTGGAAAATTACCTCTTAAAACATCCAAGCACCCACTTCTCATTTTTCCCTAAGCCCTAGACTAGCCAAATGATATAAATCCTTAGAATCCCTTGGTGGAGAAATATTATTTTTTCAAAATTTAGGCAGTCTAATACATACATGTGTATATACACATATTTCATATATACTCATCACAATATGACTTGTGTATGTCTGACTATAAGACAAATAATCATGAGTTTGCTACATAACCTGTAGTAGCACATTTTCTAAAATGCTAAAAGACTTATTTTGAATAGACCTGCAATACATGAGCATTCAAAGGTCAGTAACCTCATCATCACCGTGATTAAGCCGTGGTTAAATTCTTCAACTACAAATGCAGTATTTATTAGGCAAAAGGATCTTGATTTTGTGTAGCGCTGTATATAATGAGATTGTACAATTACTCTGGTCCTCCATTTGTTCAAATAACCATAGCACAGCTGGTGGCAATAAAAGCTATTCAATTGTTTTCTTACTGTCTGAATTTGGAATAAATGGTCCAGCTCTAGAAAAGAATTTGTTCTTATGTTTGATCAGTTCCTTTCAAGTGATTATCAATTTAAGTAAAGAAGTCAAAGTAGCCCATCAGTAAACACCTAATCACATAAAGCATCAAATACCAACTACCCACCACTACTGAAAACACTGGTTTGGAAAATAAACAAAGGCAAAATGCACCACTGCTTTTAATCAATGTAATGAATACCATTAGCTCAAACCATAAACTCCCCACTCACCAGAAGCAAATTATTTAGTTCCAATATCTTCCCAATGGTTCCTTTTCTTTTTAAACTTTAATTAAAATCAACTACATTTGCAAACTGAGGAGCTTAAGCCTAAGAAAAGATTTTCAGCAACAATTATTTTAAAACTTTGATTTTGGCAACCTCTCTGACATTTGAAAATTCAGCTGGAAACACAATTCATTAAATTTAAATATCCATAAAACGACATACGAAATTCAAGCTATTCAACAATTTTTTGAATAAATTCTGTGTGCCAAACAAATTCTATGTGCCAAATACTATTACTATTACTACTGCTGCTGCTGCTGCTGCTGCTGCTGCTGCTACTACTACTATTGCTACTACTACTACTGGCACATGATAGATTAGACAGTCACTGTTGTGGTTTAGATCTAGAATACCCCCCCCCAATAGCCCCGTGTTCAAAGGTGGGGCTCTATCCTGCTGGTTGGCTGGATCATGGGGCTCTGAACTCATCATTGGATTGGTTGTGCTGGTAGGAGGCAGGGTCTGGTTGGAAAGCAGGTCACTAGAGGTGTGATCTGGAAGGGTGCATCACCCTGCTCTCCCTCTTTTTTCTCTCGGCTTCCCAGCTGCCATGGCATTTGCAATATTTTTCCTGCCCAGACCCTTCCACAGTGCCTTGGAGAGAACCCACCTGACCAGGGACTGTAACCGTAACCTAAAATAAATCCCTCCTCCTTTAAACTGTGGATGTCAGGTACTGTGTCTCATTGACAAAGAAAACGACTAAGATAGCAAAGAAACTATCAGTTCAAGCAAATTCTGTCACTTGCATATGTATCCATTAGACATGAAAACTGAAAAAAACAACTGAAATATACAACATAATTGATATTGTGAATACTTTTATAAAATGTGTTTTACTCTCCTCTTTAAATTCTAAATATTCTAATAGGTTTCATGTTTTTATTAATTCTGTTAAATGAGTTCTCAAAAATATTCCTTGATCAAGAATTATACACTTTAAGTTACTCCAATACTAAGAGTAGCACAAAATCAGTGAAGATAAATTGTGTTCAGTCGTGATGCTCGGCTTTCTACTCAGTATTAAGTAAAGAGTAATATTGGAAATACACTAAAAGAATTGCTTCACAGATTTTTTTCTTGTACATTAACAGTATTTACGTGTCCATCGAGGGTTGTCTACCATATATATAGCACATGTATATAACTATGTAAAAGAACAAGAAGCACCACGTATTTGTAGTTGAAATACAGCAATCTTACTACTGAAGGAAGCAAAGCCAATATGTTGAAGACATATCTGCATCATGGTCATTGCACTTTTAGTTATTTTATGCAGCCTTAGTTATTTCACTTAATATTTTCTAGATACATTCAAGTTGTAGAAAACAGCAAAATTTCCTCCTTTTGAAAGACTGAAAAGTAGTTCATTGCACAAATATACACTTTCTGTACACATTTATTCACCAATAGACATTTAGGTTGATTCCTTATTTTGGTTACTGTGACTAATACGTAACTATTTTCCAAATGACCAGTGCATGGAGTTATGATATCCAGCATGGGTAAAAGGCCTCTTTTAGAGTGCAAGGGAGAAGAATGAATTTTAATATAGCAGAGTATGATACATCAAGTTGCAACCAGCTTCAAAAAAATCTGTCATTTCTCAAGTTTATTGTATTAAAGGTATAGTATTAAAGAGTATTCATAAATGTCTGGAAAGTATCTTAAAGTACATCTTATTTTTCCAACAATGTATCTATGAGAGACAAGGTGTTTCTTCACATAACGGGCATATTATTATTTTTCAATAAATTAATATTTAGCTTAAAAACATAACAGAAAAGACATTTATAATAATATATTGAGTATCATAAGAAAAGCACCCTGCCAGTCTACAGGAATGGGCATAGGTGCCTCCTAATGCCAATTCTACTTTCCAATATTCACCAGCCACGTGTTTTTGCAGAAAACAAAAGTACTTAGGAACTGAAACAGTATTTCTCCTTGGTGAGTATTTTGATTTACTTAAGCAAACATCTGATCTCCAACCTCCAAATTCTGTTAAAAGGAAACAGCATGAATGGGTAGCTCAGGTATTGCTTCCATTTTATGCATATCATGATTTCTGCTTTGATCTTCCTCATGGAGATTATTATAAACGGTCATGCATCCAGTCAACTGGAACACCCCGTACTGACTTCTCATTGCTCTGTAGAAAGAGATGAATTTTCTCAGATATGTGCAGGATTTGCTTTTTCACTACCTCACACAGACCAAAATTAAATTAAGTTCACATGATGAAAATTCTTGCTGTTTTCCAATCAGCATCAAGACTTCTAAAAACATGTGCTCTGAACTTAATGTATCATGGTAGACTTAACAGAGACATTTCTGGGAACTGATATTTCTGTTTGGCTACGCTGAGAGTAACTAAATAGTTGTCCTTTAGTGGCACTTAAGTATACAGCAAAAAGTTCATGAAAAAATGTGCACGATCTTTCATAATTCGGCCATACTGTCAACATGTTTTTCCCAATAATAGCTAAATTTGTAAAATCAGGCACATAACCAGCCTTTTGTTAAAACTTAAAATTTGGTCTAATTGATTTTGAATTTGAACTAAGGGCTTTGAAATGTCAATAAGGTAGTAAAGTCAATTCATCTTTCCAATAAGAATTAAAATCTATATGGAAGGAATTTAACTACAAGTGAAAATGTCTTCACAAGCCTCATCCTTTCCAAAGTAAGAAGCGTGCCTTCAAAAGGAAGCAATGTCCCTCTAACATAATGAATATATGCCTATCATTTTTAGCAAGCTAATATCTCTCATACCTAATTCCACCATGGCAATCAAGTACACTGCTTAAGAATGATGCTGTAGGGGCTGGGGATTTAGCTCAGTGGCACAGCGCCTGCCTGGCAAGCGCAAGGTCATAAGTTCAATTCTCGGTACTGGAAAAAAACCAAAAAAACAAAAACAAACAAACAAACAAAAAAACCAAGAATGATGCTGTACATTTTTACAAATTATGAAATGTTTGAAATTTTTTAATTGATTCATTACTTTTATATGTATATTTATTTTATTCTTCCTTGACACATTGATTTTTTAGAAATGTGTTAAGTCCACACATTTGTGAATTTACTGAAAATCCTTCTGTTTTAGATTTCTACTTTCCTTCCATTAGGATTAGATAATATGCTTTGCAGGATATCATTTTTTCTAAATGTATTTGAACCTATTTATGGTCCATCAAATATGGCTTATCCCAGAAAGCAGCCCATGTGCACTGAGAAAAAATATGTATTCTGATGGTGTTAGGTGGAATGTTCTAGAAATGCCTGTTTATAGCATTACTTAAGTTTTCTAACCCCTTGTCTATTATTCAAAGTGGATTACTGAAGTCTGCAAGTGTTATTGCTGAATTTTCTATTTATTTCACTGACAAAAGATTTTGGATTCATTGGTACTTTGGATTCATTGGTAGAAACATAAGTATTTTAACTGCCGTGTCATCTTCATAGACTACGCTTCTTGTTATATGAAGGCCTTTTTGCTGTTTAATAACAACTTTTGTCCTTTACGGCCTACTGTTCCTGAAACACTATATAGAGATGTTAATGTAGCTACTCTAACTCTTTTTCAGTTATTTTTGCATGGCATATGTTTTTCATCCTTTAACTTTTAACCAGTTGTATCTCTGAATCTAACATGTATACAAAATAAAGTACAGATGGATCAAACTTTCAATTCATTTTTTCAGTACTCGCTTTTTGATGAGGTCATTTAACCCATTCATATAAAATTAACTACTCAGAATGTAGGACTTATGTCTGATATTTTGCTTTTGATTTCTGTATGCCACATCTTTTTTATTCCTGTAATTTTCTATTACTGCCTTTCTTTGTATTACAGGGATATCTCAGAGTGTACCACTTTAATCCCCTTATCATCACTTTTAGTATGTGTTTTACTGGTTTTTATATATCTGATGATTAATACAATCATCTCAAAAAATAAATTAAAATCATATCAATGTATAATACTGAGATTGATATCAACTTGATTTCAATAGTATTAAAAAACTTCGCTTCTATATAACTCTCCTCTTCTTTTACTTTTACTATTGTCATACAAATTACTTCTCCATATACCATTACCCAACCATCATAGTTTTATAATTATTGTTTCATGTTTCTTTCTAATTATTGTTTTATGTTTCTTTCCCTGTCCTGTTCTTCTGAAGTTTCCACAATGGGTGTCCTGGGCTCTCTTCAATTTTTTGCATCATTCCTTTACCTCTCTGTTCCTCAAATTGAATAATCTCACTTAACCCAAAGTATACTGTTTATTCCTGCTGACAGTTCAAATCTCTTATTAACCCTGTGTAATAATTTTTTCATTTCAGTTATTAGGCTATTCTACTTCAGAATTTTTTTCAGTGCTCAGCTCCATATTAATATTGTATATTTGGTGATACATTGTGTTCAAGTGTTCCTTTATTTCTTTAGAATGATTTCCTTTAATTGTTTCAACATATTGATAATAGCTGATTCAATTTCTTATCCAGTAAGTACAATGCCTGGCCTTACTCAGAAGCAATTTTTATTGAGTGCTGCTTTTCCTGTATCTGACTCATAATTTCCTGGTTTTTTAGCTTGTCCTGTACTTTCTTGTTGAAAATCAGACATGTTAAATAATACAAAATTATAACTCTGGAAATCAGATTACTCTCACAACCCCAAGGTTTGTTGTTTTCACTAGTTATTGTTTTTGTTGCTGCTGTTGTTGCTGATGATGTTTATTTAGTGACTTTTCTGATCTAATTTTCTAAAGTCTGTATGCATTAGCATATGTGCTGAAGCTACCAGCAAGTAGGCTCATAAGTAGCTATAAGACAAATATTTCTTTAAATGCCTTGAACCAATGTGTATCTCAGCATTTGCCAAGGATTTGTGTGCGTGTGCGTATTGCTGTGTGGATTTAATGTTCAAGTAGGGAATTTAGGGTTTTTGTTTTTTGTTTTTTTTTCCAGTACCGGGAATTGAACTCACGCTTGCCAGGCAGGCACTGTGCCGCTGAGCTAAATCCCCAGCTCCCTCGAGTAGGGAATTTAAAACTCTACCTTAGCCTTCACTTCTTGCTTCTGCAGAGCTTCAAGGTCAGCCAGGGGTGAGAGTAGGGCCTTCTCTATTCTTTTCTTATAGTGTGAACAGATCTATGCATCCCCCCTGAAATAGTTCCTGAAAAAAGTTTCATTTCTATATAAAGCAAGACACTGAAATGCCCATAATATTAATTTTTATTAAATGACACAAAACTTGGGACTGGGGATTTAGCTCAGCAGCACAGTGCCTGCCTGGCAAGCACAAGGTCATGAGTTTGATTCCCAGTACCCAGAAAAACAAACGAAAAAAATGGAATGACACAAAACTTAATTTATTATGGGTTTGTTCTTTTCCACTAGCTAACATCTCTCTCTCTGGGTCTGAATAAATAATGACCCTGTGCTCATCTGAACAAACTTCTCTCTGCAAATTTTATAGAACCACAAAGAATTTAATCCAAGCATTAAAAGTCAAAATATGACAAATGTTATCTATTTTAATAAAACTATTAAAAATGATAGCACCAAAAATATAAAAGCGCTACTCTCTTAAATTAAAAATCTAAACATTTGGATGCGAAGTGGCCAAGATCATCATCTCCTGCCACATTCTTCTCCCCACATGGTGCTATACAAGTTGAACACAGAGAGTCATTTTGAGAAGGGCTCATCCAATCAAAACCTGAGACTTCTGAGGCTTGTTTAGAGATTAACTCTGAAATAATAATCATTTCCAGTGGTTCCTTCTTATTTAAGAGACCATTTTGTGGATGTTGTTTATGAGGACCAGAAAAAGTATAGCACTCACCAAACACATCTAATTTTTTCACTAATAGCCATCAAAGACTTGGTACTAGAATATTTTTAACACCAGTCATACATCTTTTTTTCTGAGATATAAGGAGGTAATGTGGAGTTTACCAAATATAAATGTAATGCTTAAAGTTCAATGTGTTGGAATCAATGCATATATTTTATTTTATTTTATTTTGTCCTTTTTTTTGAGACAGGGTCTCACTATGCAGTTCAGGCTGGCCTTGAACTCACTTATGCAGCCCAGGCTGGCCTTGAACTTGCAACAATCCTCCTGTCTCAGCTCCCTGAGTGCTGGGATTACAGGCATGCCCCACCACACCCAGCAATGAATATATTTTTAAAGTTCTATCTAACTAAATTGCCTACAAAATAAGAATCTGATTTCAAAGTGAGTTCTTAGATCTCATGTTTGTGCACAAAAATTAATGTGTTGGGTTTTTTTATAGAAGCTTTTAGTTAATAAATAAATAATTTATTGCTTAAAATTAGCTAAATGATGATCAGAGTCAGATGCAATGTCTTTTTAAGAGATTTTATTAAATACAAGAACTGGTTTAATTTTGAAATAAATAAGTTGTCTCACTGGATAATGTATAGCTCTTATTAAGAGGTGAAAGCAATACTATATCTTTAATACTAGGAAAGGTAAAAATCTATTAATAAAATTTAAAGTAAAAAGTACAGCACAAAAGACCCAAGCAAGGCAAAATTAGATCCTGATGCTAACAATAATCAAGTTATGTTAAACTTAATATGTGTTTAATTAGGCCACTAAATGTATATTATAATGTGCAGCAGGTGAAATGCAGGAGCTGGCGTTTCTATAAGTATGTAAATTCTATACTTCCTTGCTTCCCTATATTTAAATATATAATCTTTGAGTTGGTTTAATTTAGCCTTTTGCAGTTAATTGCTTTTTTTTGGTTTTATTTTAAAAATAAAAGAAGTCACTGACAGTACTTAGTACTCTTCATGTTTAAAATGGTCCACGTTGGTTTTAAAAATACCACCTGAGTAAAAGGAATACACTGGAAAATGTGTTGAAATTTTTGTTAGGGCCAACCTTGTTGGCCGGAGCTAGCATTTTTTGGCAGATTCTATTAATAAACACTATGTTGACAGAGAAAATTTTTATTCAATTATTTAATTTTTAGGACAAGTAGCCAGAATCCACACATGAAATCCTTAAAGTGTCCCCACTCATTTACTTCAGCAATAAAACAAAAAACTAAGGGAATATATCTTTGACATCACTAACGCCACTCTACAAAACTTTTAAACACAAGTAGATAAAGGTAAGAAAATCAATCGATGTTTACAGAAAGAGCATGCCCCATAAAAGCCTAGCTATCCAAATCCAAGCTTGTTTTCTTCATAAACCTTTCGTGTTGGCGCTCTCTACCACATCTTGAATCTGCAAAGTGCACCTGGTTTTGGAATAAGAATAAAGACAAGAGCCCTCGCATTATTTTCGTGGAGGTACAGCCTCATCATTTCCAGACTCATATGCTTATCTTGGGATGTACTGGGATATATTCCTTGCAATTCATAAGCATCTATTCCTGAGTGAGTGGGAGAAAGGTTGCAGTACTGGTTTCAGAGAAGCTGGGTATGTCTCTTGCTGAGATATATCTTGTTAAGTCAAAAAAACTATAACATCGTCTAACATGATCACTCATATTTCAGACCTCTAGAGTTCCTCACCAGCGAAGGTGGGTTCAGTTGATATAATACTGTTAACTTCTCCATACACAGCTTTCAATGAGCTCATTCTGCTGTCCCAAGTGTGAATCTGATCATCACACCAAAGTCAAGCTCCACAGGGAGACCAGATAATACACCAAATCAGCCTTTTTGTATATTCACGCGCTTTGAGAACAAATGGTCTGGTCACTCATTTCCTCCTAGTTATTTACTTGTATGCTTCAACAGTAAACAGCACTTGAAAGCAAATCTAAATCCTAGCTATACCACTTACTAGCTTCACCACTTTGCATAAATTATCAATTTCTTATAAACCTGTTTCTATATTACAAAAATGGAAACAAAAAGAGTTCTTAGAACTGTTGTACTGACTAAACGAAATGCTGATTTTTTTCAAATCTTACAAAACAGTGTCTGGCATAAAATAAACATCAGTAAATGCCAGCCTTCTCAACAGTGCTGCTGTAAATACTTAGAGGCACTGTCAAGAAATACCTTCGATTAGCAAGGCTTCCATGAGGTTGAAAAGGCAGCCATTAGGAGCTAATTAAAGACACAGTGGCTAAACAAGATTTAACATAGAATGCATCATTCACTCTTCATTCAGATATTTACTGAGCACCTCTTCTGTACAAATACCTAAATCAATTTGACACAGAAAAAAAAAATAATGAAGATTTCTCCAAAAGGCTGCATTACTGTGGGACTATAAGACAAATAAACAGAACTGTTATACGGCAGAAAATTTGTGGCAGATGCGAACTGAAGTATAAGGTACTCAGAGATGGGGAGCTCACACCTGATAAGGAGGATTAGTACATTATAAAGCATTTTTTTAAAATTCTGAATATATTCCTTTGATCCCACACTCATTATCAAGTAAGGTGACCTCATGGGTTAATATTAAATTCTTTACCCCGTCAGTATTTACTGAGGACCAGTTGTGTGCTACACACTTCACTCATTAAACCTTGCACAGCACTCAAGGGTAAAAATGGCTCGCTGCCACACATCAATAACACCTTGTTTTTGTTTTAAGGGAAAAAAACTGCAATCACGGACATTCTTTTCATTTTGGCAAAATTCTAACCCCTACTTAATTACCTCCTGAGGAAAACTGCAGGATTCACCTACTTTTATAGCAACTAAAAACAGCACTTGCTCTGGGAGAGGTGATTCAAAATTATTACGCTGTCTGAAATGCTCAAGTTCAATGGAGAAGCCTACTGATTTCTAAGACATTTTTCTCACTTTATTAATGGCTTTCCTTTCTTTTCTTTTAAAAGGGTGCGTTTTGTCCTCACACTGAATGCAATCATTATGTACTGCAAGCACGTACTAACAAAAAAAACTTTTTAAATTTAAAAAATAAGCAAGTGTAAACTGGATATAGAATCACAAACACCTGGAGTTTAGTTTCTAACTTTGCACTGTATTAGCTGTGCAATCCACATCAAGTTATTTCTCTGACCTCATTTCCTCATTTGATTGGAAAAAAAGACTATTGCATAGGACTAATCAATACAGCATTTTGCTTATACCTGATTGTTCTTACTTCATTCTGTCAACTTGTTAACATCTCCAAAGGACTTAACACAGTTCTTTGGACATAAAGATAGTAACTAAATGTCTCATATGCCTTTCCCCCATGCTTGGATAGTAAGGACACTATCAGACCTACCATTAACCAGTAAAAGAATATATACAAGGAGTGACTACAAAAATAAGGTGGATGTTTAAATTTTTAAAATTTATTATAGAAAAAGAACATGGTCATTAATTTCCCTGAAAATATTCCCTTCCCTCACTCCAAACTTATTCTATCATTCTCACTGCTTTCTGAAGCAATTCTGAGAGTCCTCTTGTGAACATCTATACAAGGGGTGATTTTAAAAATATGGTAAAAGCTGCTGCCATGTGCCGTCCTATGGAAAGGCACCTCATAAAAATATTTCAATGTATCATCATCTACCGTATTCATTGGATCTGGAGCCATACAATTTCTGGCTGTACCCCAAAGTCAAAAAATGACCACAGAAGGCAAATGTTTTTAATTGATTCAGGACATCCAGGCATGTGTGACAGTGCAATTAAAGACCATCACAAAAGAGGACTTCCAGAATTGCTTCAGAAAGGCATAAGAGCAATGGGATATTGTTATGGTTAGTGTCTGGGTGTGCCCCCAAAGCCTCATTAGGTCATGGGGCAGGATTTTGGAGTTTGATTGATTATGGGTGTGAGAGCTGCACCCGCCCTGGGGTGGATAGTTTGCATATGTAAGGGAGAGCAAGAGGCTGCTTGCGGCCATTTCCTGGCTTTTGTGCTTGTTGCTTTGCTGTGTTCTGCCGCCATGAGCTGTAGCCCTCTGCCATGTGCCACTCTGCCTTGTAACCTGCCAAGTATGGACTGAAAACTCTACAAACTGTAAACAAAATAAACCTTTCCTTCCTTAATTTTGGGCATCAGGTATTTTGTCTCAGCAAGGAGAGAAAAGTAACCAAGACAGATATAATCGAAGGCAGAGAGAGCTTTGGAGGGGGCTGAATGGTAATGTGTCTTTTACTCTTATAGAGGTAATTTTTTAATTGAAACAGTATTTTTCAATCACACCTGATATTTATTTAATGTAATTTGTCATGGCAATGATTTCCAAGTCCATTGCTATATAACGTTTACCTAAAACTCAGCTAAGAGAACTATTAACAAAGGATTACCTAAATACCCATTATGTTACCTCAGATTCTTCAAATGAGTCGATCTGAATAGTTCCCTGAAGATTATGATTCACTAGGTCTGAGAAGAGGTTTGAGAATCTTGTAACAAGCTCCCTAGGCAATACCAAAGCTGCTGGCTAGCATGCCAGAATCTGACTGGCCCACTTTTAAATCCATCCTCTGCCTTTAGTTTGTGCTTGGTATACATTTTTTGGCTCCTGTAGAAGTTTTTCCCTGAATGCTTCTTAGGCATTAAGCAATTAGCCAAAAGCATTATACAAATGTACTTTTAAAAGTCCTAAGACAAGTCTGTCCTATTTACTTGGAAGGATGTTTTTGAAGCCATTCATTATTCATTACAATCTATGAGGCTTCTCTCAGAGGATTTACAGAAAAGACATTTCCCAAGACTTGGTATTAGGAAGAGCTGTGCTCATTCTGAGCATCTGGCTTGTTTTTATACTACAGACAGTGTTATTCTTATAAGTGCTTTGTCTTTCCCACTTTTCAGTGGCTGCTAGAAAACTCAGATACACATATATGAATCACTTATAAAAGTACAGCATCTTAGCACCTGAGTTTTATGTATAACCCCCTTTCTAATTCACTCAACCTTTTCTTCACATTTTTGGTTCTTATTTTTTCCTCTTATTTCCCAACAGCTTGGCTTTTGTATTGTTATTTTTGTCTATTTCAAACAGACATAACACCCTGTTAAAATAATAGAATAACGGAAGTAGAAAGGGAAAGAGGACAGATTTGTTCAATTTTTAAGAGGCAAAAAATTTACACGTCACTGTTTTTAAACATTTCCATCATTATCTGTTATTAAAACTACAAAGCAGCTAAACTTTTTATTAAGTAACAAGATTATTTTTAGAATATTCATGTTTTGAAAGCCATTGTCATGCTCATTCTAGATGGCAATGAATTATCTTACAAAAATCCCTAGACACTAGTTGGAAAGGTAGGAAAGACTCTTCGCTGATTTGTCCAAAGCTTCTGACAATGTACCACCAGTCTCATCGCTCAGCGTAATGCTAAACCCTCTTAGTTATTCTACTCCTCTGAAAACCAATCAAACTCCAAACTCCTATAAAATTTATTTTTGTTTTATTTGATATTTCCTAAATGTATGCAGTGTTATATATTATAACATCATATTTTACTCTCTATGTGTCCCTCCATTCACCTAATACACAACTTTCCATGCACATAGAATCAATATTTCTTTCTTATTATTAAATAATTATATTACAACCTTTATGAAGGAATCCTACAGTAAGTGGCATTCCATTATAATTTTGGACATGCAATATATCAGTAGACCTATGAAATAATAAAAAAAGTCTAGAGCAACCAAATTAATCATTCAAGTTACTTGAGAAGATAAATTCTAGACATGCTAGGATGGCAAGCTTTCTGGAGAGTCAAAAATAATTAAAAAGTCACCTGAGCAATTGTGATTTTTTAAAATATGTGATTTTTAAAAATTTTTTCAAATATCCGTTAATCATGTCACTCAACTATATCAACTCGCCAAGATTTCATCAAAATCATCCATAAAGCTGTCTTTTAAGGTTATCCTTTTAAGGTTATCCAGGGTCTGACAACTTATGTTTCTAAGGTAAACACTTTCCCAATGTTTTTTTAAGTATCTAATTCTCTAGGCAAATCTGATGGCTTTTCTATCATCTCTTTGTCCTTTTCTGCTCTTTTTCTTTCTCTGTGTTACAATCCTAATATTTTATTCTTCCTTCCAGAACTGACAAAGATGTTTCTCCTACATATTCGTACCCTTCTCTATTCTTCAATCTAAAAAGAATCTCACAGTGCCACACTTATTCCAGGTGTTGTCTGCCTCCTGCTGCTAACAAGATACTAGCTAGACTACATTTTCTTTGTGTTATAAATCAGATATCTGATAACCAGTAAGATGCCCCTAAAGGCAGTTATGGATTTTTTGTAATATACTGAGAACACCTAATAAACTCCCTACTTCCTACAACAATGTGGTCTTCAAATGCCCGTTAACCAAACACATCATGAACTCCAGGTACCTATGTATTAATGATTCATTATAAAGCAGAGAGAGAACTGTTTATTTGATTTACAAAACATGTCACTTTTAATCCCACCTACCATTTGTATGTGTATATATATATAAAGTATATATTCAAAATTTTGCAAAATGTACATTTAATATATAACATGTTTAGGCTGTGTTTTTCAGGCTTGATTATTCACAGCATGCTTTTCCTTTACAGATGTTCGTAAGAGTTACTTATAACATGCAACTCCACATCAGAGTACTGAACTTCGTACCCCTGCACTTAATAAAGCACTTAAATTCATATAAAAGTATGGAGCACTCTACACTGCAGGATTCAAATTATTTTAAACATGTGATTAAATATACTATAAACTTTCTCCCCAGAATCCTTATTTTATTTGTTAAAGAACATATGTTCTTCCTCAAAATAACTTGCTATTTTTGAACTATTACTCAGCCCCACACTTCCAACAAGCAGCAAAGGTTACCTCAAATAAACCTTGATTTTATAATAATTCAAAGACTTTCTATGTTACTTTATGCCAACTGAAAATTCATGAGTCATAGGTGAGTGACAGAAAAAGTGTTAGAGGTAATTTTTCCCTAATGCAACTATCTTGAAATGAGATGATTTTAGAAATTAATATTTTATAACCTTCCCACACACACAGTTTTGTTTGCTGTACAGCAAGGATGAAAACAGAAAACAGTAGTATATCCAGACATGATAGGAGGCAATGAAGTCTTAGAGAAGATAAATAAATGGCTCAGTGACACATAGCTAATGAACAGTAAGACCCAGGTACTTGACTTTGTACACTATCCCATTTACTCTAAAATAGGAGCACTGACTAACCTACCATCCCCATTTAAACCTCTTTAGTTAGCCACTGCTTCAAACACAAGTACTTCCAAACTTTCCAGTTAATTCATTATCTCTTCCTTCCTGCTATGTTTTTGGTCATTCCTTTTTTCTATTTGATCCACATATATTGTGTTAAATTGGAAACTTCTCAAGTTTATTAAAAGGTCAGACAATATTAAGCCAGTATACCATCTTCAACACTGTGTCTAAACCAGTACTCCATTTTTGTGTTTCCAAAGCCCATTTCTTTAGCCACCACAGCAAAGGGTTAAATTATATTTCATTAGCTCCCTTAAGTTAGGTGGATGTATATGATTAAATTATGGCCAACAGGAAAGTGGTGAGAGGAGAGCACTGCCAGGTTGGACTTAAAATACACTTTTCCATTCAAGTTCTATTCTCTCCTGCTTGGCTTATAGGCTGGATATGGAATCTACTGGGGACTCAAAGTCCTTTTTGACAGTAAAGCTGCTCAGTAAAAGAAGCCAGAATTCCTGAATTGCTGAGTGGAACAAAGGACCCCAACATCTGCCCACTTTACCACCCCAAACTCAAATTGGATAACAATATGGTGAGAATTAATCCTTTACTGTATTAACCAATCAAGACTTGGGCTTATTAATTACCTTCCCTAATAAAAACAGAAGTGAAGAATTTAATTTCTCTTTATTTATATGTATTTTTTATAATTAAAAAGATGTGATTTCAGGTACAAATTTCCCAGCTATTAGTATCTCTTATAATCAACTCAGTGTTTGTTCTTGAGTGTTAAATAGTTTGAGACAAATACAAAAATATTCAGAGTCTTATGAAATTAATTATACAAATGTCCAAAAATTTTATGTCTAAACATGGCAATACTATTCTTAGTTTTTATATTTCTGAAGTTGTTCCTTCATTATATAGAAGATTATATATATATATATAAGTTACTCCTTGCAGTTGTAAAAAGTCTAACATCTGTATGTATAATGCTAACATTTTAATGACATGAGGTGAGAAGAAAGTTGACACATTGTCTACTTGAGATAGCCTATGGATCTCCAGACTGATATGATCGGGCCAGACCCACACAGAACCAGACCAGACCTTCTCATGCCAGAGGAGTCTTTATTGGGGGAGCGACATGGCGGGCTGCCTAGCAGACTAGGACAGCCCCGAGCTGAGCAAAGCATGCAGTTTTTAAAGCTAACTTTCGGGGAGGGTTCTGTGGGCCAGAACATTTTCTGGGAGGGGGTGTCCGTGGGCCAGAACAGCCCAAGCAGGGCGTGTCTGTGGGTCAGAACAGCCCAAGCGGAGTGGGTCATTTGTAAGAGTTGAACGTCTGGTTCTGCCAAGACAGATGAGGGCGAGGTTGGCTTTTGTCGAGGAGAACTGGAGGGGAACAGGTGAAGAGGAAGGAGTTTTTATTAACTCCTTAATAAAAGAGCTTAAATCTCCCATGGGGGTAGGGGGTGGGTTGCCTTGTGACTTATCACAAACCAGTCCTGCAATCAGCATCCACATTAAATTCAGGGACCTCTCAGGACTTGAGGGATACTATAACTAGCTGCAGTTGCATATTTCTCTTGTTAGCTGCCCCATAGATTTCATAATTTTTGTCTTGACTTCTCTGTTGAAATGCTAACTTCATGAGGATAGAAGACTTCATCTCTTAGTTATTGTTCATTGTGCTGTGCTAGGAAATGCTGGATACTCTTAAGAACAGTTTGCTTGAATGTAAAACTATTCATGGTAATTTGTACAACAGTGATAGAAGCGAAAATGTGGAGACACATAAAGATGGAATGCATTATTTTGGGAAACGCATGCTGGAGAAACATAAACAAGTAGAGTGCACCTAATTTCCTTCCTTTAACTCATACACTAGCCATAAGAAAGTAATTTTCCAAAGCTAATTCATAGTATTTTGAAGAACTAGGAAATACCTAAATATGGAAGCCACATGTGAACGCACACAGAACTCATTCACTTGTTATAGCTCAGAAATTAAAGAACATCTATTAAATGGTTAATGAATCGAAGTGACGGCATTAGTTTCATACCAGATTAAAAGTTGTATTTTTCTTCACTGTAGATAAAAGTCCTACTTAAAAGACCTCGAAGGATCAATTGGTAATACTGCCTTCATTTGTTTTTATCGTATCACAAATATCTGTTCACTGAACCTCTCTTCACTGTACCTGTTCCCAACTTTACCTAAAGTTTAACACAGTGAAGGCTTTGATGCTTGGGAGGTAACTCGGTCGCTAACAACTATTCTTCACTGAGCCCTGACTATGTGTTAGGCTTTCGTCTAAGTGGTAAGAAGAAAAGAAAGTCTCCAAATTTTGCCCTCATGTCACAGATGGATTATAAAGGATTGCCCACAATAAGCCCATAGCTGTGGGAGAGAAAACTCAGAGGATCAAACGGTAGGCATTAACCAACAGTGACCAAACATTCACTCATAAAAGCTGGAGGACCATTTTCTTTTCCTTTTCCTAAGCATTTATTTTTTTACTGGAAGAACACATGATGTATGATTGTGGCCATCTAGGGAATGTATTCTCTTTTACTAAGACATTAGTTTTGGATCTAGAGAGCACAATAAACACTTCCTTTGAGATATTGCCTCTAAACTCAACTCTGATTTCTCCCTCTCTGATTTCTCTTATATGGGCCCTGTGGAGGACTGACAAGGTCCGTCAACTTACAACACCCAGCTGAACTAAGTAAGTGTGGTGCTGGGTGTGGGAGGCCCACCTTAGAATTGTTGCCAGCAGCATAAGAGGCAGACCTGGAGAAGAAGAGGAGAGGCTGTTGTTGAGAGCTGAGGAAGGCTGTTGGGAGCTGGTAGAAGCTGTTGGGAGCTGTTGATTCTCTTGGAGGAGCTTGTCATGCTGGCTTTCCTGATGAACTCAGCTGTTCTCATCATCCGAGGAGCTCGGGACCTTGTTGTTGCTGAGAATGGCTTCAGTTCACTTTGGGGGAGCTCTAGTCCCACTTTGAGCATCACTTCCTGGCTCCAGAGGGGAAGATAGTGCACTGCTTAGTCTCCTGGAGAAGTCTGTCACACTGGCTTTCCTGATGGGAACTCGGCTTTGCTTATCATCAGAGGAGCTCAGGACCTCACTTCTTCTGAAATGGCTGTGGTACTTTTCAGGGGAGCTCTGGTTATTACTTTGAGCATTGCTTCCTGGCTCCAGTGCAGATCCCTCAGCCTGCTAACGCATATCTTTCACCTCACTGGCACAGACTTTCTAGCTTCAACCACCTTTGGGCCTTCCCAGGGCAGATCTATGAAACAGGCCTGCATGAGATATTGTCGTGGGCTTTAGGCCTCCAGTTGGACTTGTGGGGGCACTGTCATGGCTCTAGGTCTTAAGCTGGACTCACGCAGGACATTGCTGTGGGATCCCGGCCCTTAGCTGGATTCTTTGGTCCTTCAGTATGTGGACAGATTTTCTGCACTCTGTATATGATTCTCTGGGTGACTATTATAAATAAACTTAAAAATATATATGTCCTGTATTGTATCATTCTGCTTGCAAAAACCCCAAACTACGGCAGGTCCCTCCCGAGTAGAATATGATAATTCAGAGAAATAAAAGCAATTTCACAACATTTACCAAAGTAACATGTCTCAATATAGCATGGTTTTCCTATTGCAATAGTCCATGTGCTCCCATTCCTTTTATCTTATTAGCAGGGCTTTTAAAGCAATTCTACCTAAATAATGTGGGGTTCTCTCTTTGATTCTCACTGGATTAGTATTTACTTCAGAACAAAAACACATACATTTTCTTTGAAGTCTTCCAGCTCCTAGAACAGAATCTTGCTTAAAATTACCAGGGATATTCATAATAAATTAAATTCATATTTTAAAAATATTTACAACTTTTCTTATTTTTTTACCTGCAACCAGGGAATAACTTAGTCATTAAAAAATAATAATCCTGCTACAGTGGCACATGCTTATAATCCCAGCACTCTGAGAGGCTGTAGGAGAAGGATCATCAAATTCAAGCCCAGCCAGGATAACTTAACAACTTGTCAAGACCCTGTCTCAAAAAAAAAAAGAGGAAGAAAAAGCTGGGGATGCATCTTGATATGAAGGCCCTGAGTTCAATCCTAAGTACTGGAAAAAATATCAGGTATAAACACGCTATGTTACAACCTTAGGTACCTGGGGCTGGGGATTTACCTCAATGGCACAGTGCCTGTCTGGCAAGCACAAGGTCATGAGTTCAGTTCCCAGTACCAGAAAAAAAATAAAGAAAAAAAAAAAAACAGCCTTAGGTACCTAATTACTTTCTGGTTCCACCTAAACAAAACAGAAAGCTCATTCATTGATAAGAAAGAGTTAATTTGGGGATGGGAAATTTGGTAGCTGTAAAAAAACAGTGAATACTGACAGATCTGCGCATTTGAAGGACATTTAAAAATGACTCCTCATCTGTAAAACTATCTACTTTAAAAAATACTTTAGAAATGATTCATGAGAATATTTTATCTATTTTAAAGATCAGTAATGTTTTCCTATTTTTAAATGTGTCCTAAAATAGGGAACTATAAAGAATATTTAGTACTAAAAACAAAATAAGAATTCCCTTAAGTGCTTTGGAATAATAGATATAAAAGCTCTTTCCCCAACTATAGCCCTAAGATTCTAGTTACAAGTAGTTTGAATCTAAGATTCAATCCAGAAATATGTTATGGGGCTGGGGATTTAGCTCGGCGGCAAAGTGCCTGCCTGGCAAGCGCAAGGTCGTGAGTTCAGTTCCTGGTACCAGAGAAAAACAAACAACAAAGAAAACAAACAACAGAAATATGTTATAAAAATTAGCATGGTCATTTGGTTAAACTGCATAGGGAAGATAAGTTTATAACCATTTTCTTTTTTTTCTATTGCTACAGAATAATGACTACCACTCGATATTAGTTTGACTTCTCTAAGAGGTTTTGAATAAATATTGATTTGATAAATTAATTATTGAATGAATTGCTCTAGCTCTCATGTTTGCACACACCATCTGATACAATGCTTGGCACACACCAGGTACTCAATCCATGTTGGATAAAATGTTCGACTTCCATAGAATCAATTCGCTGAGATGTTTGGATCTCATACTTTCCAGCTCCATCTAGTGCACTGCTTGGGGGGAAGAAAACTGACTTTCCTTTGGAATAATGAGACTGCCAAGCGAAAGCTGAAGGTAGCATGCTGGAAAGAACTAGGCATGAATTGGTGTGGTAGAAAATGGACGGGGATAACCCCCAAACTGAAAACAATTTCACCAAGTCCTATGTCAAAACAACATATCCAATAAATGCAAGGGTTCTATCTCTTTTACCTTCCAGTTACTTTTCAGAAAACTTTTCAATGTCATAAGAGCACAGAACTTGTTAAAACAGAGTCTACTTACTATTTGTAATGCTAGTATTGATGACTGTTAGCTGTTTGCCCGTTTCTCAAGTACTGGGACATGTAAGAAATGTTAAATTCATTTCATCTCAGCAACTTCAGAATCCTATTTTAATATTAAAAATTAAAAACATCAAATAGCTAACTCAATTAGTAAATCTGCAATGCCTTTCTTAATCTACCATATTTTTTAAATTTAATTATCCAAGACGCAACTTTATTAGTTAAGTCATACATAATACATTTGATGTTCCTCAATAAATTAAGCCTTGTAAAGACCTTAAAATAAGCGTCGCATATAATTTTGTTTTTTTCTAAAGAACAAGAAAAACCTATCCAGCTATTCTCCTTATGACTTCAAAATTTCCCCAAATATAAATTTTCCAATTTTTTTAAGTTGTTATGGAAATGGTAACCTATAGGAAGTACATGAAAACCTTTGCGGGATGGGTTTTAGAGGTTTTTATTTTGCAAAGTGTGAGGTGTATTACCAGTGGTTCCAAAAGAGAACCTTCTCTGAGATCTGTTTCTCTCCCCTCACTGCCCTGCTCATGAGTTTACTTCTTTTAAATTATGTAAGTTGCCCTGAGAATTTGTAGAAAAGAACATAATATTGTGCAAAGAAAAATAACACGTAGTAAGTAACTATGTAATTATCTGCTGTAAAAATTAAGAGATGGTAAGATTTCTAGTGAAGGCAAAGGGCTGAAGAAAGGGGTATTGCTTCCATTTCTTGTGTCCCTTTTGCAAGAAAGTCTTCCAAATGTTCATTTCTACTCACTGTTCCCAGTTCCTCTTCTCCCATTTTTCCTTAAGCTCATTCCAATCTGACTTTGAACCTAACAGTTCCATTGCACTTTAGTCTGTGCTGCAAACTTCTAGATCCCGTTGTCAGTCAACTCAGCAGTGTTTCTTTCAGCCTACTACCCTCTCCTCCTGGACTCATTTTCTTCATTTGGCTTGCAAAACTCTACACACTTAAGAATTTCCTCCTACTTCAGTTCTTCCCTTTCCAGTTTCTTCTGCAGCCCTCCCCAGGAGTGAGGGCAAGCTCAGCCCTCAGCAGTTGGCCTCCTCCCACTACCTGTTCACATTCAGTCTCTTGGAGACCTCTCCCATTCTCCTGGCTTCAATCACATCTCTATGTCACCCCATTCTGAACTATTATCTTCTTTTACCTGAATTATGCTGGTAAACTTCCAATTAATCAATTTTCCTTCCATCCTTGTACACACACACACACACACACACACACACACACACACACACACAATCTGCTCTCCCATAGAGCATGTTATCCCTTAGTTTATCCTTGAGGGTCTTCAGGGGAGGCCAGGGAGAGGGAAGGGTCAGATATTGAATTGGATATAGTCTTCTTTTGGGTGTTGAAAGTATTCTGAAACTGGATACCAGTGATAGGTATGCACTGAAAATGCAGTAAATGCCCATGTGTTATACACATTAAAATGGTGATTTTAATGTGTATTTTATCAATAAAAACGTGCCAAGCACACTTTAAACCTTTGCTGGAGCCGTTTCCTCCACTCAAAGAATGTTCTTGCCCAAACATTCATTTGATACTTCTTTCTGCCTGAACACCTTCATTCAACATATTCCCAGTGAGGTCTGTCTTGACCACTCTATTTAAATTGTAAACTCTCTTTACCTTGTATCTCCCTTACCCTGTAAAATCTTGGTTTATTTTTTAATTTTTATTTTAAAGAGAGTAGTAAATGAGAAACAAACAAACAAAGAAATAGAAAAGTAGCAGCATACCAGTATCACAAACATAAACTAACCTAAGCAAGAACATTTAAAGTGATACAGGGTTTCAAGACAAAATAATACGAATTACCAGTGGTTGTTATATTACATATCGCTATCCTCAACTACGTTGCTCAGATTGCTAGATGTAAGAATGGAAGTCAATCCTATTTTTTACAAGATTATTTTCTAACTTTCTTAACAACTTGCTTACTATATAATAAGTATTATATATACCTTTTTCATTGCCTCCTTTCTTAAAATGAATGTTTCATGAGGGCAGGGGATTTGGTCTACCGTGTTGTTTAATGGATTTTCAGTATCTAGGTATATGTCAATATATATTAACATACTTTACATCTCTGTTTATAAATTATCTTTGCTATTCCCAGACATGGGCAATGACTGACCCAACCATGGTGACTACCTTCTGGGAAGTATTTAGTAACCATACTCCTCATTATTTATTCAGAAATTTCTGCTGGACCCTACTAGGAGCAAGCAACTGGCTAGATGTTAGGGATTTAGTGGTGACCAGCAGGCACAATACTCCCTCTTCTCAAATACAGCAGGGACTTTATGGCAAATTCAGTGTGGTAGAATAACCTCCTGAGAATTTAAATTAGTCTTGTTTTTCTCAAATTTAGATGCACAGAGGAGAAATTAAAACTATTTTTTTCATCTTCACATTGCCCAGAAGGTAACCTCAGTGTTCTTGAGTTAGCCTTTTTGAGTGATAAGACTGAAAAGAAATTCCAACTAGGTGTTTTCCCCTAAAGACAGATCTAAACAGGTATGTGCATTGATGGCCGAAGCCCACAAGGGATGGAGCTAGAGTTTTTGTTTGAAAACAGAAAAGCAGAAGAGATCTCAGGGATAGAAATGGCACCACCTTCGTGTGTGTGTGTGTGTGTGTGTGTGTGTGTGTGTGTGTAACGGTGTGGGGATCCTTCATAGTTTCCAGATGCAAAAGACAAGGTTTGCAATTCTACAGTATGGAAGATATAAAAGCCGATTTAGTCGTGCAGCTTCTGAGGTGACAATGCCACAAGGGAATGCCTGCTGACAGCCTGTGAGGAAGAAAGACTTAGTGCAAAGTACTAAAGCTTTGCAAGATGAAGCAAAATGTAACCAGCTGTCCTAGAATGAGAGCAAATGCCAATGGAGCTGCCCCAACCAAACTGGCCCCAAACACCCAGAAGTAGGGACCAATGTAGACTTTTTAGAAATGAGTAGGTTTTGAGATAATTGATTGATTGATAGCTAGATGGATGGATAGATGGATAGATAGATAGATAGATAGATAGATAGATAGATAGATAGACAGATAGATTCCCAAGACATAAAATGTTTACTCTGCAGTCTTGCTCAAAAAAGAAAGTCTTTGCCCTTTCAATATCTGATTAAGCAGTGCTAACCTGCAAGCTCACAGGAATCAAATATAGTGTTGTTTTCCTATAACTTCTGTTAAAACTAATGTAATCCTTTCCACACAGCGACTTTTCCAGAAATGAATAAAGAGTGACTTAAAATGAGATGAATGAAAATCTGTTCGAATTTTGTAGACGTTTGATACTCTTCTAGAACAAAACCATGTAATTTCAGCTGCCAATATGCCTAAGAGTGGGGGTTTTGTTTTTATTTTTGTTACGGGTCTTGGGAATTTTTTCTCCTATTATGAGAACCCGTTTCTACTATATAATTTAGCTCACCTCACCCCAAACTCCTCATCTCCCTGCACAGTTTGCTTTTCTTTTGCCCTTGCTCAGCTGTTTGCTTGCTCATATTTAGGAAGTTCCTTGTTGCATTTTAAAAACTTACTTTTAAGCTCTTCCCTCAAAAAAAGAAGGAGCCTTATTGTCATGCTGGGCTATTCAGCAACAATCTATTCCCCTCCGTGGGATAAACTCAGCCTTCACCCCCATAGCTTATCTGCTTTGGGAGCTGGATTACTGCCTCGTAAAACAGCACAACAGTACTATTATCGCATAATCATTATCATTACCTCACTCTCAGCCATACAGATCCTTCTAATCCTGAACATCTTGCCTCTCTAATCTTGCTATATCTATCCTTTCCTGCTGTGAAGCTGGTGAGTATCACTTTCATGGTGGCTTAATGTAATCACAAATGGAAAAATAAAATATATTTTTAACTAAGCTGCATCTTATTGATGCCATTGTGTTATGCAGAAATTTTAAATAGCTCCATATTTCATTTAGTTAAATAAAACAGACCCATGGGTGGCACGGAGGGCTAGATCTTAGCCTACATCCATGTTTTCTTCCTCTACTTTACCTTTCTGGCATTTGCCATATTTAACGGAGATTCAACATGACACTCCTGAGTAGGGACTGCTTAGCCAGAAACAGAACTGTCCTTACCCTGACTGGAGTTTTAAGAAGCTGACACTTTATCAAGATTTATCCAGAGGCTAGAAGTCATCCCTGTTTAACTGGGCTTTCTTCATACCCAGATAAAGTTGCAGAGAGTGTTCAGTGGGGGTTCTTCCTTGGCAGAACTCAGAGCATTAAGTAATAAGGGGAAGATGTAATCCATTCTTTCTGAATCTCAAAAGACATAGCTCTTAGACTTACAACCAAAAAAAAAAAAGAAAGTTAAGAAAAGTTTCATACCACCATCAATGAAATCAAAGCATTAAACAGTTCATAATTAGTTCTTTGTATCCATAAGAATTTTCATGTATATCTTCCAATTTCATGTTTCTTTAACACTAATAAAACAGAAATTTAAAAAACAAAAACATACAGAAAAAGAATGAATCAGTGAATAAAAAGGAAACAATGGAAGGCTGAGAGACAACTATAAATCACCAACATTTTAAACACTCACTAATCAGTTAAGACTTTACTGACAAAGCTTCAACATCTTTTCACATGCAAATAACTACACCAAAATATTTGTTTTTCAAGAAATTTAATCACCCCACATCTACTGTTTTGTGCTACTTTATGCACTTAACAATGGATCGTGAAAGTCTGCCATTCAGCATGATGTAAATAATGGGATTCTTCCATTCTAAAGGCACATAATAGTCTAAGAGATCTATAATAACTGAATTATAGACTAGGAAACAAACAAGACTATTTAAAGAAAATGCCAGAGAAGTAATATGAAGTGGGGATATAAGAAAAAAGTACAAGGCAGAAAAAGAAAAGCATAAAAAGCTATGAATAGCACCTAAATTAAGGAGAATTTTATCCTGATATCATGATTATATACATATTGAAAAGCAAATAATACTGATCCTAACTTGAAGAGAGAAAAATGACATCAGTATGTTATAAATACCTCTCTAAAGAAGAAAATGAAGCAGAACATCAGAAAAAATGAGGAAATATTACAGATGGATGATGATGTATGATTAGATTAGATCACCTTGAGGAATAAGGTATAACTAAATATCCCTAGCTTTCCTATCTAGTGTCTTTCCCAGAAAACATCAGTTGGACTCCTGCTTCTTGTAGTAACCCAGAACTTATAACACTTCGTAAAGCTTACCATGAAAAAATATTACGATTATTGATAAGAAAATACTACCTGTAAATCCCACTTCAATTCCACTCAAAGTGTACCAAATATATACCTACATGAGAAGCTGGGCTATGTGTTCAGCAAGATTTTGAAAGAACAAGTCAGTAGATGGAAAATTCTGAGTCAGAGAAGGTGGCAGATCCCTGTGTGTTGAGGAATAACCAAGAGATACCCAGTGACTCCCTTACCATAAACTTGGGGGAAAGCCCGTGATCCAGAAGGATCTTACACAGACAAGGCATTCTGGTAGCTGGCAACCAGCTGCTCAAAGCTCATAATCTAAAACCCAACCCCTGCCATTTCTGAAGTGTTGCTAAAGTCTTAGAACTGATTTGTTGCACTTTTACAAGAGAAACAGCCTGATCTCCAGATGGACCTATGCTCTGCCTTACCCTCCTCCAACGCACACCACAGCCTTACAGTATACATACTTAAAAGCTAATATAATCGGGGTGGCTTAAAAAGCAAGTCTCAGTACTTTTTCAGATACAGCTTTGATACCTAGACTACAATTGGCAAAATCATCCAGACATGTGTAGAGCCCTAATGACAATCAGATGGTTCAGTATCAGGGAGCAAAATGACCATAAAACTTCTGGACAAATTATACTAAAATGTCATTAACTTGAATTTTTAACTGAATGATGGTATTGGCCAGGTAGATCATAATAACAGAAACAAAGTTCCTTAATCTCTTGTCTTACTGTGACATTGTTCTAAATATAGTGAAACAAAATCCAGCAGTGCGGTGAGGCCATAGCTTACTGCCTAGAAACAACTAACTGTAAACCACCCCCCACTAGTCACAGGCCAGGAAGAACAGAAACGGTGCAGAGAAAGGAGCTTCAAATAATTAAAGAAGAAAATACCTTATCTCTGTTTAACCACCAAGGAAGGCTATAAACCCATCTATGGCAATAATGTGCCATTTCCCAGAGGAGTTCCCAAAGAATATTAGTAGATTATATTTTCTAATTTTCAATGTGAACTTTATTTGGTAGAGTAGTTACTAGCAGGCTATACAACTAAAGAAACAGTTGATAAAAAGTGAAGCAGGAGAAGAAAGCGTTTTTACTTCAAAGTTTCCCATGTTTTAGCTAGAGTCTACTGGACTTTAAGTCATAGAATCATGAGAATAGACACATGGCTTTAACTACATGGTTTGTGCAGTTACCAGTCTAGGAAACAACCAGAAAAATTTTTAAGAAGTTGCTCTGAAGGGATTGCATTGCAAGTTTCAACAGATTCCTTTACCTTCATCAAGTTCCAAATCAAGGGAGTTCCTCTGACATTTTAGGCAATCAGGATGATCACATGGACTTTAGACACCTTGGAATTTGCTATCTTAGATAAAGTCCAAGTTATCCAGGAAGAAAATTACAGATCACCTCTCATACAAAAGGCAAGTTGTACAAGGGTTACTCTGTTCAAATCTGTTGCCTCTTAATCTAACACTTCATACAATATTTCTTAAGTGTTGTCTTTATTTACCTTGGAACTTTTACCCTGTATTTTGATAAAAGGAGGTTAAAATTCTGGGAACTATTAAGGCATTCCAATTCTCCTGTGGCAACTTAATATATTTGAAGTTCAGCCCTTTTTTTTTTTTTTTTTTTTTGATTAAACTATAGGAAGACTCTGCCAGGTCTTTGCTGAAATTTACCACTGTATTCCTTTTTCCTATCATCTGAAATGTTTTTGAAGAAAATCAAAGGTACATCTAAAATAGAATTTTATTTTTAACTTCTTTTGACCACTTGAAAAGCACAGGGTTGTCAATGACACTGATGTATGGGCGAAGGAAAGAACCCAAGGTGGCCAGGAAGGCAGCTCAAAGTTTGCACAAAGTCCTTGCTCAGCTTTTATGTACATCAGAAGGAAACCTATGGCCCTGCTGACTGAGAGCCTCACCTGCTCGCGGCACCTCTGCCACCTCCCCCCTGCCACGAGGCTGCGGGGCTCTTTCTTTCAAGTCGGGATGTCACACAGGAAGGTGCTGCTTGTTCAGATTCATCCTTTGAGAGAGCAAGGTCTGTTCAGTATAACCCAGATAAAATGGGTTTCCTTCTGTTTCGAATGACAGCTGAAACTATTTCAAAAGGATGTATCCTTCTGTTTGCACATGCTCTGTTTTCTTCCAGTGTGCCGGGGATCTTCTGTCATCTTGAATTTTGAACATTATCTTTTCAGGGTAAAAAAAAATAAAATAATAGAGTGCCAAATCTGACACTTGGAAGTATTGTGATCAACTAGGTGATTTCCAACCATGAGTGGAAACATACTTAAAATATCCATTAACAGAAAAAGGACTGGAGCCAGGATTACAAAACTACCCATAAAACAACTTGTAAGCATTATCAATTTGAAGCTGAGTGCCTAAGGAAATGTTCCACAGAAGCCAGTGATTTACCTCTAGAGTCTGTTCCCCACCTCTCTATTAGGCCTGGAAGCTACAGACAATTAATTATTAGATTATGTAACTCCCACTGCTAAATGTTAGCGGAACATTCTACAGTTTTACTTCAAGTGTTCTGCTTTCCGGCTAGGGGTGCAATTTCATCAGCTCACTCATCTGCATCTTTGTGCTACTTAATCCTGGCTTCCCAGGGTTTTTCTTTAATTGGTTCAGCCTTCGTCTGCCCTCAATCAGCCTGATTTTATTCTTGGGTTCTCAGTGAACATGATTAAATCTAAAATTTGCGGTGCCAGAGTCTTACAGCAGAGACAGGTATATTTACCCATGTAAAACTTCATACAGAGAGGGTAGGTTTTTCTGTGGCTCATGAAGGCAGAACACTGCAGTCCTCTGACATTTACACTGTGCTGGATAAACAGTGAAGCAACTACGCACTACACGAGGTCGAGGCATGGCAGCTGGCAAGCAGGAGACCGTGGAAAGCAAGCGAAAGACCTGACTTGGTTGCAATTTATTTTACCGTAAGTCTTTGCAACCAATCCCTCACTTTACTCATCGACTAATTCAGGATTAATCTACTTACCTCAAAGAGTTTCAGCCAGAGACAAATGATATAATGAATAATGAAATCCTCTGTAATTGACAAATGCCATAAAAATAAAAGATTCAACTATCATTGGCATCTTCTGACTCCGATTTCCTTATCATTGTTGCCATTACTTGGACACAGCTTCTCTCCCAAAGGTCCATGCTAAGAACGCGTGCTCTGTACAAAGGTGGTGTGGAGGCAGTGGAACTTTTAAGGGATTGGGCCCAGTACAAGGTAATTAGTCATGGACACACTGCCTGTGGAAGGGAGTCATGGTAACCTGGAGTGAGTTAGTACTTCCACAGATGATTGTTGCAAAGGAAGGCTGCCTCTTCTATACTTGCCAGTTCCTTTTCTGTTTTCACCTTGTTGTGACCCAGTCAAGTGATCCCTCTACAGAACATAACCACCAACCTTGGACTTTCAGCCTCCAACACTGAACTGAGTAACCCTCTTTTCTTTATCAGTACCCAGCCTCAGGTGTTTTGTTATAGCAATGGAAAGTGGATTAACACATTCATAGACGTAAACTAGCTCTTAAGAATTTAAATTTTTATTATTAAAAAGTTAACTAAGAAGACTTTCATTAGCATTTACAATTAAGTTCATCATTGCATTGGTTCACAGAAATTTCACCATTACCATAGCAACAGAAGGAACCACAATAAAGTCTAGAATAAATGTTAATTCTATAGCCCCAAAATATATTGAGCCTAAAAGATTTATGGCCAACTATGTTATACAACTCATCTATGTGCTCTCGTCTCACATAGACACAAGGCTACTATTAGTCCACCTCCAAGTCTTCAACTATCACATTTGATAAGAGAACACAAATGGCCATATGCAGCCCACACCTCTCTCCTGGGCCTTAACCCAAGTCTTGAACTGCTTGAATCATCTGAGCTCCTGACACTTAGCAGCCCTAAAATTAAGTTCCTTTCAATTGTCTAAATTTAGACTTGTCTGTTTTCCAGCAATGATATCAACATTCTCTTAATTACTGATTCATCTATTTCTCCTTCAAAATATCTTAAAATACTTATTTCTTTTATTCTGACCACTAACGCCCTGGCGTGCATTTATTACCTCAGTCTTAGACTAACATGTTTCCTCATGAACCTCCACACCTCACAATCCCTCTATTTTACTCCATATACAACATGAAGAATTTTCTCAAGATCCCAGTTTCAGGTATCACTAATTTATTCCAAATAATCAATACCCCAGTGCCACACCAAGCTTTTAAATTTTATCTTAAGTGATTTTCCTTAATTGAAGTCATTCCACAGCAAGATGTTTCCAAGATTTAATAAATTGCAGTTAGTAATCTGACTGTGTCAGTAATATGTGACTAGATATTTTTACATCAGCAAGAAATACTTAACACAGTCTAAAAATAACTTCTAATCATGCTTTCTGCAAATACTACTTGTGTGTACAAGAAGGAAGAGTGACTGTTTTTCAGCAACTCTCCTGAGGCTTTGGAGTTTCCCAAGAACAGCACAAGCCAGGATGCCAACCTGTCAAGGATGTGGCACCAAGCTGACCACTGGGATACCTGGCAGAGGCCTTAAAGTCAAGTGGGTTAAGAATATGGTGATTAAGTCTGTGGTACATAGGACAGTATCAAGCAAACTAGAATGGTTTCATCACTCAAGTTAAGAACACATTGTTCTATACCAATCTGAAAGTGCATAATCAGGTCAGGAAAGTCACAACTATGGAGTAGGGTGCCACGATCTATGGTGCTAAAGGCCAAAGAAAATTCAAATGGGCCCTATTTTACCACAACTTCCTGTTCCAAAAGCTTTGCCTCCCCACCCTACAGCCATACATAGAGTCTTAACTCATCAAGGGTATGAACTGTCACTTGACACACTACATAAGGTACCAAGATCTATGTATTTACTTTATCTGTTTGATACACTCCAGGACACATTTCCAACTGCATCCAAAGCATACAAAGAAAATTCTATTTTATAAACCACAAAACCAGATGTGTACGATGTGGAACTATCTTAATTTCCTTAAACTGAACTTAATTTCTACCTTCAACCCCCAATTCCCGCTAATAACAGACAACTTCATTGAATCCTTCAAGTACATTCAATCAAATTAGTGATTGTTCAGTTATTTCCAATTTAAAATCTGTCACCTTGTAATGAGACGCCCAGTTCTTCTCTTAAGAGCCCCTAAACTTTCCTATGATTTTTGTACCAGAACAAAAGACCTGGGGGCTCTTCCCAAACTTTAGCAAACATCAGAGTCTCCCATAGGGCTTGTTGATCACAGATCGTCACAACAGCCCCGCAGCTTCTGCTTCAGCAGGTCTAAATGGGGGCCCAGGAACTTGCATTTCTAACAAGTTCCTAGAGGAGGCTTACTGCTGTTGTCTAGGGCCACACTGAGAGAGCCAGAGGGCTACATACAGGCCTCTTCTAAGTGACTTCAGCTCCTCATTAGTCTGCTTCTAATCTCTGAATGGTCTTAATCTCTGCATCACTCCATGCGGCAAGAAAACTTAGTGGAATGAATGCCTTATCTGCCTAAACTTGGGGATGGGTCACACAGAGGAACAAACTTAAAACAATTGTGTGTTGTAGAAGCAGCTCAACTAATGTATCAGAATCACTTTATCGTTTTGCCACACCCTCAGGATCAGTATGTCAGCATTGCACACACAGGTCCTCTCAGCTGCATCCTGTAGCTTGCCAAATGGTAATGATCCAATATCGAATGGAGAAGAGAAACCTGACCAATAGTGTAGAGACAACTCAGGCTTTGTGTTTTACCAGCTATGTAACCTTAGATACGTTCTTAAACATACCAGCTGTCAGCTTTCTCACCTATAAAATAAGGCTAATATTATCTTTGCTGTCATGGCAGCTCACAAAATATATGCAGAACTCAATGGTCATGAATAAGGACATGTTTTGAAGAGAGTTAATAGTTAAACTTAAGGTTAAATATCTGTTATAACACCTGTAGCTTGAATAGTTAGAATTTCAAAGAATAGGATATAGGCATTATTTTTTCTTTTCAATGTTCACTACTCTTTCCAATGTTGTCAGTCACTCATTATTCAAACTCATAAGCAGGCAGTGGGAAACTGGAACCAAATGTGTAGGTCTCTACCCCACTCCATGATCAGGGACCTCAAGTTGGTTGCTTGAAATTGACAAGTACTACAAATAAAAACTTGTGTGTTACAGGTTATATTTTCAGAGAGCTGAATACTAAGACATTTTCCAGAATACTACTGCTTATACCACATTTGGGGCCTCTTATCTGCAAATTTTTGATGCCAGTCTTTGATAAAATGATATACATATATTTTTCTTTTCTCTCTTATACCATACAAAAGTGTCCTCATTTAAGCAAAAATATAGTGTTTTAGCATATGTGCTCTTTAACCTATAGCAGTGGTTTCCATCTACAGTGGGAAAAGACTCATCTGAGATGCCTGTTTAAGAATCTAAACAAAAAATCTGGGTGACATATACAAAGAATTTTTCACAAGCTTTGGAAGATCCCAAAGAGATGTCCCAAGGGTAATACGTGAAGTTGTAGATTGAAACATAAAACACAAGCTTTCCATTATGGCTTTAAACATCCTCTCCCATCTGATCACAAACTCTTTTCTCCCCATCTTCAACTGCTCCTGCTGAAAATCTGTCTTGAAGTCATAATCCTCAACAGAATGCTTGATCTTCAACCACGCTTCTGCTGTTTCTCAAATGGCCACAGTTTCTGAAAGACAGGGACCCGTTTCCACTACTGTTGTCTCAGCCATCTCTGAGAACCTACCACTTGCCAAGCAGGCAACAAATGTGAGGCCCAAAACGGTCACACAGGCTGGTCAGGAGTCAGCCTCTGCAGTCAGCCAGCCTTGTCTTCCTGCCTGACTCTTCTACTTACTATCAAGCTGGTCTTAGACAAATTACTCATATTCTGACTCTATTTTCCACCCTACAAAATAACAGCACGTTAAATGAGTGGATACATGCAATGCATAACTGTATAACTGTTAGCTAGAAAACCAGTTATCTAGATAACTGTCAGCTGCTTCTTCTTAACAAAATGGTTAAATACACAAGTGTTAAGTATGTAAAAGAATGAATTTTTTAAATACATAAGTAGATGAGTAAAAAGAATGAATGAAAAAACTCTTGGGAAAACATCCAAGCTGAATTCTTCTTTTTCAACCTGCTATCTCCAGGATAGGCTTAATTAGTAACGTTCACTAGTATCTCTATATCACATTTATATGACAGGCATCTGGAAGGGATAAAGCTCTTGACTTGTATTTTCTTACAATAAAATCTGACACAGGTCATCTAGCCAAAAAATACCATCAGATCAACAAAGTAAAAGCTTCTAGGCTAAAATAGAAAGGCTTATGTACCATATGCCTAAGTCTGGGTCATAAATCCATGAATGTAACTGATCATATCACTATATAAAATGAACACCAAATTGGAAAAAAAAAGAATTTTGTTTCATCTATTTACAAGTTTCCTACAGTATGGCCTGAAAGCTTTCTAATTTAGACCCTGAAGGGTAAAAATTGAATAAGATAAGGTAGATTTTAAACAGCAAACTTAGTGACTATTTCAAGGGCACATGCTGGCAGTGAGTCAGGACAGGTATACAAACTGAAACCTTGCAAAAGGTAGCAAGGAAAGGGGGTCAAGAGAAGAGGATGAAGGTCTATGTCATCACTCCCCTACAGGATACAGAAGAATGCTGAGCATTTTGCTGAAGCAGTTTTACTTTAGTCAGAAAAGTCCTGCTGCACAAAAATAACTTGTTTCATAAATTAGCTGTCAAATCCTTTCAGATGCCAACCATGAACAATTTGTTGTTGGTTATATTTCCATTATTGTCACTATTTAATCCATAGTTTAGTGATTAATGGTTTTCTAAGAAAACTTATTTGAAGTATAAAGAATGAACTCCGCTGAACCAAGTACGACCCGACAAGATTCATTTCTCTTGAGGTCTCATCAGTACTAACTGCCATGGCATAATTAATGGTCCAAGACATGAAACAGGGTTCCTATTCTGTCATGTCTCTTCTATTTAAGTCTTCAAAATGAAAAATAATGAGGAAAGGTGTAAAACAAATTGCTTGATATGCCAAGAAGCAGAATAATCCCATTAAAATAATTAGAAGTTCATCTCTATTAGACACTGCTATGTGAGTGGAGGAAAACCCAGTCTGGGTAATCCCCGGATGTCTGCGGGCATCATTTATGCCACAACTTTTAGAGATGTACTTGCTGAAGCTTTGATAAGAATCTTCTAGACAAGCTTCTCTCAGGGTTAAAGGATGGCTTGGGTATAACACTATTTCAAAAGTTTATACTTATTAGAAAAACTTGTTTGTTCTTTTGCTTAATTGAGTCTCCTACATATCTGAAAGAAGAGTGCATAGCTATTTGTTATAAGCCTATGATAACAGATTCACAGAAATGACGTTTGCATGTGCAGCCAACTGGAAGGAGCTACAGAAAAGGATGACAACAGTGGATCTGTCAAGGATCAGACAGTATCCATTAAATTCCCCACCGTGCATTACATATGAATGAAGAACACCAATAGTAAGTCAACCTGGCTCTACAGCATACTAAGTCAACAGCCTATGTCCCTGAACTGTTAGCATTTAAATGATTATTTTAATCCAACTTGACTTAATGTAATAAGCTGTTTTGGAGTAACAACTATAACAAAGCCATTTCAGTGCTATCATGACAAAGAGATATAAAGATTAATTAGAATCCATGTCTCCAGGGATCATGAAGTCTAATGGGGAATAAAGACATGAGCAAAATAACTATGCTAGAAAAGTAAAAGTTGAAGCGCTCCAGAATACACCAGGGAGGAAGTGATGAGTTCCAACTAGGGGAACACAAGAAGATTGTATAGAGAAGAGTGATAAGGGGAAGCCTATAATTCTGCTAAGATGTGGAGGCCTGGGATAGTGGCGATAAGGTACTTCTCAGAAGTGTTCGGGACTACAATTACAAGAGGAAAAATAAACGCTGAAGAGACGAATAATTATACCATATACTAGCTACCACAACCCTCGGAGCTTTGGGGTTTGGCTCCTCTAGCAACACAGTTGCCACAGACTAGAGACTTAACACACCTTGGGGGAAGGTAGCCAAGCCCAGTAGCACCAAGGTGGAAGACTACTCCATTCAGGACAGTCATTTAAGTGTAAGAGTCTATTTAGAAGATTATTAGTGCTTTAACTGTGGAAGTTTAGGTTAGGTCTCATTTTCTATGTGCTTAAACAGCATGTCTCATAATTATGACATGCAAGCAACCCAAATCAAAAATGAGCTCATTATTTTACCTTCAATGGAAATTGACTTGTTCTCATCTTGTTTTTACAAAAATCTTGTCTAATTTATCAGTATCTTTCTGTATTTCCATGTATGGTTTCATGTTTTAACAACGGAACAAACAGGATTTATTCAATACAAAAGATAAAAACAAACAAAAGTCAAACAGCCCTTCGATTCATGCTTACAAATAAGATTTATATTAGCAAATCCACTAGGAAAGAGGTATCCAAAACAAAGCCAAAGCAGTGAAAAACACCATTTCCTTCTATGTGGATTTCTCCTGTACCCAGTGCTCAATTCCCACAGAGCAGCTCTGGTTTTTCATATCCCATAATCCTATCAAAAAATGGAGAACCAGTCTACCTGTCTACTCTGATCAGTACTTACTTGTACTGATGATTAACTAAAAGCATTTTCATTTTTTTGAGCTCTCTAATTGAAAACATTTTTATTCCTAATAAGAAAAGGCATTCTTGTACTTTAAGGGACCCCTTGAATACTTAGGCTATCTACTAAGCCTCCTTAGCTAGCTCTTAGGTAATCCTAATCATTAGCTTATATGATGCCCCTTTCTGGAGCAGGGGGACCGACCACAGCTCCATGAAAGGGGATGTTGCTTGATCATTGTAAAGTGGGGGGAAACTCAGATGCCACTTTCATAATACCTAATGCATCTTTTCAGTGAGATAAAATTGAACAACAGAACATGGCAGCCCTAAATGAAGGACAATCCAACATGATCCTCACGAGATCACCAGGGAAGGGAGGCACGCAGCAGCCTCCGTAAGCCAGACTGGCTCGCTATCCTTCTGGGATGCTGGAAACTTCAGGGAACAGAAAAGCAGATGTTGCATCTTCTGAAGTGAGCCTACCTCACCCCAGCAAAGGGTTGTCTGCCAGCAGTTCCTTCCCTCTCGGCTTACTCCCAGTGGATTCCCCTTGCCCAAGTATAAGCCAAGCCCCAACCTTCATTTCCTATCACCTTAATTGCTTAGGTTTTGAAGACTAAGATATGTTTCTCGCTGTTTAAATTTTGTTATGTATTGTTGCTTATCTGGAATTCCCCCTTCAGCTTCACAGATTATTTCTGCTGGTAGTTATGAAGTCTCTAACAAATAATTACATTGCACAATGCATTAATCATTAAAAGTTCTGTTGCTGCACCTCGTAAAGAATGTCTGCCGAGGACAGACTTTTTAAATCAACTATTAAAATCACTTTTCAGAGTTTTGTTTTACTTATGCTCTTTATCTACTTCCAAAAGGGGATATAAGATGGCTTGAAACATAAAAAGACCCAAAATCTATTAACATTGCGCATAAAGTCAAAGTCAAATAATAAAGAGAAACCAGAAATAAAAAGATACAAACTGAGAAAAACTACCTTGAACACAACACTTAATTCTGATAGTACCTCTTGCTCAAAGGCTATAATAGGTCATCTAGGATGATCAACCTTCTATGTTGCAATGGAAGAGAAATATGTCAGGTATCTTTCTTCACCAGTCCCTAGGTAACATACTCATTAAGGTCTTTAACAACAGCTTTCCTAAGCCATACAAAGCCATCCTTAATAGCCAGCTTCTTGGGCACATGCCCTTTGCAGCTGCGTAGCACCCCAAGCCTGCAAGGGCCCCATACTAGCTTAAATGCTCTCATGTGCCTTCCTTGAGATTATTATTAAGTTTTGACAAAGATTCCCACTTTTTCATTTTATACTGAGCACTACAAATTATGTAGCCATCTTGACACCTTTCATACAATCAGCCCATAAATTTATTTTTTTAAGATGTTCTTCTTAGGCAATACAGAGTATAATGTTTGCAAAATTTATCCTGTGTCTTCCTGGGTGTGAAAATAATACACTATGGTTCCGCAAACCCTCAGCCCTTACCACACCCACCAGTTTTACATCTTTTAAACACTAAACTTGAACAAAACAACTATTTTGAGGAAGGAGGAAACATTATTATTTTTCTCTGTTTAACTTCAAGATACTTCAGAAATAGCATTGGTTATCATGGTTTTTAGGTATGATTAAATAGCTGTGAAGTCTGTAAAGAGACTGTAAATAGACTTCTGGTTTAAAATCAATTTCTCAGGTGAAGTCTGACTTGATCAAATTGCACAATCTGGTCTCTGTATTACGCCTGTGTGATTTTTACCCTGAACCTTCTTGTCTTAAGAAATAAACTTCAAATGTGTCTACAGATGAGTAAAATGTCCTCAAAGCGTAGTCTGTACCTTTTTCTACCTTCAGACCTGCTATAGTGACTCCTTCCTACCAGGAGGAAGAAATCCTAGCTGTTCTTTACCATTTGTATGCATGGTTGGAAGACACCTTTCCCATACCTAATCAGCAAGTGGAAAAGAACCTGGAAGCTGCTGTCCACATGACTGATGAAACTGACCCTGCACGTAAGGGCACTAGAGGCTTCCATTAGCGCACCAAGGGCAGAACCCTGGCAGCTATTGGAATGTGGTAGACAGAAGATGTTGCTGCAACAGCACCCCTCCGTCTTAGCTTCAGCAACTGCAATTTTCCAAGTATAGTGCAAGGAAGAAATGCACAGCCCTGGGCCAACATCTCAGCTTGTCTGCAGCTTGGAATCTAGCAGGCCATGAGGCAAGTAGATGGATCACTGCCACACAGTGTGTGTGGGACATGGTGGAATTAAAAAAGAAGCAAGCAGGGCATGGTGGCACACACTTTTAATCCCAGCCCTCAAGAGGCTGAGGTATGAGTACTGTTGTAAGTTCTAGGCCAGCCTGTGCTATATAGTGAATTCAAGACCAGCCTGAACTACAAAATGATATCATGTCTCAAAAGCGGGTGGGGCAGAGAATTTTCCCTAAGAATGTGACATTTAACCTCATTTTAATATATTTAGCTCTATCATCAATTCAAACTTTAAATTAATGGATGCAAGTTTATATATGAAGCTAGGGTGGATTTGCTGAAAATTCATGAAAGTTACATACAAGGCTTTAGCCTCTTGTGAGACTTTTCCATTAATTTTGGATTTGTAACTTCGTACTCGTTTTTTAAAGATACACCTCACACACATACACGCACTGTATAAAATTCACAACCAACAAAACCTGAATCCTCCCCTTCACAGGTCCTCACACCAGCTTTTGACCTCTCCACGCACAGAATCCTTTTTGGAATGACAGGCTCATAAGGCTGAATGCTGTCAGAAATGTTACTTCCGATTTCTGCTTCATGGATTTACAAAGCTAATTGGACTGGCTCAGAAGGCTGCAAACTTTAGCTTACTCAGCCTTATTTTCTCAGGCTAACCTCTCTTCCTGAGCTCAGAATCATCTCACTAATTCCAGTCCTCCTAGGGACAGCACAAAGACAAGAGCAGGGGAGGATATTCATGTCAGGGTTGATTCTAGCATACAGAAAGGGTCAAAAAGAAGAAAGAGTATATTAAGAAGAAGAAAGCCCTTAGGCTGCAATTCCTTTCTAGAACTAAAACTTCTCACTTCCTCGCCCACCCCACAGCCTGCAGGAGCTTTAGAGACAATCTCCCTGGGAGGACGGAAACTTAATTTGCCTATTTTTCTCTAGAATGATTATCCTCCAGTGTCACCAATTTCCTTTGTAACAGTGACAGAGAACATCGGGATTGTTGTGTAGGAGAAACTGTGTGTTAGGGGATGTTGTGTTTCAGATACTTTGAATCGAAAAAGTATGCACAAAACTGAGCTGTAGGCTTCATTTACTGTAAGTTCATCTGCTTTACTTTATAATGAAGTTATTTACTTTTGAGATAATGTTTATTTTAAATTAAGCACCTAGAAACAGTAAAAATCAGAACAGGGATGGATTCTTAGAGCTGTAGGTAATCATTTTTATTCTATAAACGCTTTGAGGAAAGGTGTATTTAAGGGTGTTTGAAATTCTTTCCCCACCAAATATTAACATTTCTAACAGATGAAGCAGCGATTAGGAATTTCAAACTAAAGAAATTCAATTCACATGATGCCATCTCCAGCAAAATTTATTTTGATTTATTCTGAAGAGAAATGCAAATAAATCTTTTGAGCACATATAGACTAAAAAAGATTGCCATGAGATTTAAACATAATTATTATAACACAAGGGGAAAAATGAATAAAAATTATTAGTACAGCAGCTCAGAAAGAAAGACATCCACAGCATGTAATTCATCTGGTAAGCACTAACAGGTTGCACTATTTCTAATCAAGAATACAAACAAAAGTTCTCAAATTATTAGGAATTGTTTGGAACTTATTACAACATTACACACAAGGCATAAAAATAATATGATAATATTCCTAATAAAGGAAAAAATGACAGCAGGCAGCAAGGAGTTGTTGATAGTGAAAGGACCTTCAGCTAAGCAGCAGGAGATTATCTTTGCAAAAGACTTTCTCATGTAAATTTAGAAGGGATTTATCAGATACAGTGCCAGGCTCTTTATTTGTACCCAGGGATGTTGATAACAAATTATTATCTTTTGAAGTAGTGCAGCCTTTAAATAAATGTATACTACTAGCAGCTAAGAACAGTTGGCTCTACAAAGTATTTTGGATATGATTATGCAATTTTAGCAAGTTCTGTTTCAATGGAAGCTTCTTCCCAAATACGAACTTAAACCTTTCCTCTACTTGCCCATAAACCAGAACACTTACAAGTCATTCAATAGCATCTGGCAGTAAACAGCTGCAGTAAAAGGTGAATTTTTATATGTTCTTCAAAAAATTTAATTCATTTAAATAACTGGATTCATCAGAAAACTAGACAATATATTCAAAAGTATTATGTCTATCCAAAGATAAGTTCAGTTAAATTTACAAGTGCCCTAACTTAATGTAAATTTGCTGAGCAGTACTTCAAATAAAAACTCATATACATGCACCGAACAAACCCAAATACCTGTATTTGAGTGTCTTTCTCTTAAGGCAAAATTTGCAAAACTATACTAATCCCCTATATGGGCTCCCTATGAGCCTCTGTCTTTGGATAACATAAACAGGTCCTCCCCTCTCTAGATTTGCCTCCTTTTAAACTACAGTTAAAATGAGCTTTACCCTAAAACGAACTTGATTCTGTTATTGCTCTCTTTAAAACCCTTCCAGTGCTTCCAGTTGCCCCTTGTTCACCTGAATTTAACTCACTGAGATGTGCTCACTGCTTACGTGCCCTGCTGTGTGTAACACTCTCCACTCTGTTTCACAGTCCAGGCTGTGACTGACACAGATGTGTCAAGATGTCTCTCTTCTTAGCAGTAAACCCTCTTCCATCTTCTCCCTACTACTTCAGCTTTCACATCACTGCGACTGCATCCCTAGGCCGCTGTATGTTCACACAGTATTCCACACTTCTTTCTGCATAAGCCCTAATTTATACATTCACTGTTGTTGAAGGGGGAGTGTGTGCTTCTTGCCCACCCCTGGACTTTCTGTCCCATGGAAAGAAGAATAGTAGTGACACAATCTTAATCTTTCCCAAAGAAGGAGGAGTGACTATGTGGTGGGTTTCACAAAGGATAATGCATAGTCTGTCTCCTCTTATCTCTTTTTTTCTCTTGGGAGCCAGCTTAGCTATAGGAAGCCTGTGCTGTACTCTGGGACTGTGTGTCACAGGGGTCAGAGCTTGAGAGCCTGCAGTTGTCCACCCCTCCAAGACTGGATAAGTAAATCTCTCTAATCCCGAGGTTTAGTAAAGTTATCCCTTGGCTCTGTGAGGGATAACGTGGATTGCTTCTGGAAAGCCAAACAAGTAGCAAAACCTGCAGATACTCAAGTCCTTCATTTAAACATATTTACACAGAAAAAACACACATCCTCTCATATCCTTTAAATCATCACATATAATACCGAATGCAAAGTAACCATTATGCCAATAGTTGCTGTATTATATTGTTTAGGGAATAATAACAAGAAAAATAGGTACATGTTCAAAAACTGAATCCATAATAGACCTAATCGCATTTTCAATCCAGGGCTGGCTGAGTCTGCAGATGTGGGATCCATGGGTATGGAAGGCAAAGCACACCTGTTTCTTGATACAAGACACACGCTCCCATAGCAGTAATACCAGTCTGAAAGGGATATTTTTGTTTGTTGGCCACCATACTTTTTTCTGTTACTTCTCAGTTTGTTCATAAATCAGGTAGCAAGAAGGAGTAGTTTTAACTGGGAACTCACAAATCTCTCAAATTATAATTATGTAATATATTTGTGGATAATCTACAAGCTCTGAAAGGCAGAGAAATCTATGTTGGTCTGGTTGACCACTGTAGTCCCTGTAACCTAGCAAGGGTCTTGGCCAATAATAGTTGGTGCATCATAAAAAGTGTTTAATAAGCAAATGAATGAAGAATTAGACCCCACGCCTCCACATTCTCCATTACAGTATTTTGTTACTGCTCTTATCACACGCTAACTTGTAGCAACTTAATAACCATCACTCCACTCAACACTGTCTACTTTAGTAAATTTTAGACTCTTGACATCAAGTTAATATACTTTTAAAATTTCACTAATGGTACTACAAGTTACTTAAGTAAATTCTAAGTCAGAAACAGATGATCTAGGGCAGTGGTAGTTAGCGCATGGTACACATGCCACAGCAAGCTGTTAGTATCATTGAAAGGTTCGCCATCACTGATCTAGGATACTTAGAATTCATTAATTTGCAGGTCATTTTCATCTATTAGTTCACTGTGGAAAAAAATCACACATTCAGAAAATAGTTCAAAGAATAATTTCACAAACATTTCAACCCTTGCATTTCACATATTCCAAATTTATCTTACCCAGAACATAAAATATAGACCTGTTACATTTAAGTATAGTTCAAGACAGCTGAAAGGAGACAAATTAGCATTTTGAGAAATTGCATTTTGCGTTAATATGAATGACCTTGTGAGTCAGTTAGGAGGGTAAGAGGGGAGGAGTTATATTTTTAAAATTGTTTAAATTAATTTTAAAAATTTATTGAGCATAATAGAGAATACATGTTGATATTCTAACTATATGTACTAATACATTTATAAATTACTATTGTAATTTTTAATATTTAAATGTATTACTGTAAAAGGACTGATGCATTCTTAAACATAACTTTTTAAAGGACAAGTTACCCCTTTGATACATAAAAAAGGAAAGCCAACAGGAATATGTAAATTATTATAAAAAACTATCAGGAAACTTTTTCCTGTAAATTATCTAATGTTCTAAGTGAGGGTTGCCTGCATAAACTAATTTGTGGCAATTTAACCTTTATGCACTCAATTTAGTTAACATGTCATATACTAATAAACATATAATTAAACTTCATCTCTGAATTTGAAGGACATATTTTTTCTCAAAATTTGAGAATTATAATGCTCCTACATAAAGCATAGTGAAGGATTATCTGTCAATAGCTTCTTTTGTACTTAGGACAAAAGGGAAAATGTTCCAAAAAGAATTGTAAGTGAAGATCTAAGCTACAGGACAGGAACAAAATGTGCAATAAGCAGAAGTCTTTGGGGATGTATTTTTAAACAGGAAGGTTTGGAAAACTCCAAATTTAGCTGCATAAAAAGAGGTAGTGCAAGTGTGAAGCATGTGGTCATTTTGGCATAGTCTGCATATAACTTCTCTCTTTACCTATATAAGGATATAATAAAGCTTCAGTAATGTGCAAAGCAGAAATCCTTCGGTTCTGTTTATTCGCTTTCAGTCAGGTAGTAAAATATAGTAAAAATAATGTTCCATGGAGAAATCTTCAAAATGCACTACTGAAATAGCCTGCTAAAGAGAAATCAACAACTTCTTTATTTAGATGCTGAGAGGTTTAAAGGAAAAGATCAGTGAGGTTATAAAACAACCACATCCATATCAGTTCTACCAAATTTTCATCATCCTTCTCTGTTACATTTTTTAATACTGTCTGCCCTCCACCCCCTTGATCCTCCAGGTCGGCAAACTTCCATGGAAGCTCTGTTTGTTTCAGTGCCTTTCAGCTTTGCTATTTATCTCTTCTTCACTATCCCTTCTCCTTCTGCGGGATCCCGCAAGCCTTCCTGTATTGTTGTAGTCACAGCTTTGAATTTCTTTTAGGAATTCATTTTTTATCACACTCTCCACTCATGTCTAAGTCTACAGACCTTGGCCGTGTTTTGTGAAAAGAATAGACAAAAAAACAACAACAAAAAAGAAACAAAGCAAAACCCAGAAAAAGGTCTTCTTGTCCTGACAGCAGCGATGGGAGAACCAGTACGGGGCCTGAGCACCTCCATCTCAGGAAGACCAAGTCCTCTTCAAACTTACATGAAAGGCTAACGAAAGCATCTATAATTCGGAAAAAGTAGTCACAAATACATTTATGCCAACAATTTAAATGTCACCTTCTGACTATTTTCATGATGCTGTGTGACTTTCAGTGAACTGTTGAAGAATTTTGGTTCACTAATGACAATTATGGCTTCAAATATAACTTTAAATGAATATCCAGAAAGCAAATCAACCAATAACTTTAAATCCTACAATCTAAAGGAAACTACACTTTCAGATACTAATAGCTGATTTAATAGGGTCTTTGGCCATCAAGACAATAAAACTGTTCCTCACTCTCTGACAACAAATATACAAAAAGAGGACATGAGCTAGCATAAGACTCATAACTTAGATGTTGATTTTATAAATATTAATGGCAGTTAACATATATACCCACTGTCCAAGTGGCATGCAGTCATAAACTTGAACAATAATCAATCAGCACAATCAAAATTTAACCCAGGAATACACTGAGGACAAAATATTGAAAACCTAAATAAAGTTGCACAAAGTTATTAAAAAGCTAATAAAGACATTTATTTCTGAATAAAAAGATCAATATTGCAGTGAGGCTAAGTGTGCTATTGTAGTTAGTGGAATTTCCAACTATTTTGAAGGAAGAACTTGCACATTGAGTTTTGTCTTGAAGACAACATGTAGAGGGGTCAGGAACAATTTTAAAATGAAAAAGTGAGATTTTCCTCAGCTATAAAAATTACTCTGAAACCAGAGAAATTTAAATAATGTGCTAGAAACAAAGAAATAATACAATAATTATTATGAGAGAATCTACAACTTGTAGAGAAACACAAAGACATGTATGCATATATATAGAGAGAGAAAGAATAAGGTGAAAATAAAATGAAACAGATGAACTCAATGGAAATTAAGTATATTACATTTTAGATATAAAAAGTAGAAATAATACAAGAGACTCTTACGTTTGTATTAACAATTGTGGGGTTATAGTGGTATCTGACTGCCTATATTTGAATTATGGCATTATCACTTAAAACTGTGCAACACTGGATAAGTCATTTGACCCTCCTGTATAAATGGGAAGTTAACAGCATCCTACTTAGAGGGTTATTGTAAGGTTTCAATAAGATCATGCACAAAAATACTTAGGTTCCCAAGAAGATTAACTGAGGTTTTTATTCAGTATGCAAATAAAAGCAAAAGCCATAAGCAATTTTGTACAACAAATGTAACCACAATAGAGGTAAAAGAAAACAATATATAAATATTTATGATATATATTTCAAAAGACAAATTACAGGCACTTTAATATAAAAACAAGCACTACAGGAGAATATGGCAAATATCACGAACAAACTGTTCCCTTGGGAAATTTACAAGCTCACAAATATATGACATTCTTTTCAGCCTCACTAATAAGCAAAGAAACACATCTTTTTCTTAATAGATGAGTAAAAACTATTACACGGTTATGAAAGAGCAAGGCAAAAAAAAAAAAAAGACATTTTTTCCTGAAGTACTGATTGAAGAATAAATTGGTAAAATCTTTTAGAGAGCAGTTTATTAAAGTTGGTAAAAATTTAAAATATGTGCTACCTTTCCCTTAACATCGTTATTTGTATGAACCTGGTCTAAGAAAATGGAGAACCATGCAAAAACATACAGCAGAGTATTTCTTCATACTGTTACAATGGCAAAGCAAACACACAACCTAAGAGGTAGATCTATAATTACTGAAGGGGAAGGGAAAATAGAGCAACCATGTGCAATAAGAAAAAGCAAGTTCAGAAATAGTCCATGCAGTGTAATCAATCCCATTTAAAACATATGTAGACATCAATACAGATTCACATTGACCAAGTAAAAGTTCTGGAAGAATACATATCCAACTGTAATCAGCTGGGTGGGGTGAGATTATGGGAATTTTTCACTCTTAATGTACAGTGTTCAGTATTGTTTGAATACTTTTTAACATTTAACAATTGCTTTTATAAATTTCCATTCTGGAAAAATATAAAAGATTAAGAAACTCATAATAATTACTTTCCTGGCTTCCGAGTCTCACATAATGCTAACAGCTACCTGCCTCTTTAAAAACACTTTCTGCTTAGGTTTAATAAGGTCCTTGTCAAGAATTAATAAATACTTAAGTATGAACTTCCTTTTTGAAAGAACTACAATTAAAAGAGGGACTTATAAAGGAATGCACAAGCATGTTTCTCAGCTCAGTGTTTAACTTGCAAGCTACATCTCCATTAGAACTTGAAACCTAGAATTAAAAACCTTATCAGGCAGAACATTTAAAGAAATATTAATAACAGAAATGAGTCTAATTTAACCTGACTTTCAAACTATGTTTTATACTTTAGAAACTAAGACATTCTCATACCCTATAAACTCTGCACATTTCACCATAGTTTCTTTAAAGGAGAGAAAGTAATCTCTTCTCACTGATGACATACTCGTTTTCTTTCAGAAACTATAGTTATGTGGAAAACTCATGATCATTACAGTAGAAACAAAACAAAATTTTCTTCTCATCAATGTAGACAATTAGAATCCTCTTGAGAGCATATATTTTGCATTTTCCACGGTTTTAACAGTTTTACTCCAGCAAGCTCTAATTATATTTAAACGTGGAAAGCTGCCATCCAACTTGGTGAAGAATTTCACTTAGTCATGAACCAGAGGAACTTCTATGACAAGCCAGTAGATCCCTCAAAAAGGATCAAGTTGGATCCTCCAAGGGAGACTCGCTTCCCTCTCTCAGAGACTGAAAAAAATAAACATTTAGTGTTTGTAGTGTGGTCCTCACTTCTGCTGCCAAAAGTTGTACATCTCCCAGTTTCTAGTAAAAAGCATCGTGTTACAAAAAATAGCATTATGCAATTTTGATAAAACTACACATCTGTAAAATGGAACATCGTCACTCTACAAGGATCTTTTAGAGACTAAGCGAGAATCTGAGATCAATACACATAATATTAAGTAGGGACTCCACAAATGCTACTTCTTTCCAGCTTGTCTGTCTCCAGAATAGTTCATAATGAATGCAGGAAGAGAGAAAGAAAATTGGGAAATATTACAGAAGTTATAAATGTAGGATTATATTTATATGATTTTCGAAGTATGTGTTTTCTTGGCCTACTTGAAAAATAAAGAAAAGATGAAGTCCATGAAAGGCAGGGAGCAGCCGCTCACATTTCTTTATAATATTTTCTTAAGAGAGTGAGACAACATCACTAAAAGCTTCCCAAGAAGAAGAGAATTGAAAAGTGACAAGTGCCCATTCTGGTGAGTAATATCTGGCCGTCTCTTTCCTAAAGTACAGAGTTGACTTTGAGGATACACCTTCCTACCCGCAAACTGACAAAGCGCTGCATCACTCCTCCCACACCAGAGCCCCTCAAACACTGGATTGCATCTGTCCTGCTCCAGAAGCTTCGAGAGATGGTGTCCTCTCTGCCTAATCTTCTTCCTGATAATCAAAGACCTTGGGGTTCTGCCCACACCTTCCCCATCCACACTGGAACCAGAGTGTCCACTCAAGGCTTGGTCAATGTACTCACCCTAAAGCACCACAGAGATGGCTGTACAGGGGTTCACGCTGTCCCCACACTTGGGACTCTCTCCCCCACTTACTCTTGTGCAAGCCAATCCAGCCTTTAAATCTTGTCTGAAACCTGCGGTCCCTCTGCCTCCTTCAGGGAAAACACAAGTGTGTTATATCTACAGACTTAAGGCCAGTTCCACAGAATTCAACACACATGTCAGTTTTATTTTCATGTTATAAAACTACCCCAGAGCTTGTTTTGCCTGGCGTGGCCTGTGGTTCCAAACCCAGAACCATGGCTAATGCCAGTTTATTTTGAATCCTTTAGCAACACTTTGTATAAATAGAATACCAGCAAAAACTCTTCACTGGTATACAAAGTATTTTTCTCTCTCTTCCCTGTCACATACATTCTTGGAGAGAATTACACCATAAATTAAATATTCACCTAAAAAATTACTAAATTTTTCACTTTGCCAAGATCTTATGAAGACATTCCTTTCCAGTTTCTTATGTTAACAATAGCAAATATTTCCATAGCATTTCTCTTCCTTCATCTATGCATCGTACACGTACGTGTGCCATGCACTATGTGTACGCTATATAGTTTAATTTTGAAAACAAGCTGGAGAAGATGGGATTTTTAATCCTTTTATACAGGTGAGAAAACTGAGGCTGAAAGGGCACAGGTGAGAGAGCAAGTTAGCAAGGTCTCTCTTTAGGCTTTTTTTTTTTTTTTGGTGGTGGCAACTGAACTCCAAACCTTGCACTTGACAGGCAGGCGCTTGTGTCACTGAACTATATCCCCGGCCCTCCAAGGTCTCTCTGCTGTATTCTACTCCTGCCTCACCAGGCAGTATGCGTCTCATAGTCTGCCCATGCTCAGTGTCAAAGTCTCTCAGTGACATTTCAAGTTTAAAGCCAACTATTATGGAAATATAACAAATGAAAAATGAATTTCTTTTAATCAGAAAACTATTCAGTAATTTTTTTTTTTTTTGGTTCCACACTGAAACAACCAGTAATATGAAAGTGCTGAGCAGGAAAACTTTTCAAGTAGTAAGTCATTGTATCACACGGGAACACTCTGAGCACTTCCAGTATTATTTTACAACAGACAGTGCTCAATTATGCTTTTAGCCTTGACAAATGTTCTTCAACACCCAACCAAATTTTGGCAGATGGCTGACAACAAAAGCATAAAAAGCTCCTTCTCACTTTTTAACCTATTATTCTAGCAAATGTTCCATCAATAAAATATAAGTTAACTTAGTCGAGTAATCATCAAAATAATTGGTATGGCATTTTCAGACCAGTTAAGTAATTCAATTATGTTTCCATATTTTCCAACTTCAGTACAGAAGACTCTCATTGTGTATCCTTAATAGCAGAATCCAGTGAATAATATTTTCCAAGAAAATAAAATTTAACTATTTTTTTTAAAAAAGAGAGCTATATATACTTTTAAAAGCAGGACAAAGATATACCTTTATCAATAAAAAAGAAGCTGGATGTGGTGGTACATGCCTGTAATCTCAGCACTAGGGAGGCAGAGGTAAGAACATCACCCCAAGTTCGAGGCCAATCTGGGCATAGTAAGGTCAAGGCTAGCCTGAACTACATAGTGAGACCCTCTCTCTCTCTCTCTCTCTCTCTCTCTCTCTCTCTCTCTCTCTCTCTCTCTCTCTCTCTGTCTCTCTCTGTCTCTCTCTGTCTCTCTCTCTATATATATATAAAAGAATATACATATATATGTATATATATATATACATATATATAAAAGAATACATACAGATTCAGGAATAAGATTTTTTAAATAATTTCTCTATAATGTTCCCTACCAGGTCTTTTTTCTTTCTTGAATACTATATCTAGTATTGATAAGCATATAAGAAATTAAGCACTCTTTTGTTATACTACTGGCAGCATAAATTTGGTATAAATTTTCTATAGGATATTTTATCAGTAAAAGTAAAAGACTGAAAAGTGTTTATATGCCTTGATCTATTAATAACAAGAATTTATTTTAGTCAAATAGTAGCAGTACCCAAAATTTATGGGCAAGAGACTATAACAGACAAGTTATAATAGTCAAGTACTCAAGCCAACTTAATTATAAAGTATTGTTAGTGGACTGGTACAAGAAAGCTGCATTTCCACACACTGTCTACTAAGCAAACATATAAAAACCATGTTTTAAGACACTATTTCATAACATGGAAAATGTTTGTGATCTACTGTTAGCAGAGGGGCAAGAAGAACTGGCAAGATCCTCTGTGACTTAGTGCTTAAATCCCTCTGTACGTGTGATGGCTAGCTCTCGTGATGGCCCAGTGGTGCCCACCTCCTGCCATTCACTCCCGTGCTATCCTCTCCACACTGTCAAGGCTGGTAAGTAGGTCAGTGCAATACTGCAGAAGGATAGGATGGCACTTCTGAGGGTAGATCACAAAAGACATCCTTGCTTCAACTTCACTCTCTCACATCACTGAGTCTGGAAGAAGCAAGCAGCCCTGTGGAAAGCCTCACACAGGAAGGAACTAGGAACCCTGCCAACAACCAGTGAGGAACTGAGGCCTCCAGCCAGCAGCCACGTGTGCACCACCTTTGAAGAGGGTGCTCCAGCCCCACTCAAGCCGTTAGCTGAGAGCAGCTCCAACGTACTCTTGAATACTACTTCATGAGACCACTGAGCGACAGCAGAACAGCTGGGCCACCCTGACATTATTGACGCATGGAAACTGTGGGAGAAAATCATTGTCATTTTAAGCTGTTAAAATTTGTCTGCTACTATTATTACAGGTGCTGGTCCATGTCCCAGTGGGGAAAGCACAGGCTCTGACATGATCTGAAGAACAGCATCTCTGTACCTGTGCTGGGCGAGCACCTGGGCATCTGTGGAGTGTCACTTCATTCCCACGCTCCCCACTCACCTGATCGTTATCCCTGCTAGGGTGTACTCTCTGGCTGGTAAGTCCAGCCTGTCATGCAGCTGTGCAGACTGACAGTGGTGGGGACCAGGAGCCCTCAGTGAGTCCTGCTTCCTCTATACCACCACGATGAGCACTCTAACAAATAGTTTTGACTTTTTGTGGTGGGGGTAGAGAAGAACTATAGCTAAGGAAAGAAGAAAAGAAATACTAAAGAGAAAAACAATTATTAACCTTTTAAAATTAGTAAAACATATATTCTGATAAATGAAGCTAAAGAAATTAAAAGGAAAGAAGAACAACAAAGAAAAGGCAACCTAAATACTCCGGGAAAAGACCAAAAATGTTAAATGAGAAACAAATGAGGAAAATCCTTAATGACAAGGAGATTGTAAAAACTGAACGAGTAGTAGCTATAGTTTGTTGCTGGCATGGTGTGGACCAAGTCCTAAGTGTGGTCCCCAGTTCCAGTACGGCAATATTAAGAGGTGGTAGGACCTTTCATGCTGCAAGATCACAGCCCAAAACAAACTGCAGCACAAGTTACATATACCCAAGAGAAACATTCATTATTAGTATGCACTGAAGCATTCAAAAACTTTTAAAAACAGACCAAACTGACGACTTAAGCCTTACGGATTAACGTTAGTTCCATACAAATGTGGGCCTAGTCATGACCTTGAACCTATGCATCCAACATACACAACAATACTTAAGAGAAGTAAGGGTTGAGAGGTAGAGGCGGGACTGACATTGTTACTGGTCCTCCCCTGTCTCTGGCTTCCTGAATGATCTCTCTCACACAGACTCCCTCTGTTGAGCTGCCGTCTACCCTGAGGCTCTTACCAGAGCTCAGCCAATCATGGCACCATACCTTGAACCTCCCGAACTGTGATCTAAACAAATGCCTTATTTTATAATAAACTAATTTAGTCACTAAAGAACTTTAGCAATGCCATACAATTATAAGATTATCCCAGAAGAATAGGACACGTACCTAAACAGATCAACAGTTCTGAAAGAAATTCAACAACTACTGCCAAATAAACTCAAATGATTTTATGTGTGGATTCTTTTAAACACTGATTTGATATGAAGACATGGAGAGTTTTTTCTTAAATATGTGTTAGAACGTTACAACATTTTGCTACCTAATATGTGAGTCTATGCGACAGAAAAATGTCCCTTCCTTGAGATTCTTCATTGCTCTCCTCTTTATTAATACCGTCACAGTACCTAACTAGTACAGCACAAACTATAACATTATAGGTTATGTGCAACTTGTATAATCACAAGTGATCACTCATAACTCTCACACAAAAACCTGAAGATCAGCTGACAAAAAAGAAAATTACAGGTCAGTATCTATTATGAACAGAGAGGCAAAAATGCTCAAAGAAATACATATCAAACACAGTACCATATTGAAATAACAGCAAGACATGTCCAACAGTTTCTTTTAGAATCTCAGAGGGCTTCACTATTGGGCAACATTTGAATAAAGTTATGAAATTAACAGATTAAAATAAATTCAAACAGAACTTCTCCTTTCACACTGAAAAACATGTAGTCCTCTTGGCACATAGCCATAAGCTTGTAAACCAGAATATTTCAATAATATAATAAAGACCCCTGCTTCAACTTCTAGCTGGCACCTTATTAGACACTTCGCAGAGGCATTTCCAGTAAGGTCAGACATTCAGTATCCACCACTAACAGTGTGAAACGAAAGAAAAAGAATAACGAAACGACAGATTATATGTATGGTATATGTACTATTGCTGTTTATTTTTAAAAACACATGAAGACTAAAGTGTAATCCATGAAAAGCAATGAGACTTTGGTAAACTTTCCAGTAAGTCAGCAAGAACAAGTGAACATTTTTGAGGATAAAACCATTACAACTCATCAACTAACCAACAGCCAGCATTTCTTCTCGCTCCCCTCCCTTCCCCTCCCTTCCCCTCCCTTCACCTGCCTCTCTCACTTTTTCTCTCTCTCTGGCTTCCTTACACACACACACACACATATGCACACACACACTCACACTGTATGCTACTATACACCTGAAATAAAATGTTTGTGTTTACTGAAAAAGGAGAGGGAGGCCTTCTGAAGAGGTGTAGGACGAAAAATGCCAGGGTAGAGAAATGAGATCACTCTAGAAAACCATATGACATTTTAAGGTGACATATCCAGATGAATGACTTCTCTCTTTTTAAGGAGTTGGAAGTGTTTGAGAAATTGTCTAAATATGCATTTCTATGGCTGACAATAACAGCTTGGAATATGTGAATGGAGCCCAAGGGTATATCACAAAACATCTTCAGCCTAATACTTGTCTTCTCTTCAGGAAGACAAAGGTAAGAAAGTCTTTCATGAGATGAAGAGAATAAGAGTGTTCCCTTCATTGAGCTTATTTTCCTTGGAGTCGCTAACTTCCCAAAGCCACACTTCTGGGAATACATTTTAAACCATATGGGAACAATGTCTGCTTTTGGTGCCAAATGCCGAAAACTCTTTGAGGACAAAGACACACTCACCTCTTAGATGTTTGATAATTCTTACTTATATCATGTAATCAAAGTAAACTATTAAGCCACCAAACCACTTCATAATGTTTATCTACATTAGCATAAATATAAACAGCACAGATCACTTAGTATTACATATATCTATATATAGCTTATATATATCTAACATATATTATATTATATGAAGTGATCTGTGCCAAGTATGTATTATAAATATGTACATATATATGTGTGTGTGTGTGTATATATATATATATATATATGTATGTATGTATATCTTATTCTCTCCACTCAAATCCACCAAAGACTGATATTCTCTCGGCCATCATCACTAGCTTTCCTCGCACCTGATGATATTCAAGTATATTTTTTCACTTGGCCCAAGCAAGTATTAGATTTGATACGTGAATTTATATCTTAACTGGGCACAACTGAGCACAATTTCATGGAATTTGGAAATAGCATTGGGCTGGTTGTATAGATAAGTGGTAGAATAGTATCGTAGCATGTGCAAAGTCCCAAGCAATGCAAAAAAATAAAAACGACAAAAAAATGCTTAGAAAGTTAAGTAATTATTTAAATGTAACACTGTATGGTAGAACAGGATTGAATAAAACATTTGCTAGAAGTAATATTTTCTTTCCAGTTCTCCATTTTATCTCCAGAAATAACAAATAAATAGGCAGACACCATGAGCCCACTATTAAACCACAGTCCACAAAGATACTATTTAATATTGTCTCTCATGAAGTAGCATTCTACCACTCATATGACCATACACCAACATTACACGCTCCCACAATAGTCAGAAATAATAAAATCTGCTTCAGATGTATCAATTTTCTTTGAGCGGATAGAATCATAACCAAGAGGACTTTAAAAATAATATGTGGCTTTATTTCTTGCTGTCTCTAACACACTGGGAAGATATGATCTGCTGTAGCCACCAATAAATTTTTTTCTCTTATTACTGTTAAATGAAGGCATAAAAGTAAGGTTTAGCATTTGTAAACTTTGTCCACAATAGTTTCCTATGATGTTTCATGTTATACAAGGCTGACTAGTCCCTTCAAGCCCCACCCATCCGTGTAATTCATAACTACATGTTGCAAAAGCACCGAAATGAGAATTTCCAAATGATAGCAAATATTTTCAAGCACATCACTTACAATGTATTTCACACATGGTGTGGTGAGAGAAATTAGACCCATTCACATATTAATCTGATCTTAAAATAAATTCTGAGAAGCAACAATGTAAGTTCCTTGAAGCATAAGGATAGACAGAAACACTCTTTTATCGCTGAGAAAATAAAGCTGGTAAATCAAATGACAATTTACAAAAACTTTATGGATAGGATTACAGATCATGAGTCTGAAGAATCATTAATACAGCAGTGCCTCCCAGGTCTGGCTCTGACACTTTCTGTGTGATGCTGAATAATCACACGTTAAAGCCATTGCACGTTTATTGTAAAACAAGATAGAAATGCACACCTTGTAATGTAGTTAGGTTGTTGGGAGGCTTGAAATAATAAAGTGTAAAGTGGTTACCACAGCTTCTGGCACTATAGTAGGACTAAATAAACCTGTAGGTATTATTATAGTGATGTTTATGTTCTAATATCGCCAGTCCTGTAGATGAAATTCCCTCTTGTCTTTGTACTGGGTAAGGAAAGAAACAACTGCTGGGAGATTACTAAACTTACAGTGCTGGATGGCTTGGTGCTATGGAAAATTATGACACAAGAGGTCCTTCAGAGTTACTTAGCAGTCTCTTACATGCTGCCTGGTAGATATCTCAAGAAATAAAATACAGAATGCTTTAGTGCACGTAATAAAAGACTAGGGCTTAAAATTCACTTTCGAGAAGGGATGCTGCCACTGAAAATGGAAGATATGCTACTGTCACGTCTCCTAAAATCAGGCTGAATCTGAGTAGAAGTCTCACATTGTGAAGAGCTTACACATTTAGCTTTGCTGTTTTATCTCAACAGCATGAGAGTTGCATGAAATTAGAATTCAGCCAATGTCAATATCCATGTCTTCAACCCTCCGTTGAGAAAATCAGTCACGGTTGTGTCAGGCTAATAGAGACTACTCATTCTCAAACAGCACGGTCCTAGAAGTAAAATTCCAGTAACTACCACATTAATAACAGTCTGTGAGCAGTAATCCAATAACTATCATCAGAATTTTCAGTAATTAGATCTGTGTAGAAAAAAGTTAAAAATTAGCCAAACTATCTTTCTACATGTAAAACAAACATAATTGTAAATACAGAAAATCCTGGCCCATCATTTATATACAGGGTTTTAAGGTGAAGAATGAAGACATATGTCCTTAATGCTCCTCATCACAATTTAAATGCCAACCCTAAAAATTAACCGCTGACATATAATAACTCTTGAATAGGATTCTGTCCTATGAACAGGTATTTTTGTAACCTGATGAAAGTAGTTTTTGTCTCACCCTAGAGGGAAAAATTATTAAAATAAATTAACATGTTACTGGGTCTCTAATTGGAAGTAGCTGTTCTCAACAAATATGTTTATCAAACAGTGTGACTGGCAAAATATATTACTGTAGCTGTAGTTATCCAAATTACATGCTGTCTAAAGCAAAAAGGGCAAAAGCCATCTGGCTCATATAACTTGCGTTTTCTAGACAGCTTGCAGCTGGTTCTGATTAAGCAGCATCTCAGAACTCCCAGAGATCTATTTTTATCACTGGCTGTGTATTTTTAGGGCTCACACATCCAAGGCACAGGGCGTTTACATTAATAAGTGAACAACCACCATCAATTAAGAAAAGGTTTATGTGATACTCTGGTTTGGTCTCCAGCTGTACAGGAGGAATTGAAGGTTGAACCTGCCTCCTCTGTGGATGTTTCTATATTTTAAGGTAGAGACACAGAAAACTTATCTCCTCTGCCTTACTAAAGAAAGAAAGAAGTATTAAGACTGTGGCATTATAATCAGTTCTAGGAGGTGATACAAAATTATTGCTCCATTTTACAAATAAGGAAAAAAATGCTTAGATTGGATAATAAGTAAATAACATGACTAAAATTCACACCTATATCTTCTGGCTCCAGAACCTAAGCTATTAGCCACAGGATTCTGTGTCTCATCATTGAAAGGGTTAATGATGAATTTTTATAATTTATTTCCTAATAAGAAAGTATAATCAGGCTATTTATAAAGAAATTATGATAAAATTGAAGAGATACATTAGACCACTCTAGAACGGAAACCTATAATAATGTGATGAAAAATTAACTTTTTCTTTAAATCTCCATAGTGGTATTCATCATCCTATTCATCATAATCCTAAATATCAGTTGGGATGCAGTCAGATTTGGGTGCTACATAAAAACAGGAAAAAATGACTGGGGTTAATACAAAGACATGGGCATTCTGGTTTTTATAAACCTCTGCCCAAAGAAACAATGAATCACTGAGCTCTGTGAACAGCTGAGGGGGACCTTATCCTTTGCACCAGCCACCTTCCCTTTGCTCACTCTGTCATAATGGGCTTCTGTTCTTAAAATGTCCACTCTTTCTGTCCCTCCAGAACTCTTCACACCCTTCTCTGTTCCTCCCTTACCCTTACTTCTCAGCAAAATGCCCACGCCCTCAGGAGCCTTTGCTTACTCCCTCCTCCTATCCATGCTCCCAGCACTCTGTGCTCACCATAATAGAAATAACCACAATGGCTGTACTTTATATGAGCACTGTCATCATCGAGGCCAGGTCTTCTCAGGACATTTTTGCATCCTCAGAGCATAGTACAATGACCAGCATTCAGAAGTGCCTGCTGAATGCGTGCGATTGAAAGTCACTCTGCTAAGGCGCAGATTCACAATGCCCAGTATACCCACTTATCTCCTGATTACAGTTTCCTTTTGTTTGTCATCAACTAAGTAGATGCCAGTGAATGTCTATATAAATTTTTCAGAAACACCAAACTAAATAGCAGCATAGAATATTATGACCATTTCAGAAGGAAATCATGTGGCTAAGAGCACTTCCGTGGAAACTGATCATGTTCACATGCAGAAACAAAAAGTCAAATCATTTCAGATGCTCTTCACATTGTACTTTCCCCCGTATATAGCTCTATCATGATCCAAACAACATCAGCTACTCTCTTGCTAAATGCTGCATTTGTATTAATGATTTAGCATGAAGACCTAAAAAATTTAATTATTTAAAATTATTTTATTTGCCAAGCTGAGAACGATGAGTTAGTGGGCTTCTCTGGAGACTATGTGCTCCCACAAGCACAAGGTATAAAATCACAGTCTGACAACAGCTTTGTGAAATTGCTTTAAATACCACTGCATAGATGGTCACCAATGGGATTCCCAAATCACTAATCCAAGACTGATATTTTCTTTTTCATCATTTTTAGAAATTCTCTTGCAATAGCTATAATTACAACCTTTCAAGCTTCCAGGAGATTTTGTACATCTTCACTGCTTTTTCAGTAATTATGGTCATATTTACCATCAGGGCTCCACAGGAAAGGCGGCCCTGTACAAAAATGTCAAGTAGTATCTCATTCTTATCCTTGACGTCATTGCCACACTCCTCTTACAAATAAATAGCTCCTGACGGTAAAAACAGATAATAATGAATGGTTGCCAAGTTTTCTCTCCTCCAGACTGTCATGGAGGATTAAGTGTTAAAATGATGAACTTGGCTATTAATAAAAGAGATTTCATTACAAATAAACTGTCATTTTATAACATAAGAAGCTACTTCACGCCCAGATTTAGAAGGAGAAAGGAGGTAATTTCAATTTAATTTATTAGCTTGACTGAAAAATACTGGCCATGTTAACTTAGTTTTGGATCTACATAATATAGCAACTCTATAAAACGAAAACAATACTTCCTTGATTCTGGAAGTCTATGTGTCACAGGCTACAAAGGAAGAAAAGGAAGTGACTCGTTTTAAAATAGATCCGGTAAGTGACTCAATTTCATTATAATGAACACTTCTCAACATCCTTTAGCTCTAAAGGTAAAGTGTGGTTTATATTTGAAAATAGTTTAAAATTATGGTACAAGCTGATTTACCCTATACTGTCTGAAATAAGATACCCTCGTAACTGGAGCTTATATTCTTCATAAGAAAAGTGATACATGTCCAAAGCTGATGACTACAGTAAGCAAATTAATGAATTTAAATTTTAAAAAATTAGCAATTTCAGTATAATCTAAATTCCTCCATTAGACTGCAAATATCTTGAGAGCCAGAACTACTTCCTATCTTATTTAAGGCTGTATACCTGAATGTAGCAGAATATCTCCAGCACACTACATGCTCAGTAAATGCTGGATGAACACAACTAAATTGTATAGATATTTTTCTTTATGCCCCACCTTCCTCTATATATATCATTATTTATTATTTACCATTGGCCTCGGTAGTCACAAAGTACAAATGTCAGTGTTCAAAAGGTGAGAGGTTCTTTTTCTCTTAAAGACTGGAATCTCTTCTTTTATTAGAATCAAATTATTCTGATTTCAAACCAGGCAGGTTTGATCTGGCTCTTCTCAAAATTATTGTACAGTCAAAAGCAATTGTATCTGCATCCCAGTATCTTCATGCCACAATTTGGCCCAGAAACAATAGTAGTTAGTCTTAAGTGTAAAGGAGATTACATTCCATGCAAGATTAATTAATAAATAAAGGGCAGAGTATATCTTCAGTACGAGTCAGAAGAGCTTAGCAGGAGATACAGCTATGAAAGAGCTGGCCTGGGCCAAAGACTTGGACTTGAACCAAACTCAGCACTGACAGCAAAGTAAGTGACACCAGGCTAGTTCTCCCTAAGGCTTAGCTTTTCTCATATTAAACAGGGGAGAGGGGGGGTGGATAAAGCACTTATCTCATGGGCCTGTTATGGGATAGAATATGTGAGAACATGTAAGAAAATGCTCAGTGTAGTGCCTGTTATATAAGCAGACGCCTGGTAAAGTTTTGTTAAATGGGAATGTAAAAGGTCATAAAACTGGAGAAGTCACTAGCTCTTTCCATGAAAATGTCCCTGCTCTCAGACCTAAGGGAGCTTGGAAAGGAGACAGAAGGGTAGAAAGGTAGGTAGGTAGGCAGACAGACAGACACACAAAGATGATAAAAAGGAGACACAAGTAAATATAGTATATAGAGAGATACTTTCGCTGAATCAGTGGATTAAGACTTCACTAAAGGAAAATGAAGTTATATACAATAAGAACAAAATGCCGAAAATGCATTTATGAGTAAGGGAGGGGCCCTTTTCTGACTCGACATCATTTTAAGACTCTCAGACTTACAAGTGCATGATTTACATGGTATCTTCCAGGCTCCACTCTTTTCCATGTTCCTTATGCTAGTTTAAGTTTTATTATTTGGCTTGCTTTCTTTTTCTCACTGACAAGTAGATCAATTTTTTTCTTTAAGTTCTTTTCCTATTTTCTAGACTGTGAAGGTTGACTTTGTTTATTATCTGAAATAAATAACCTAAAATGTTCTAGATACAAAGGACAAGATACACCCTAAAGTCAAAAGCGGTTTCAGATTGGGGAAGTAATGTTTTTGTTGTGTGTGCTGCAGGCGATATTCAGGTAGAAGGGGACATTAGATGTTGAGATAAAGATGTAAAAAAGGCAATGATCGGAGTGACTAATAAAAAGCATCTGAAGCTATCTGTCGGAGGATTCAGTAATTCTTCTACATCATGTTTACGTCATATGTGCTCTTCTCTCCCCAACACTGCCATTCAATCAGATACTAAATAGATTCGCTGTGCTGAAATAACCCACACACAAGAAAGCCAGTTCCTTTAAAGGGGATCATTTAATAATGCATATTATTGAGAATATCACTTGGTACATGTTTTATAAAGATCTTGTATGATAAATTTCTTTTAAAGCTTAGGGATTCATGCGGTTATGCTTCTCCTAAGGAACAGGAATTCAGTATGCTTTTTTAAATAACCTAAAGATCTAATAATAAAAAAGCAAATAATCATAATAAGAGTGTGTGTGTGCATGTGTGCATGTGCACGTGAGCAGTGTCATGGCATTTACACACATGCACAGGTGCTAGAAAATTCAGATTCAAAATAAGTGATAAATCAAAACAAGCAACCACCTAGGCACTAAAATACTTATTTTCTTTAGGTCAGTTAGGACTTCCTACTTAATTACATCTTTTCTTGATAATGCATCTTTTCTTGTATACATGTCATTATTAAATTGAATACATTCTTGTAAGATATCTCAAATCATTTTTGAATGCATAAAACACATAAATAAAATACATGCTGGAACTCAATGTATTCAAGGGTTGCTGCCACTTGGAAATACTCTAAAGAGTTTGAACTTGGATCACACAAACCATTTCTTTCTGTCACCAGAAAGCATTTTGCACCCCTCCAAGAAAAGAATTTTCAAAAGGTTGTCTATTTGTCCACGTCGACAGTCCTGTGTATTCCCGCATTATCTTCTATGAGTCACAAAGGAAACAAGCTCCTCATTATTCTCTCATCTCCTGTAACCCCAAGAATAATTAAGTAATTGAAAGGCTGAATTCAAGGAATCTCTTTGGGAATATGTATTGCCCTGTACTCCCACTCTTTCATTTTTATAATGGGATGATGGCCAAGAGACCTGTTCTTGTATATAAAACAGAATTACACAAAAGAGAAAGTCCAAAGACAACCTTTCACTGAGATTTGTTTATGTACATCACTGAGATCTTGCTTACTCTTGACCTAGTTCCAAATATAAAAATATTTTTAAATAAAGCACAGTTTGGAAAGCTGAAGTAAAAAACTTCATTCTGTATTTTAGAAAGCAAGGCTGGTACAACCGATACAAGCAGACTCTTTAAAAATAATTACTATTTGAGGTATTATATTCCAACAGTCCTTAACACCTTTTGTCCCATCCTTATTACCAATTAACAGCTGCAAAGATAGAAGCTGTAATTTACATGCCAAAAATAATCAGTCATAGGTTTCCCTAACTATAAAACACAGATTGTTTTCCATAATTCCAAGCAAATATTCAGAAGGATATGGCTTTCCTGGCACAAGAATTTGTCACTGGCATATCACTGGTTTCAAAAATTACTCAAAGTTTTAACTATTAAATAATTACTATTCAAAAAATAACCCCAAAGTTAGTTCTGCATTTGTGTCTGTGTGTGCTAGATCTTATCAAGTCCCAATAGCGTTATGATGAACGTTTGTGCTTTTTCTATAAAAAAGAAAACATACAAAAAAAAGAGTATGTGCTCCAAGTTTCTCTGTGAATATTAAACCCAAAATAAAAGCTTTTCAGGAATAAATAGGTCAAATACAGAATTATTTACAGACTGTCAAAAATAATATTCATACCATGCATATGTTTAATTTGAAAACTTTCTAACAAGTATTTCACATTAAAGAAAACTACAGAATTTAATAGAGAAACTAAAAAAGACACTGGCAACAGATCCGAGTCAGAAGATTACACAATAAAAAGAAATCAAATATTTTCACATTTTGTAGACATAACAAGTAGCAATTAAAATCACAACAGAACTTTCATCAGACCTAGAAAATACATTACAGAAAGACAAACAGGTAAAAAGACATGATTTCTTCTATGGTATCATAGCTCTTTATTCACCTCACCTTCATGTTTTTAATATGGTATCACTACACTTTTGCAATTCTCTTTTCCCAGAAAGACCTTGATTACCAGGTATGAAAAAAATTGTTAATTTTAATTTCTATATCCATGCATTAATAACAAATAATACAGTTTTGATACCTAATTTGGACTATGTTGATAAAAAAGACTGTAATCCACTGAAACATTCTATTATATGTAAGAATTCAATAATATGATAGAAAGAAAATTCAAAAAAGTTGGAGAAAAGTAGAAGTAAAGTTGTTTCATAACTAATATTGACATAATTGGTGATAATTTGGGATAAAAATGAATCAAATTTACCCCCTTAAACTTCTATACGTATATATGTATATACATGCATTTATGCACATAGAAAATATATTAAATTTAACTATATACATAAAACTTCAGCTCATAAAAGTAGCATAAAATTGAACTATTTTTTGACAGAACTGACAACTTTCTAAACCTCAAGGCAATAAAGAAATAAAAAAAGGTATATTTTGTTAGCAGTTTAGCTTAATACTAAGAGAAATAATAGCCATGGTAAAAAAGAAAAACATACTGCAGAAAGGTTTATCAGATAAGAGATAAGAAGTTGATTTATATGATACATGGACAGGATAAACCATCTGACAGAAGAACATAAAATCCAGAAGAAAGATAACAACATGGACATGCACTAGAGGAACTAAATTATTAAGCACGAACAAGTTTTTTTAAAATATTCAAGCATTTTATTTATCAAAGCAATGCAAATTAAAAGAACACTGAAATGCCACTTTACGTTTATTGAATAAATACAAAAAATTATCCAAAAGAATATCCAACACTGTCTAGGTTCTTGAGAAAGTCAAACTGATAAATCGATGTTATTGCTGCTTATGGCAACACACTTTAAGCCAAGAAAATAATCCGGCAGGTGGAGGGAGTAGGAATACTCAAAGGTGTTTGTGGTGAGGTCATTTACAATAGCAAACATTAAAACTCTACAATTGTAACCGCAAAGTGATGATTAAGTAAACTATAGATTGCTAACAGTCACACCTGAAGGAATACAGTGTTACCTAGTCACTGATATACAGTACACATAAAGGACAAAGTAAGTTAACACTGAATACAAGCTGAAACTGGAGAGAAACAAGATGCACATCCTTATGCTGACACACTACTCTCGACTGTCCCACTGTTTACTGTATAATCAAATGTTGAGGAAAGTTACGCTATTATCACATAAACTACAAGTAGATATTCAAAGTTGGGGTCACAGATGAGGCCAAAAGTAAACATATAACTAATTCTTTAAAGAGACATTAACATTTCTGGGATATGATATGTGCTGGGACATTTAAGTTGAAAAAAAAAGGCTAAGAATAAATGAAAAAATTGCTATAGTAAATATATGAAGGGACAAGCAAAAATTCCTACAGAAAACCTTTTCTCCATGGAGGTTAAGAAATAAAAGTGCTTTTATGCTGGAAACCACTGAATTAAGACTAGAGGTATGACTCAGTGGTATAGCACTTGCCTACCATGCACATGGCCCTGGGCTTGCGTTCCTAGCACCACAAAAACAAAACAAAAACCTGCAAATTAATTATATATGTACATACGTATATATAATCTTTCTTTCTCTATCACTACATCTTTTCTTTCACCTTTCCCTACTGTTACAGCTTGCATCTAGATGCGCCCCCAAAGCCGCATGCAGTCACAGGTGGGGCTTTTTGGAGGCAGCTGGATCTAGGGTGTGACACTGAGATTAAGGATGCCCTCCCCCAGGTGTGGGTGGAATATAAGGGACAGAAAGAAGGTTTGCTGCAGATGTTTCTGCTGCTTCTGCTTCGCTGCTTTCTGCCTGGCCTGCTTTGCCATGGACTGTTTTCTGTGATGCCCCTCTGCCACTCCAGCCTACCTTGGAGACAGCCAATTTTGGACTGAAAGCCCTACAAACTGTAAACTAAATAGGCCTTTCCTCCCTTAACTTGGAGTGATGGGTATTTTGTCTCAGCAATGAGAAAAGTAACTGAGACACTACCAATCCCCCCTCTTTGCTCCTCCATACGTAGTTGCTCATTGGCGTCTAAGTAGGAGAAGCAAGAAGGCTAAATCAGCTTTTGTATGCTTACATTCACTATGTGAACACAAGCTTTACTATTAGGCTGAATAAAGAACATTAACGCACCAGTGTGCAGAAAAGGTGGGTTACACCCGTATCTGCGCAGCATTGTCTACAAAATATAATGCTCTTTCTACTACTGCATTTATGAAATAGAACCAAAACGAGAAAACTTGTTTTGCCACGATCACAGGTGTTCACACAACTTTGGGATCAGCCACTGTGTTGAGACACATCTGGTGTGCCGGAAACAAACTAGAAAGTGGTGTGTGGGAGGCAAGAAAATTAAAAGTTGTCAAACATATTTCTTTAGGCATTCAACATAATCTGTTACTCTAATTATTTTCCTGGCATTTACATAGCCAAGGGAATTATTATATAAACTAAAGTAAAACTTGGAGGTTCCCCCCATCTTTTCCTTCCAATATTACTTCCACGATGGAACTGGTCTTCCCATGTGCACGAAATACACACAAACATATGCCAGTTGTGTTATGGGATCCCTATTTGGGGTATTATGCCCTTAGGGAATAGACCATCCTACATTCCTCCAAAGTATCCTAACATTTCATATTTATTGAGATCTGTCAGTAACCGGGAGACCACTTCCTCAACACTTTTTGCTAACCTAAGCAACTGTGATTACCACTAAAATAAATTCAGTGACAAAATCAACGTCAACAACGAAAAGGATCTAGACGATTTCGCAGTGGAAAACAGATTGCCTGAAACACCCAAATTATTTCACACAGATTATCAAAGAGCCATGATTACTTAATTACTTATTAACATTAAATTGCACAAAGGTAAGACTCAATCTTTCAATGCAGTGTTCACTTTCAGAAAGATAAGCCGTGGGCCTGGGACTGTTGTGTGTGAGGCCTTAGGTTCCATCCCCAGCACCACAATCAATCAATGATCAATAAAACAAAACTAACTAAATAAAAATACACAGTGTTCTGAGAAAACCGCTGGAAAATACAGAGGAACATAGGTCCATCACACATGACCTTTTAACAGCTAATATGATAAAGTGCTAATATTTATATACTGTCCCAAATACTGCTCTAAAGTGCTTTGCATGTATTAATTCATTAAATCTTCACAAAAACTTTTGAGGCAGATATTTTAATCAGCACACCCATTGTACAGATGAGCAAGTAGAAACAGAGATAAAAAACTCATTGTTAGAACTGAGTTCCAATCCAGGCTCAGGGCTCTGGAGCCCCTGGTCATTGCACCAATCCCTACTGCCTAGACATCATCTCCTATGTGCGGTAACTACTTCTGTACTATTTTCTTTGTGTCACCTCTCAGCTTCCAATATGACAGAGGCAGATGTGCCCACTAGACAAAAACACTGTCGCAATTCCAGAGAAGTCAGGTCATTCACTTCTGCAGAAACAATTCATCTGAGATATGATGATTTCAGTTTCAAAAGCAGTATCAGATCCTCTTATATGAAGTCTTAAATTGAAGACTAATTCTCATAGTGTTCAATTTGGTATTTTTTATCTAAGTGGGCTTTAACCTGCTAAGAGGAAACAATGCCTATCAGGCATAAGAACAGTGAAAGAAAAGGTGCAAATATCTAGAACATTAGAATTGTAAATCATTTTTAATTTACCTCTCAATTTAGTTCCAGTGCCTGCACACAGGTGCAATATTCTCCACCAGGCAGAAAATCCTAAGAGAAAAAAACCCTTAATGGGACAGCAACTGTTAAATATTCCCTGGGTGTCATAGGCAAATATTTTGAAAAAAGTTATGAAGAAGGTAAAAAAAACAAAATAATCACTTTTTTAAAAACTCTGGAAAATTATGAAGCCTAGTAGAAACCTACCTACATGGTCAACTAAAAAGTCAGAGCTCTATGATCGTTTACTTAATTCAAGGTCACAGATAAATCAAAGCAGAAGAAGCTCAGTTGAATCTGCCTATAGACACTGGGAAGATATTTACTAAAATATAATGGTGAGCCCTGGTAGAAGTCTAGAGCTTAAACAAACACTGTCAACAGAGATGTAAAATTCTTCCCCAGCCTTCTCTTTAAAATGTCAGAAGAAGAATGGCCTGGTTAGGAGAGAGCACAGCAGTTTTTCATCTTCCATTCCTGAGAAATATTCTGAGCACATTTTCAAAGTGCCATCTCTCATTACCAGCTCCCTAATTCTCATTTATTTTCCACAACTGTAAATAACCAGTTGCCTGGGCTGCTTTCACTACCTTTGCTTTCTGAGCTCTATTCAGGAGGATAATAGGAAAATAACTCATCATGCAGGGCACAGAAATGTAAATGACACTGGTTGCAGAATGCCAGTGCGAACAGAAACGATACAGCAGGAAAAAGGAGGACAAGCATCAGGAGGTGAGTTCATGAAGACAGCCTGCTTCTGAGGTGTGGGCCAGGGCTGCTTTACCTGGCCTAAGACAGGAGGAGGCCCTGGGGGGCAATGCTGACTCCTAGGTATCCAGGGGTGCTGGCCCGACAGCCCTCCCAGGGGTATCCTATAGACAGAGATGGTCAGTGGGTCCAGAACCCATAGTCCCACAGCTAAGGCAGCTAAATTCAACTGGAAGTTAGAGAAGGCACAGGAAGCCAGCTTCAGCCTTGGGACCACTATTATTACAAAGATGCTACGTTGGTCCCTCTCTCATACGTACATTTGTAAACTGGTGGCCCAGAATACAAACAGAATGGGTACTATGTAACACTCTGAGACTCCAACCAAATATAAACCAAATGTTGGGCTGGCTTCTCAAATTAATATGAAAGAGAAAGCTAAACTCAAAAAGAATGAAAGTAAACTTCCAAGAGATACAACATTTAAGATGGAGGGTAATTCTCTAACACAGACATGCACTATGTCGCAGGTTAGACAAGAGATGTCCTCAAGTAGCGCCATGGCTTCTTGGAAGAACTGGGGAACCAGGCTTGGGCTCCCCTCATGTGTAAAATGAGGGGGCTGGACAAAACTGCTGCCGGGGAACCACCAGTACTCTATGATGTTACGACTAAAACTAATTAGTGTACGTAGCACTCTTAAAGGGAAAAGTGAAAACCTACATCAGTTCCACATCACAAGACTGAAGTCGGTCAAGAGCCAGAGCCACCTCACTTTAAGAAGCAGCAGTTAATTTGTAGGAGCTTCAGAAACTTTCTGTCCTATTTTAATTCCTGATATGAAAAGATCAAATCCAACAATGATGAATGCTGGCCTTTTTTGTGTGATGTTTTAAAACACTTGTGTTCTTAGAAGTATCCTGTACCGAACCCCCACTGCCTAGGGTTTTAGCCCACTACCAAAACCCAGCAAAATCCCATATTAGCTGGCAGAGAATTATGGCTTTCAGGGTTTATTTGGAATTCACTGTGCTCCTATAGGTAGACTGGGCCAAACTCCACAGAAAATGCCAAGAAACATTTGATCCAGGCCAAAAAGTGTTGCAAAATTCCAGCAACACACAACCCACAAGTCAACATGAAGCTTTCACTGGAAGGTGCAGCCGTTGAGTGCAGTTTTCCAGCGATCCAGCCAAAACTCATAGATTACTGAAAAAAACTTCTCAAATCTAAAATGACTCCAAAGGGAGGTTTATAAGAGAGAGGAATTATGCCCGGAAATTCAGTGCTCGAAGCCCATGGTCTCAGTTGCTGATCCAATTAAATCAGAGGATTTTAATTCTTTCTGGAAATTCCTTACAAATTACAGGTAACTGCACTCCAAGCAGAACTAAAACTTCTGTGTATTTTTAAACAAGTCAATTGTTTCAACGAGATAAGTACATTATTTCCACTAGACAGATAATTGTTTTCTTGTTCAATTGCATTACATTTGTGTATCCAGGTATAAAATGTTACAAATGGAAAATTACTGAGAAGCAAAGCAAGTCATTAGTGTGACTTACAAATAGAACACAGTTGTCACAAAAGTTTTAATAACATTTTCTCATGTCTATGAATATGTAGATCTTATATATCTGCTGGAAAAGCAAAGAGTAAAAGTTGATCGTCATATCCTGGGAATCATACACAATACCAAGTCAGTTATGAGACCAACTGGCCACTGTGGATAGCTACAAGTCTTATATATAAATATGCGCAAAAAACAAATCCAAGAGTAAACTACTGTACTTCATAAGAAATTCAGGTATTTGTGAAATGTGGAAAGTAAAAATAAACAACTTTAAAGTATCTCTATTGAAAATAAGTAGCATTTCTGGGTATTATTTTATAGTTAGAGGAATTATATCAGAAAAGTACCTATCTGATTGCTGTTGTGACACTGTCTAGTCCCTGAGAGAATATTTAGCTGTTAAATATTCTCAATTCAGGAGCTACAAAGAAAATAAAGGAGGCATTAAATGACAAAAAGCAACATCATCACTTTGGTACTTCAAGGCAGATTATCTCCAGATGGAAATTCTACATCATCAATGCTCATTGAGCAAGATCAGCTAGAAAGACTATGCACCAGTAAGATGGTTATTATCAAATAACAAGATTCTAACCCACAATGCATATCCTGAGTTAAGCAAAAGGCTCTATTGGATTGTTTTAAACATTGATTTTACTGCTAATAGTTCAATGCTTTTGAATTAAACTTTGTGGCATCAATTCCCCAACTGTTCAATAGTTTCTGTGTCAAATACACTATACCAAGTCCCCAACTAACTAACACTACAGTTGTGAACTCTTACAGACAGGAACGGACCTCACATTAGGAATATTCATACATGCGAACAAATCCAGGAAGCCAGATGCCCACCGGACACTGTCATAGTTGTGCTGCTCTGTGCTTATGTACAATTCCACAACATAGTGTAGACATTACAGTCTGCGATTTACTGTATTTGTGTGTGTATTTAGTTTTTTATGTTTTTATACTGAATATTTGTGTCAGAGGGGTACAAGATAACCTTTGTTGAACTTACAAACTAATCTGGCTTATGAACATTCTCCAGGAGCAGAACTCATTCATTAGTCGGGCACTTGTTACACAGCAACATATATGTGGTTTTTACACATGTAAAATAGGCACAGAGATAATATTTTTTCCACATTGCTTTTGCAAATTCACCATATTTCAAATTTTACAATTACTCAAAGAACTGTTAAGTGTGCTATCATTTAAACATCATACATGCAAAACTGTTAAATGTGCTATAATTTAAACATCATATCACATACCAAAACTGATATCACACATAACCTAGAGGAATATGCTATTCAGAAGACAAAGTACTCTTGCACAAATTAAAAATGGACACCATGGGAGTGTGTGATGCTGACACAAATCTTGAAACACATGAAGAGGTGGGATAGAATTTTGAATGAAGCATATTCAGTTGAATCAAGGGGTCCTTTTTCAATTTATATAATACACAATCCTGTGAAAAGATTTTAGCGTTAAAAGATCTGTACTAGAGTAAAATTTTCATAGGAATCAAATTTCTGTACAGTGTTGAAACTTAAAGAAAAATGCTACTTGAATGTGTATGGTTTCTTTTTCTTTTCTTTTTTGCAGCTGTATTCGTTCAAAGCTATACAAAGTAGGGTTGGATCCTTTAATATTAGGGGAAGAAAATGTTTTCCTAAAGCTGATTTTAGACAGTTTTACATGAAAGCTTTTATTGATGTATTTGACAATAATGTCTTGATTGACACTAAATTAATAAAAATATCAAGAAATGGTAAAGAAGATGATTTTGCTGAAGGTTACTTTTGCAACTTTGAGCAATTTTTGGTACATACTGTAGATATTTTTTCTCCAGAATTTTTGAGCTGGAGGAGTCCAAACAAGATTTTAATCAAATCTCTCTTTTTTGGAAAAGTCAATTAAAGTCCGAGGAATTAAAATGCCAAAGCTGCCAGGCTTGGAGGCACACACCCACAAACCCAGGAATGGGGAGGCTCAAGCAAGAGGATCACGTGAGTTCCAGGCCAGCCTGGGCTACACAGTGAGACCCTGTCTCAAAAACCGAAACCAACAACAACAACATCAACAAAAGTCAAACCTTAAATGCAAAGGTTAGGAAAAAGAACTCTAATTCCTGCACCAATTTTCACTTTTAAAAAAGGCTTTAATCAAGTGAAAAATGAAGGAAACAATGATATCTAGAGATCTTCAGTATTTTAAATAGAACATTTAAAGCTGAAGACAAAGGAGTAAAGATATCTTTGGCTTCACATTCTAGGGCAGGAGGCTGACAGGCCAATGTCAAGAAAAAACTCTTTCAACAAATCTTTTTTTGCTATAAATGTGCTCACTATTCTCCTATGGACTCCTGTGAAATTTTCCCTACAAAATCTCAATTAAATCTCTGCCCCTGGTTGTCTCCTGCGCTTCTCTGCAGACTTTGTTCTATTCTGTAACTTCTATTTCTGCTTTTGGATGATTGCAGGGCCACAGCCAGCCTGACCCGTGAAACCTCTCCCCTTCCTGCAGGTGTTCCGGCCAACCTTACCTGAAGTTCCAGTATCACCTGGCTGTGTGATGGGTGAAGAAGATAGTGAAGCTACTGGCTAGTTACAGTGAAAGTTCTGAAGTGAGAGAACAGTGAAAGAATGTGGTCAGCAGGCAAAGCGGAGCTGGCCTACAGCAGGGCGATGTATAATAAAAGAAACTGGAGCTAACAGAAGTCAAAATTTCTGTTTTGACAGAAACAGAGTCAAAACCAAACACCTTCTCCCTCAAAACGCTTGCCCTTTTCAGCTTTGGTCTTCCTATTACTACAGTTATTTTTCTCTAAGCCCTCAGTCTCAACATCTCAGTAATCCTTAATTCTGTCATCACTTCCTGTGGCTCCTATACCTAATCAGGCTCCATATTCCATGTGGATCGGTCTCTATAGAAAAAGAACCAGTAGGAGATACACACCTAGATACAGAGACAGAGGGAAGGAGAGAAGGAAGTAGACAGACAGACACAATTACAAGGAATTGACTCAGCAGCAGAATGTCACACAATCAGAAGGAGTAGAGGCCTCAGCTCAGACATCATTAGGCAGGAGAATTCTCTCTTGAGTGGGAGGCAGAAGGTCAGGAGTTAGGCTTTTGTTCTAGAGAGGCCTACTGACATTATGGAAGACAATCTCCTTTATTAGGTCATCTGATTCAGATGTTATTCTTATCCCAAAACATTCCCACAGAAACGTAAGTCATGTTGGATAAAATATGTACATTTTGTCCCAGTTAGATTGACAGAATCATAACACAGTTTTATTTTTCAAAAATTTCCCTCCATTTTCTCGATTTTCTTGACCATCTTCTCATTCAAGTCCTTATAAACCCCTACAGCTTTTGCAGCTAAAGAATACAAAGCATACATCATCACCCCTTCTCCGGCCTGTTAGTTCAGACAGTACTGGGCATGCTGTGGCCATCTGTTTTGAGAAAGATTGTTTTTACCGTATCATTCCTACCCTGTTCTTTAACTCAAGAGGGGCATCTGACTCTGAATAGCTCCAGCTTCTTTTATTATACATCGCCCTGCTGTAGGCCAGCTCCACTTTGCCTGCTGACCACATTCTTTCACTGTTCTCTCACTTCAGAACTTTCACTGTAACTAGCCAACAGCTTCACTATCTTCTTCACCCACCACACAGCCAGGCAACAGCCTCACTGTCTTCCTCACCCACCAGTACTGACTCTCTGCTCTGAGTACTTGCCACTCTGGAAAGCACTACGCTCTCTGTCTCTCCCAGCTCCATCTACCTGCCAAGGTGTGTCTCAAGTTCCACCTTCTCTCTGAGGTATTGTTAATTACCCAAACCATTCAACTCTCCTATTTTTCTAATCCTCATGTTTACATAAACTAAACAAAACCACTGTTCCTCTACACTAGGCTGTCTTTCTCTTGCACGTCTCTCTTTCCCTGGTCTCCAAGTCTACTCCACTGCCTCCAAACACATCTTGCGTTTACACTGGGATGAAGAGCTCCAAGTCTGTGATGTGCCAAGCACTAAGCAATACAATGGATCACAAAGAGGTAGCTGTCCTTGTGAAATCCACAACACAACGAATAAATATCCAGTTTGGAGCAATGTACTGTATACTACAACATAGGTACATATAAAGCTGTAAGGAAATAAAGAAAATGTAACCGAGGAAAAAGTGCATTATATGAGCATAGCAGTGAGTCAGGGGATCAACTTAGAAGGAGAGAAAAAGGCATTTCAGCATTGAGAATAGCCAGCACAAAGGGATACAGACAGGGAGTACCTTGTAGATGTGTTTAAAGCACAATGAAACATTTATACACAATAGCAAACATATTGAGTATAAAGAATCAGAGCTCAGGCACACAACGCATGAACAAGAGATTATGATCAGCAGAGGGGTCACTGTGAAGCGGGTACAGAATCCCAGAAGCAGAGCCGTGTGTGGCCCTGAGAACACTAAAGCCACAGTTTGAGTGGAGCTGAGCAGACAGCTAAGCTACTTCTACCCAAGGAACGTGGAAGCCCCTAAAGTACAGGTGATATGGTCTTTAACCCTTTATTTATGATCCTAAAGAACAAAGGATTTTTCAGAACACATTTGGAGAAAAATTTAATTCATCTAGCAGCAAAACCTGGCATACACAGACATGAAAGTAGTGACTGTCACTATTTATCTCACTTAATATTAACATCTATGAATTTTACTGCAAAAATATTGAGTTTTTTTCTATAGGAAGCCATCTCAGACCCCATTAAAGATGAGAGGTTAGTAGGGAATATATGATCATTTTAAAAACTTAGCACATTTAAAACTCACACTGATTTTTAAAACCCTAATAAATTTTCAGTTATAATATTTCACTCCTTGAGTTCTATTCCCATATGAAAAAGAAAAAAATTCCCCCAATGGTTTTACATAAAATTCCATGGACCTTACATTTTGAGCTTCCACAAAATCAGTCAGATATACAGAATCTACTGTCCAGAAAGTTTTCAGGGTTCATGAAAGATCTATTTAGAATTGTTTTGTCAGTGGAAGAAACATCAGTATCATATATTTTCTATTGTAAACTACTTTTTATGACCTGTGGCAAAGTTTATTTTACTTAAATAATACAATTTAAAAACAAAAACTAAACTTCCATTTGCCAACTCCTAAACCAATCTTCCCTTGCTCCCTTATAAAGCCAGAAATAGTGCACATTCATACACACACACACACGCACACACACACACACATAAATGTAAAGTAACATTTTCTTTGCCTCATAACCTTAATATATAGCTGTTTGGAATTGTCTACTCAAATAGGGAATTTATTTCCATGCACAGCTGGAAATGCAACATTGTCAAGCAAGGAAAACATCAAACATCTCCACATTAAAGAAAAAGTGGAGCAACTAAGAAGACCCGAGATAACAGAACCTGCTCAGTAAGATGGTCACATGAGGACAGCTGTTCACCTATTTATTTAATGTACCAATATATTTTTAAAGTGAAGCACCAATAACTATGTTAGCTTGGAGCTAGAGAAATAATTAAGGAATTCTGCTATGCAGGAAGTGTCTTCAGAGTCGTCTGGAAGGAAAGTTAGTATTCCCCTTGACAGGGATGAGGCGCTCAGACCTACTCCACACCCACACGGGGTTCAGGCCTTGCTCCCAACTTCACAAGCTCTATTCACTGCATCAGTTTGGGAGAAGTTCTGAAGACAGGTAGTGGTAGCAATTATACAACAATGTGAATGTACTTCCTGCCACTAAAATATATACTTGAAAGGATTAAAATGGAAAAATTAATCACAATTAAAAAGTTAATTTCCAAGATGGTGATACTGCTCACCTGTAATCCCAGCACTCTTGGAAGCTGAAGTTGGGAAATTATAAGTTTTAGCCCAGGGGGCTGGGGATTTAGCTCAGCGGCAAAAGCGCTTGCCTGGCAAGCGCAAGGTCGTGAGTTCGGTTCCTGGTAACGGAGAAAAACCAAAAAAACTAAAAAAAAAAAAAAAAAAAGTTTTAGCCCAGCCTGGGAATTTAGTGACTTAAAACTTTTCTTAAAAAAAAAAAAAGAAAGGGGCTGGGGATTTAGCTCAGCGGCAAAAGCTCCTGCCTAGCAAGCGCAAGGTCATGAGTTCGGTTCCCGGTACCAGAGAAAAACCAAAAAAAAAGAAAAGAAAGGACGGTAGGAAATGTAGCTCAGTGTCAATGTCTTAGGTTCAAACTTCGGGAATGCTGAAAAAAAAGTTAATTTCTACAACATACCCAAAATTCTCATAAATCAATAAAGTAGTATAATCTAAAAGAGAAAGGAGTGAGGAGCACAAACAGAAACTCAAAGCGAGGGAGCACAGAAACAAATTTAAAGGAGAGGAAGAAAAGCTATTAAACCTATGGAAAATGTTCAAAGCACTAATAATTGTGAATACAAGGTAAAATGACTTCAAAATACTGCATTTGATCTTTCCAAACAGCAAAGACGAAACATACTGACAATTTATACTTTTTTAAAGCAGCTCCTCCTGCCCCGCTGCAGTCAGCCTCCATCCATGCATCTCCCTCCATGGGAGCAGAGCTGATGGACATCGCCCTTTGCAGGGCAGCCGCCAAGCAGAAGCAGGCTCAAGGTGCCATCTGGAGACTGCGCCCTGCTGTTATTATTGCCACAGGCAATGAGTTACACAGTCACTTCTCAACTAATAAGCAAACTAACCGCAGAATAATACACTGCCCAGATGAAAAGGAGTGACAGAAAACAGAACCCCACCTTCAAGACCCACCACACAGAAAGACAAACAAGAAGCAGTATCAGTGTGCAAAGACAAAGGCCCATGTGGCTTTCACACAGTGGCTTCTTGCTGCTGCTGCCTTGATTCTCAGGTTGTCAGAGAAAATAAAAAACAAACAAAAAAAATTACAATAACTCACCATGCAGCACTGACGCAGTATAAATAGCAACAGGAAGAGAGGTCAATAAAAATCAATGTGTTAAGAAAGCAGAGGCAGAAGAAAAACATCAAAGATGAACTTTGTAGGTGATCACTGCAGACTTCCTTATGAATGAAATGTTGAGTTCAAGATATTAAGAACATTTCTGCATAAAGCTTAGCTCAGCTCCAAAGAGGCATATTGGGCTATAAAGACTAGCGCTACACTTTATCTTTGACCAACAAAACACCTTGCACCTCTTGGCCTATACCTCAAGCGAAGTGGATCAATTTGACTATCCAGATAATTCATTCCCCTGCAAAGAGGAAGTGGCTGGTAAAATACCTGTGACAACATAGAAGTTCAATATTTGTTGAGCTAAACTTAAACAAATGATAGAAGCTAATAAAGATTACCAGTACTGATGAAATATTTTTAGATTATTATTTAACTTTTCTACCTGACTTTACCTACAAAAAATAATTGACCCCTTCTATAGAAAGAGCTATAAATATTCTGTTCTTTTCGCCTTGTTATTACTGTTATGATCCACCCAACACGGTACTCAGAGACTTGAAGATTAGTTTCCCAGAATTAGCATCTTTGAAGCAATTCCTGGTCACAAAAATGTAAGAATGTTAAAACACGGGGAGGGATTATAGAAGGTATAGAGACAATGAAACAGATTCTAACAAGAGAGAGACCTGATGACACATAAACCCCCTCAAAGAGAAACATGCAAATAAACTGACAATCAGCTTTGTTTAGTTTACCGAGCAAATGTAAAATGGACAAAACACTCAGTTACCAGCTTTCAGCCTTTTCAAATACTGTTCATACTGAAAAATGTATTTCATATTAAACATAGTGTATGTATCCATGTATAGAGACAGGCTTATCTATAAAAACAACCATCAGCTTCATAAATCTTACCGAGTGTGTACGCTTTATTTTTTTTAAGTATGTACACTTTAGTACACTGCATTATAATCTTTTTCTTTGTTTAATAGACACCTACTAAATTGATTTCATGGTCACTAATAGCTAATGACATGCAATCTGGGAAATACTGGACTAGATGATTTCTTTCCAGTTCATTAAAGAAATCATGATTTTACTGAAAAGCAATCTAAAAATATCCACCACTCCCAAATACTATTTCCTCAGAGACCTTTCCAAAGCTGACTCCTGAGTGAAATGACAGGAATGATAGATCTTTTTTCCCTTCCTCCTCACAGTAAATACCCGCAATGTTTTCCTCTCAACAGCCTTTAACTGTGATCTTCCCAGGAAGAATACTGAATGTGACAATAGAAGTATGCACTAAGGTGTGGCAAGAAAAAGTTAAACATCTGCCAAAACAACTATTTACCCATAACAGGGTACATTTGTATTTTTATAAACCATCAGGCAAAAGCTAAGCAAAATCTAAACTGACATCATATAGTAGCAACAAATGACAGCAATCTAGATTTTAATCAAATGAAAGGCATTTCAAAGAAGTTGTATTCTCCCTTCCTAGACATTATTACCTGAAATAAAAAATATTCTAATTTACTAAAATAGCATCTGTTGGAATTCTTGTAGACTTTCTTAAGCTACACCCTACCCCTACCTCATTTCCACAGGTAGCAGTAAAGTCTGGTAAAAATGTGCTGGGTTTTGAGTCAAGCAGTTTCCAGTCACAACTGAGCTTTTGTTTTGTTTTCCTCACATAGTGATAGAGCTTGTTTATTGCTTCCAATTATAGTCTAAAACCCACCTAAAACACTGTCTCATCAAAGGCAATACAATTCAGACATGGAATCCTCATAACATCACTTGTATTTGTCAACAGTCTCAAAACATTTGACTCTAAAAGTTCTCTTGGCTTCAAAGTCTTCAAGGTAAAGCACAAATAAATTCCACATGTATTTAATGCTATTTGGATATTTTAATCATTACACTGTATAAGACAAAATAGAAAGCCTCAAAGTTGAAATGTTAGTGCTTCAATTATAACATATCAAAGAAATACAAATGTCCAAAATATTAAGTCCATTGTAATCCTGTAGCCAAAGCATTCTGTGTACTTTACAAACTTGGCAGGACACATTTGTATTTTTAATTTTTGACTACTAATTCTGGAGGGAAAACAAACACCATTAACTTCCTCTTCAGTCACTGGCTGTCTGCGCCCTGTTTTTTATCACTTCCTACCACAAGGAAATAACATTTGAAACAAAGAATGATATTCAAAATGAGTTCTCTGAATTAGTCTCAAAATCATTCTTTCAGGAATTCAGAAACAGTGTAAACATATTTAAATGATGGTATAGGATGATAAAACAACTCAGAAAATCTTCAACATTTTTATTTTACTACATGTGTTCATCTACTGCTTACTAGGTCTGCAAGGATTATTTGATGAAAAAAATTGAACCTGGTCAAGTTAAGAAACTTTCCTTTACAGACATGTCTAGTCAATGACAGAGGTTCTGATGTGTGTTACACCGAACTGCATAGTGGAATCCACATTACACTTTTCTCCCTACGCGCCTTCTGATCAAGCACCCTACCACTAAACTATATTCCTAGCATCTGACTAATCAATCTATTTCCTAATTTCAACACATATTTATTGAATCCTACATATCAGATAGTGCAGCTGATATTTATGGTCTTAAAAATGCAAATTATAGCTCTTCTGCTCAGGTGTTACCAATAAATTTAGCTAAGGAACCCAACAGGTAAGAAATAAGCACAAATAATTTGATATCTGCAGTCCTAAACATGTTATCATTTAATGGCCCTGGAAAAATATTTATTGGTGGCAAGAAAGAGTGAATGTTTGACAGTGGCTATAAACTGAGAGGCTGGCAATATTCCCCACATTTTACAAAAGTTAAGGATGGTATTTTGTCCAAGATCAGATAAGAAATAAAGACCAGACTTGAGTAGACTGAATCTACATATCTTCAAATTCCACCTTCTTTCCACCACAACAGGATAACGGTAACCAAGGGCAAAAAAAGCCTCTCAAAGTGCCGCTTGTTAGGCTACCAAAAAAAGTGTAGCCCAAGAACAGGTGAGGCACAGGCAGCACAGACAACCCCTCTCTGATCGAGGTGACTGAGACCTGAGTGGTGTCACCAGGGAGCAGGCAGACAAGCCTACATCCCTTGGGCAAAGAAAGCCTTCTATCCAGTGAGGCTGTGCAGCCACTGGGTCCATGGCCAGACCCAGCAGGACTCTAACTGTCAAAAAATATTTCACAACACTGAACTATATGATTCAATGTTTAAAACATTAAGTCAATGTGGAAAAATATTTTATTGTTGAAGTAAATCAACCTAGGATGGTGACACAGATATCACCTTTCAAAAAATCACCATTGCGCAGTGAATATCAAGATTATAGTAAGATTTTAAGAATCTGTATCTGTTCTTGCATTACACATAGCAGGCATTTAACTTGTACATTGACAACAGATGTGTAGATGGATGGAAGGATGGATGGATGGATGGATGGACAGATGTTTTAGGAAGGAAGGAATTAATATTCACAGTACTTGGTCACATTCAAAATGTTAAGTGCTGCTTTTACATAGGGGTTTTAAAATTATTTCCTCACATTCCAATTCCAAAACTATCAATACTTGCTTCCAAAACTAATTTGTACAATAGCGAAAGGGTCTATATTTCTTGTTTTTAGAAACAAATCAATTACATTCTACTACTTCAATTGCAGTTTTTTAAGCTTTCCTTCATAAAAATATAGTATATTTAAAAGGAACTAGGGAGAAACAGGAATTTCTGAGAAGAAAACATACGTAAACATGAAGTGTGATTATACTAATGATTTTTACAACTGAGTAATTTTGTTTATCAGTGGTGTAAATTGGGAAGGATAAAAGAAAACTACAATAATGATCTTTATTTCAGTGTATTATTTAACAGCAATTTAATGACTATATAGAAAATTTACAGAAAAATGCCACCAATCCATCTTGCTCTCTTATCATTATTTTCCTCTTTTATTATAATATTATCATTATGTCCCTTATCTAGCAATATTGGGAGTCTATTGGGGGTCTTTTTATAAATAATTTATCTGTATAATTTGTGGAAAGGTAAACCATACATACCTATATTAACATACATATGTAGACATGCCCATACTCATTAGGTATAAATATGGATATTTAGTTATATATATATGTAATTTCAAAATCAGACAGATCGCGTATGAGCTAAACATTTATTCACAGGTTTAACTCCTTACATATTTCACACAGTACTCACATAAAGATATCTCATGCTCAGGCAAATATGAGAAAACCACCTCTCTTATGATTCACTTTAAGGTGTATTTAGGGCTTGGGGCACTTGGTCTGTACCTCAGTGATGTGTAAGAAAGCGTGTTAGAAGGACTCAGGTATGACTAGGACCCATCATGGCACTGACTAATTTCCTCCACACACAGTACTAACAAGGGAGCCAGGATGTCACAGCTGTGTTCCTGTGACCTGAGCCTTTCAGGGTACCACCAGGCTCACCCTGCCTTGCAAGCATAGCAAATCTCTGATGATCCTGGCTCAGTCAGTTCAAGTGGCACCTGGGAACGTGGGTTCAAATAAGCCCTAAGTAACCATTATCAGACAGTCCTGGAAAGTACTGACTTCATGCACAGGAAGGAGTACAGCAAGGGAGAAGGCTGCAAATGGCATTTGCTCTCCTCTCTGGACACTAGAAATGTCCAGAGTACCGGACATCATGAGTACTGACAATTGCAGTACACCCTGGCAGGGCAGGAAGGATTCTGAGAAAAGAACAGGATTAATGCGTGCTTTAGTTAGAGTCGTCAGGTAGCGCTGTATGTATCAACTGAAAGGAGGAGGCTGAAAATGTAGAAAAATCCATTGGGAGCTTACTACAGGAAGCCAGGAGTGCTAAAGGCTGGCAACGAACAATGGAAGACAAAGCTGATCAAGGCTCACACAGACGATGTGGAGGAGAGCAGAGTACAAGTTTTGAAAATGATGTCATTGTTTTAAGCAAAGGAGGTTAAAGAAAATGTCTATAATGGTATAGAAAGAAGAAAGCCAGGATGACTAAATGAGTGAAGTATGAATAAATGAATAAATCATGAAAAGAAAAAAGAAAAAAAAAACAGTTGCTGGAAAAGGCACCAGGATTTTCAACCCAGTTTTGCCTCACTAAGAGGTGCTGGGTATGACCCTCAGCATCCTCAATTATAAGGAATGGTAGCAATACATGCAGCAAAGCGTTGCTGTGAAAATTAAGTAAGATTCTCTGTTGCACTTGAGTTACAATATGTGCTTAAGAAACAATTTCATTTGTCTCTACTTTTATCTTCATTTATTTTTCCTCAGTGCCATAAAACCATTCCAGATATACAGTAGGCAGCTAATATAGGTGTGTTGAATTAATGAATTATACTACTTTACTGTTGTTAAATTCTACTGAAGACTGAGAAAAGATCACCAGATGTGTCTGTTAGGCAGTAACTGGTACATTTGCAGGCTGCTAAAATGCTCCTGGAGGAGGTAAAAGTCAAGCCTGTTTAAAGGAGGCATCTACGTCAAACAGAATTGAAGAGTAAATGTTTAGTTGTGTTTTTTATTCTGCATGTTAAAGGAATAAAGTGTTCTCCCTAGAAAACAAAAATCTGGTTCATTAACATTAACAGTTCTTAAAAAAACACGGACTTTATAGTTTTCATGGCATATTATCTTATTTAGATCTTCAGTTCCTTGAGGAAAGGAATTCAGCTACTACATCATTTCCATTTTAAAGGTAAGAAACTAAGCATCAGAAAAATTGAGTGACTTTTGGGGTGTGAATGGCAGGGCTAGGAACTTAATTAAGGTCTTTTTGACCACAAGGTTACTGATCTTCCTAATACCATCACAAATCAAGCCCACTCAGATTGGTACAGAAAGTGCTCTCGTGCATCTTGCTTCCACCCCAAGTTTTCCTCAAAATGTGGAAGTAACCAGAAGGGCAGAGGCTGAGGGGCCGTGGGGAGTTTTGAGAGTAATGCTCCTTCCCTAACACCAAACCCTCACCAGAGAGCAACCATCTTCCCACCAGTCCAGAGCCACTGGCCAACACTAAGGCCGGCACTTCACCTGTTCCTTCATAGCTTCAACAGAAAAGTCTGTCAATCCATTTAGTAGTATGAGCATTGTCTTTGGACAATTTTCCTATAAAGAAGATGTAAGCTTTAATTTCTAGCCTTAGCTAAACAGAAAATGTTGCCTTCATAGTAGGTCACTGCTATGTCATTACACTGTCCATGGTGTCAGACTGTTTCAGTCACATTGTAGCCTACTCCCTAAGTAGATGTGCAACTGTGGACTGATTCGGCTTAGGCATGGGTAGCCTGAGGCTTAGGCATGGGTAGCCCTTAAATTTCCAAGATGATTACAAGTTGTAACCAATGCTGAGAACTACTTTTTGAAGGAAGCATTAGAGCAGCATAAAATAAACAAACATAAAATGTTTGTCATTTAGGAGATGACATATCCTTTCTAATAGAGAAAATATTATCTACTTAGTTCTGAAAACTAAACTTCGTTCTTTTTTGAAAGAAGACAGATTAATCTCATTTAGAGACTAATTGTTGGATGGATACAATTATGGATACACTGGAGGGCATATTTGTGTTTTTCAGAAAGTCTTTCTTCTGTCTTTCTAAAAGCACTTATTTTCTTATGTTCAAGCTTATCTCAAATACAGGTCTACTTCTACCCTCCCCACAGGGTGACGAATCCCCACGTCTGTACCTCACATCAGTCAGACTGCCTCAGCATCATTGCAAGGGGGACCTGGTCAGATGTGGTCTTTTTTCCCCCCAGTTCCCCAAGGTGATTTTAATGCGTAGTCCAAGTTGAAAATCACTAACTTCCCAGATATCTTTCAAATAACAAATGATAAGCTTTTTGCCTTGTTGATTGATCTCTATAAATAAAGTTGTTTTGCTCTAACCATCAAAACCACTTGCTCTGAAAGCTAATCTTGACCTTTATAGCAAGGTAGTTTGATTTCCCTTGATTTTTATCAAATACTTTTATGAGATTACCATTCATTAATTTTCCTAAGAAAGTTACGTGAGATAAATTATGTAAGAAGACGACATTATACAGAGAAACTCTAGTATAATATTACTACAAGAATACAATTTTCCAGGTACAGAATAGAGTGAACACCTCAGTGTTTAAGAATTTAAGTATAGTGCTAATTTTTTAATAGTTAAAATTATAAATCTCAAGGAGAAACATGTCATTCTAAAGAAAACAGCACAGAAAATATAACATGAAAATGTTCAACACAGTCATATAGCTAATGCATAGTCTCTTTTATTCAATGTCCTAAAACCTTCAAAAGAACATGCTGGATTCTGACTGCAAAATAGTGAGGATTAAGACCAGACAAGCCTGCAAAACTTCGGTTATAATGACAGGCTATGTAACAAAAAATATAATTACTATATTTTATAAGCAATAATTTTATTTCCTTGGTTATTTAGTGGTGTCATTTTATACATACCCACTAGGAGAGCAGCGGAATGAAATGTTTCAAGGTACTGTCAGCAGAGAAAGCCACTCAATAGCCAAGATAGCTCATAATTTCTGCATTGTCACTTCAACATCCTAGATCGCAGGTTGTTTAAAATGACAAGAACAGTCCTGCCAATCTTCTCAGGCTAGCATAATGTCTCCAAAAACCAGTCTTTATGTGAAGGGGAAAAATAGCGTAAAGTATAAAAATGGAGCCCAAGAAAGGTCCCAAGGATTTGAAACTGAAGCAGGTTCACAAAAACAAGAAACAGAAGTTGAGAAAATTGTTTATATTCATCTCTTTGAATCCAGTGCAAGTATTAAGTATGTATAATATTAAACAGAAAAATTTAGAATGGAAAGATCCTTATTTAAATAGTCAAGACAATGTTTTCAGTGTAGCATGTGATAATTGTGTGGCACCCATACAGAGGCCTGAGAGCCTGTCCTGGAATATTTCAGTGAGACTCAGTCCTTGCACCTTTCTTCTTTCTCCTCCCATCTTCCAGTTGAGAAGGAGGTGCTCGCTGGTTTGACGCTATTTGACAGTTTTCATCTGTGATCTCTTACACCTTTATCTGTTGCTGTCTGTTGCTTCTTACACTTTTATCTTGGGGCCCTATTCTTCTTCCCCCACTCTACTCTCAAGTTAGCCTCCTGAAACTAACAGAACCCTCGCAAACAACAAGAACTCTACAATCAGGGACCTGGATCTAAATGACAGAAGCTCCACTCAATTTACTCTCAGACCTCCATAGAGCAAGATAATCAACCTCTCGAAGTCTCAATTTCTCCATCTGTAAAATGAGTACGAGAATAGTACTACCTGAAGGGCTATGTACCCAAATTAATGATGTAAAGAAAATACAGTGGAAAAGCCTCTTACCTACTTATGAACTTAATTAAACAAAACTATATTTTCACTGAATATTCTCTCCCATTGATTCTACTGTTATTTTTGAACTTGCCAACTACCTTTGTTATTTTCCACCGTTTCTGTCTTCCTGTCAGTCACCATATCCTACCTGGCCCTCTTTTGAAATGTTATAAACCTTCTTTTTATTTTTATTTCCATCACTAAAGCCAGATTCTAGTGTGTATAGGATATACGGCAAAATAATCAATGGAAGCCCAGCTACAGTGTTTCTAATTCTTTTTTTTTTTTTTTTTTTTGAGAAAGGGTCTCGCAACACAGTTCAGGATGGCCTTGAACTCATTATGTAGCCGAGGCCGGCCTAGAACTCACAGCAATCCTCCTGCCTCAGCCTCCCAAATGCTGTGATTACAGACACATGCCACTGCATCCAGACCTACATTTTTTTAAAAATACAAATCAAACTAACAGCTACCAAATAAAAGGTATTCTCCCATCCTACCTTGAATAAACATATCTCCATAATAACCTAGAAGGCCAGGTTTAAACTGAGAATTCTCACACTCCTCAGGGTTCCAGGCTAGAGAGTTATAGCAAAAGGAAGACTGGCTCCTCAGGTTGGGTCCTTGGTCCTCGCTGCCAGCCAAATTCAGACCTCTGGATTTTCTTCCCATCACCCTCCTCTACTTGATGCCCACTGAATTCTAACACAGCCATCAAGGACATTTCAAATACTTCCTTCTTTAAATTTCCCTTGAGCCACATATGAGCTCATCCTCCTCTGAGTATCTAGATTATTTTGTTTCTGCCTACATTTAATGGAACTTATGGCATTCTGTCTTGCATATGTATTAGTAGTTGTACATTTGTTTTCCTGTTCTGTTATGTCAGAACCTCTCTGGGTTCAATACTGTCAGTGTGTAAGCATCTCCTGATGAGCTTGAAACACAGGATCTAGCCCAGAAGCATGGACAAAGAAAGACCGGCATAGGTCATTTTTAAAGTTCTGATCCTGAACCTTTTTCAGGCATCCAGCATTGAAGGGAACTGTGTAGTTTAAAAATTCTTTGAGAATCAGGGTTCATGGTTTATTTTTCTACCCAACACATTCTTAATGAAGTTTAAATTGATATGTCTTCCTCACACACACGCCCTTGCAAAACACCTTCTGGTGCACAGGCTCTACATAACCCCTACCAAGCACTGAGGCTGATGAAGGTTTTGCTTTAAAATTATGTGAAGGGAGACATACAGAGAACTAACGCGATAGTCTAGATTAGGCTGTCTCTCACCTTTACCTCAGTGTTCAGTCTTAGTGGTTCTCTCACTGGCAACACAGTGAATTGAATAAAGGCATGGTCAGCAAAGTATTACTGATAGGTAACCCAGTGTCTGGCACATAACAGGCATGAAATAAAAGTTTGGTGAATGGATGAATGAAATGAATCATAAATAGGTAAATAGAAATCACAGCCAGTAACAACTTCAAGTTTTTGGTAGCTAAACAGTGATCCTGAAAGACACCCATCACCTCATCCCAAGATGGTGTGAATTCTTCCCCACATGGCAAAAAGACGTCACAGATATGAGTAAAGATCTTGAGTCAAAGTGATTATCCTGAATCATCCAGAAGGGAAGCAGAGGGGGCTTTGACACACATGGGAGAGGAGAAGGCAGTGTGACCTCACAGGCAAGGACTAGAGCAATACAGCCGTGAACCAAGAATGCTGGCAGCCACCAGAAGATCTAAGAGAAAAAGGAATGGACCTTCTCTGGGGTTCTAGAGACAGCACAGCTCTGCTGACAGCTTGATTTCAACCAAGTTGAGCTGCCTTTGAAATATACAAGAATAAATTTCTCTTGTTTTAAGCTATCAAGTTTATGGTCAATTGTTATAGAACCCACAGGACAGTAATACAAGAGAGAAAACTGATATCCAGAGAGGTAAGGTAGTTTATTCAGCACCCCAAAGTATTGGCAGAACTAGTTTCTAACAGGGATTTCCTGGCTCCTCCGGTATTCCTACTCTCCCCATTTTATTATGCAGCCTGCTACATGCTAAGGAATCTACAGAGTTCTGTGACTCTAAATCTGGGTACCAGATACAGCTTCTTCTATGTCCACAAGATAGAAAATGTGGAAAATGATAAATCCCTCATACTCATCAATTGTATCGATGACATATCAAAAAATTAACCAAAAAATCATGTGACAAAAATGACAAGACAAAATTTCTAAGACAAGGCCCAGGAAGACACTCAGGGCAAATAGGTTCATCAGGCATATGCAAGCAGTATTCAACCGCAGATGTACACAAGGAGAAGGTGCTCACCTAAGACATGTCAACATGAAAAAAAAGTATGAAAACACACCAGACAGATGAAACAAGGCTGAGTAAGTCACTCTCAGTAGAGGGGAGGGCTAAAGCAGAGAGATGGAATATACTTAGAAGAAAAGAGGGATGGCATGATTCTGCTTGCTCAGTAGTGAACAAACCTTAAAACAGAGACAAAAAGGAACATCACCATAGAACAAGGAAATGATGCTTTTAAGCATCAAGCTCATCGGTGTAGAAAGGCCTGCAGACATCAGCTTTTTGTGATAACGTTCACTAAAGAATAGTTGCAGGTCACAGTGAATGGGGAAAAAAGGACAAGTTTAAGTGCAATAATTCTAGATGAACACTTGAAACTTTGCTATCTGTTTTATATATAATTATACCTTTTATGTGCCAACATAACAATTCATGACACATTTTCTAAATGAGGAAACTGGGATAAAAGGAGGTTTAGTGAGTAACAAGTCAATGACAAGTGTTTGAATGATCAGAGCTTGGGTTTAAGACTTTGGGCTTGTACACACTGGTATAATGTTTCATTAATAGATAAATAGATGTGGTAACAAAAATACCCAAAGCAAAGACATATGGGTTTATTTAGACCCAGTGAATGCAGGGTTGTTAGGGGTGAAAAGTGGAGAATGGTAAGGAATATAAGAACAGAAAAAGCAAAAAAAAAAAAAAATTGTCAAAACCTCCTCATTCTATATACTGGTTAAGAACATATAATCACAACAGGATACATACATTTTGTTAATGATCCTGCGGTTATAACAAGCAAAATAAACAATCCAGTCTTACCATGTCACTGTCCCCTCAGGACCTTGGGTTTCCCATGTAGTTTAAGAATTAAGTCATTCATTTACACTGGGGCAAGTCCCTACAGAGTCAGGGAGTTTGTGATTCACTAATGGGCTGTGGCAATATTGTCAATGGATGCTACCCTACAGGAGGCTGCTCATTGCATCATTCAGGGTGAGACAGAGTTGTTGGTGTGTGACAAACAAAAATCTACCCAAAGAGCTTCCCCAGAGCTCGGAGTGAAAGACACCAAGTACTTGCCTGCTCTTTATTATTTCCACTATCTTTAGAAAAATGAACTTTCTGAGCAGATACGAAAGGATCCCCATTTTATTGGATATATGCCAAAGGAAGAAGTCACTTTCTCCAACCCTGTTGAGTAACAGAGCAAAAAACACACTTTAGTAGAAACACACAGAAAGTTGTAGATGCTAATTTTATCCTTATGAAGAGTTCGGTTATTATATTAAAGTGGTTACAAGTTCACCATTTTAAAGAAGAGGAATTGAAAATATACAGATTAAAAAGTTATCAATTTTATGACAGATGTTTTCTTTTTACATATCTTACTGAAACTCCTCAGAAATCTAAGAAAGTTACTACTAATACAGAAAGCAAACAAAAATTAATTTTTAAAAGTTTAAATAATGTTAGGCTAATGGATTCTAAAATAACAAAATAATTGCCTACTTCACCACAACTCCAAATCCTTTTATTCTTTCCTTTCACACTCTTAACTACAGTGTGTGTTTGCTACAGGGAGGGAGGTGGCTTATTAGTGTTGGAATGGGGATAGCTTCTATCACTGTCCTAGGTAAAGTACATCTAAACTGGGGGACTTCTCCACAGAGAAGGAACTCAGTATGAACGATCACTAGCTTTGTAAATGCTGACTACTCCATTTATTATGTTTATTTTTGAAGGCATAAGTCACCTTAGAAAATGCAAGCAAACAAACAAAAATACTTCAAACACTTCAAAAACACTTCAATAAGTAGCACTACACAGAGTCTAAAGAATATCTCAGAGCTGTCATACACAAGGTATGGGGGAAAAAAACCAGGAAATCAAGAAATGCATAAATAAAAATCCAAAGAAAGGGACAGGATCCACCACAAAGATGAAGCAGTTTGGTTCTGCTCAGGTATTTTCCCTGTGCCCACCCTCCCCAGGCACCAGCACCTCCCAAAGGATTTTTAGTTCTTCATTTATTTGGTACCTTTTATTTGCTAGTTGGTGTATTATTCAACTAAGGAAGGAGTCATGAATAAAACTGTCAACTAAATCACTTTCTACCCTCCACAGAAAAGGGTTCTAAGATCTCCTTGCCTTCAAACCACTTGGCCGATTTGCAAAGACAGCCCCCAGCACCACCTGAGCTCTGGAACTGACAGGCAGTAAACATTAGAAGGGTTGCCCAGAAGCTTCACGAAAGAAATGAGGCCAAAGGTAGGTCTCGAAGAAGGGAACAGAGAATCCCTTACAGGGAGCAAAGGGCACTGGAGGTCTGTGGGCAGGTAAGTGAGCCCAGTGGAAGACGCCCAGCTCCAGATGGCAAGAACAGAGAGCAGAAAAAGGAAGAGAAGCTCCAAAAAATGTGTGAGGTCATAGTATACAGATAGACAGCCACTGACACTCCTTACACTCCTTAAGTAGGAATGACTGGATCCACTTTAGGTGTAGGGAAAACTAATCTCACAGTAGGGAAAAGACCTTGAAGCTCAGAGGCAGATCTGTTCTTTCTACTAACCTTACAGAACTGAAGTGTATGCACTAAGAGTATTTACCATATCCAATTTTCCTTCATTTCCCTTCCTCCTCACATATTTTGTTTGTTTTATAAAACTTATGAAATAGAACCCAAACCTTATTTACAGCTAGGCAGGATAAGAGAAAAGATAAAGAAAACTGAGGAAGGTAAGAAGGCAGATGGGTGGGCAGACTATCAGTTCTCCCAACAGAAGGGAAAATGATTTCTGCTTTGACGTATTTTATTGAAATTTGTAGATTCAGTAGTACTCATTACCTATCACAATTCATGATTCGTATTATTTTTCTTCTTTCTATAATTTCCTTCTTCAATTGTTCTATTAATGTGTAAGGCCTTTCATAGAAATCCTATGACCCTTTAAAATCTGTTTTTACATTTCATTTTTCACTTGAACCATAAAGCCAAACTAAAATATGCTGAACCCTCATTGATTAAAATGTAAAGCATAATAACACAGGCATTAGTCACAAAGATAAAGAAATGTCAAAAATTAGTCAGGAAGAATTTTCATCATCATAAATTTTTCATAAAGTACTTTTTAAAGTATATATGTCTAAATTGCATCGATTTACCTATGAATTTACCTTATATACCTGAAGTTTATCTTTTTTCATGACAGACTACCTGAGATCATGATGTTGGGTGGAATAAGTCAAACACACAAGTTTAAATATTGTATGGTTTCTCTTACATGTGACTATAACACATGAGAATATATCATATGTTTTCTCCTACATGAGAATGTATGAAAGGAGGAGGTGGGGAAGCAAAATAGAAGATAGATAAAGATAGATAAAAAGGAAATAGTTTTTTCAAATGAATCAAGGAATAAGTGAGGGAGAGGGAGGGATAGGAGGGGGAAGGTGTGGGGAAAATGATAAAAATAGAACTTTTTCAAATGGGAAGAGGAGCAACAGTTGAAATAAACAGGAAGGGAGGGTAAGGGGGAGGGATGAAAATGAAAAAACAGAGATAAAACAATTAAGATGTATTATGAACAGCATGAACTCCCATGATAACTGTAATCAATATGTACTGAAACATGTAGTAATAAAAATAAAAATTTTTAAAAATTTATCTAATGATAATATGTTTGACACAGTACATAATAAGACATGGGACTTTTGGAAAACTATTTCACAATCGTTGGGTTAATCATTTATTTTAACAGCTTGTATGCACTAAATGAAAGTAACATCTTCCAAAATATCCATGTCCATGAATACATTGAGCAAAGTGACTTGATAAAAAAGGGTTCAAAATAAAGCTCTGACTTTTCCTTTTTGGACAGCAGTCTTGACTCTCTGAGAAGTACTATAAAACTCAAGATCAGAAAAACACAGGTGAAGTAGAGTAGCTTTCTCCTAACAGTGGACCTGCAAAGTGTCACCAACTTTTATTAAACGCACTTAAGTTCCTCAAGAATCCAAGACTCAAAAGTAGTTTTTCCTAATAATTCATCATTTCAACTTTTCTTTATGAATGACAATTTATTCTCAGAGTGAAAGATAAAAGGTAAGTACTCACATATAAGCCATTGTGATTATATTTTTTTCCTACAGACTCTTCTAATTCTACAGAGGATGAAATTGTTAGGGCAAATTCCAACTCCAAAGAAAAACCTGATGTTCATAGAGAGCACTTTCCACTGGAACTACAACACTGATATAAAGAGAAAGTTCTTTTGAAAGTTCAGAGTACGGGGAAAGGTTAATTGTGCAATTTTACCTGAAGAACAGCCATCTATCTTAAGAGCTAAGAGCCCTATATAATCAAATGCAAAAACGTTAACATGATGAAATATTTAAAGTAATTTCATAGACTACCTCAGACTTTCTCCATTCTTATGAATTAATATAATATTTTAAAACCAAATCCACCAACAGTTCAGTCATGAGTTTTCCATTTGGAACATTAACTCTAAAGCAATACAAATCAACAAGCTTAAGCATGAATTATAAAACTTATTGATCATAATTTCCAAGGGCAAGCATAGCAAACATCAAAACCATAGCAATCCCTTACCTACTGGAAACTCATAATCTTGTAAATGTTTACAGTACAGATAAAAACAACCAAGAGGATCAAAGAAGGAAAGTAGACAGATAAAAGGTAACTACAAGTGTTAGAAAATACAAACATAGGCATTTTGCTCGTACAAGAGACCTTTGCATTTTCCTTAGACAATTATGTTATTGTCTTACTAACAATATAATTTAACACAGATTTTTAGCTTTCTAACCCTGCAATAAATTAATCAGTGTATCATAAATGTGAATACAGCTATGTGTTGATATTTGCAAAATGTAACAGATAAATATGGATAAATATACAGAAAACTAAAGGAAGAAGACCATTTGGGATTTATTTAGTGGTAAATTCAGGTTACATAGTACCTCCCTTGGGTTATTGCAATATTGCAATACAAGCATAAATGGTACCCCCACACATATATACACACAGTTCTAGAACTCTTAAGAGCAAACTCTAAACTATATAGAAGACAAAAACTCAGTAAATGTCCTATATAATGCAGAGGTACCAAAATCTTGTTCAGGAAGCTTCAGAAAATGTGTAGCCTAGCATTATTTTACAATTATATTCATGCAAATATCATTGTAAAACACACACTTGTCAGCCATAGTATATCTGCTCTAGATTTTTGACATAATATGTGAAGCTGCACAGTATTTAAATATATGACCCCAATATGCACTAAAAAGCAAGCAGAAGATCTATGAATATTAAGTTGAGAATAACTCTTCTTCAGCATATATGCAATTATAATTTCAGATAAATTTATATGATTTATACAGAAATTGATGAATGAGTAAAATGCATTCTCAGGTTTATGTTTCCAACTGGAATATCGGGTTGCAAAGTTTAGACTTACAAAAAGCAAAACAACAAACCACTTAGAGCAGAAGTTAGAGCAGAAAAATTCATAAACAATATCTGATGAATTCAACATGCAATGTTCCCCATCCATGATTAAATTCTGTTAAAATAAGCTTTAAGAGACTAGTTTATTTCATTATGTTGCAATAGTTTTCTTGACTACTATATGAAATAGATGATTGGCCAACACCTTTAAAATTTTACATTATACAGAGCTTCTTGTAACAAGATGTGACCTGCATTTCATTTCATTATAAAGCCAAGAGATCACACTCATTTGGGGGAGCCATAACCTACTCGATTTGTCCTATGACTCTACCTCATTTAACATTCACTTTTTGGGTAACATACTGTAAACCAACTGAAGAAAAAATACCCCCTTGGACATTATGATATTCGTTTGCAGCTCTGTCCTGGTTTTAGTTTCCTGCTTACTGACTAAACGGCACCACGGTGGGTAATGCACTGGAGTCAAAGTGGTGAATCATTAAAGAGTTTGTAAATTTTAAAAACAGGGGCAGGCCTTCTGGGTCCCATATGCTTCTAGAAAACCCAATGTTGTGTTGTATTAATTGAACCATGAAGCTTTTATTAGGTCTCTTTAAAAATGCTTGCAGTGAAGCTTTTATTAATGTTTGCCCTCAAATTGTTTTTACTACTTAGCATTTCCATAACAATTTATATTTCAAAGAACTTTTTGATCATTAGTTAAACCTATTTGACATTTCTATAAAAGAACTCAGCTATTTAGCAAAACAGGCATGAAGGGAAAATCCCTTAACTAATTTTTCTCCAAGATTTGGCAATGGAAAAAAATGAATAGAATATGAGAAAAGGAATAAAATTAAAATTTTGTTACAAAAGTTTAGGTTATAGAAATAACCTGGCTCTTTCACTTTATATGGTACAATAGTTATGACAGGAGCTTCCACAGTGGTGGAAAGGGGGAGAAATTAGCTACCTTTACACAATGAGGTATTTTTGTTTTGTTTTGCTTTTTGGGGGGTTTTGGGTGCCAGGAATTGAACTCACAACCTTGCACTTACCAGGCAGGTGCTGTGCAGCTGAGCTATATCCCCAGCCCATAGTGAGTTTTAAAAACTAATGTTATAGGACCTGAAACACAGTTCTGGCCACTCTACCTTACAAAATTACCTAGAAGCCTTAAGAGCCACAGCAGTGTACAATTCTAGGAAATATAACATGTGTCATATTCCATATTTGGAAAATGTCTGTGAGTACATTTTCAACAAAATTATAACATGAATATAAGATTTATCAAAATTAGATCTCATGGTGAAATCATTTTAGTGTTGATATAGCCCAATTTACTTACTCTTATAAGTATCCAGGCTCAGATCATGTGTTCTAAAATTTTGGAATCACACTAAAAATCTCCTCTGGGTTAAAATAGATTTAAACTTCTTTTGAGGAAAGAAATATACTCTATCTGTAAGAATCTCTTTGGTTTACCTTCCCATAAAACTGGGATACCCTAGTAAAGAATAGCTGTGAGCCCCCTGGAATTTTCCCCACAAATGATCACCTCTTCTAAGTTTCAACAGCACTAGCTGCATTATTTATTTGTCATCAGCGAGGAAATGAACTGAATTATATCTTATCTCATGGGAGAGAGGCTTATATTAGAATATAATATAATGATGTCTTTCTTGTTTTCATAGAGTCCCAACATGAGAAATATTGGCACTATTATACAGGTTAGATGCATTTCTGCATGTTTCAAAGTTACAGTGAAGAGCAAGTATCTAGCACCCAACCAACTCCCATAGCCTCCATTGCTATAGCATAAGACTCTTTAGGGGTGCAGTCCAGGAAGCTGTACTTTTAACAAGCCCTCAGGTGATCTTTTACTACATGACATATTCAGGAAACACTAAGATGAGTCCAAAAGTCTTTCCTTCTGAGATCTGGCAATGCCAATAAAAGATAAATTGCTGGAAATAATATTTAGACCCTTAGACAGAAGAAGTTGACTTCTGTTCCTATATTTATTAAAATACTTAAGAAACTGCATGGTCAAAACTACCACCATGTCTATCTCTCTCACCAAATAGTTTTGTCTGTAAAGAAGAAACCATGTTTAAGTACTTTGTGACCCTATTGGGTAATATACAATCTGGCATAAAATAGACACCTCATAAGTTTGAATGAACGATCTGTCCTACTGTAACAGTTAGCTGACAATCACATCCAGACATCTTTCCTCCACTCAGAGTCCTCAATGCCCAAAATACCTCCCAACTATCTAATTTAGAGTATTAGTAGAGCAGCAAGATTAAAATAAAAACCAGAGTTCTATATATAAAAATTAGCACTTCTGTTTGACTGAATACACATCGAAGGCAATTATCATTTGTACTTGTTATTTACTGTATTTGAACATAGATGGAAAAAATACTTCTGAGAGTGGTGTCGATGCATGGAGAAAATAAGAATTCACACTTTCCCAGAACTAATTTTCAAGACAAACATAAACAGCCTGAAACATTAACTATTAAAGAATTTCTGAAATTACTGGTGTGGATCTATTTTTCTTCCTGGTATATGATAACTACTGGGAGGCATTTGTGGAAATAAATGGATAGTGACTGTATAAGACTAATTTAATTTTCAAAACGAAAGCAAGTAAGAAAAACACTTTTTCTAGATCAAATAATCAAGTTCCATCTCATCAGTAGAAAAAATATATAGATATAGATACATAAGTTTTTATATACAGCATTATAAAACACAGGCTAATAACAACAGAAAAATATTTGTTTGTGCTAAGAACATTTTCCTTTAAACAAAGTACATTTTGGTCTCCCTGGTCACAGTTTATTACTTGTAATAAATAGAAGAGACCTCACCCATGCTGTCCATCTACTATGATATTTCTCAGTTTTAAACCTCATTCACAGATACTCTCAGGCTGAGACCATTGTAAAATGCTGTCCTCAACTAAGCAGAATAATGTGCAAGAAAACAAATACAAAAGGAAATCTCAGTGACCATAAAGTCCGATGAGTTCTACTCCATAGTTATCTCATTGTTCTTTCATTTTTTTTCTCTTCTCCTAACTGACCAATTATCATGACCAGCAAGAACTTTCTCATTAAAATAGCAGCCACAAAGGATATTTTCATAGTATAAAATCAGTATTCTCTGGAGGTAAGGCACACACCAGGCTCTAATTACCAAATATTGCCACAAGAAAAAATATTTGACCATGGTGGTTCCAAATTAAATGCTCTTTTAAACTATGCAATTTTGAAACAGTAAATTTCCGCAAAAATAAATACACACAATATATACTAACATCTCATCTATAAATGTAAAATCCAGACATTATTTTAAGTTCATCTCAGAAAGGATAATACTGTACCAGAACTACAGGGAGCAACACGCTCACAGTAAATGCTTACAAGGCTGTGTGGAGGCCGGAGGGGCAGAAAGCGAGGTACAGACATACGAAGCTACACCTGTGGTTCCCAAAGTGTGGTTTCCAGGCAGCAATAGTATCATCGCTGGGGGAACTTGCAAAAATCACAGTTCTCAGACCCCAATTCAGACCTATTAAATCAAAACCTATGGGGACGGGGCATTTTAACAAACTCTCCAACTGATGTTAATGTGTGCTAAACTTTGAGATACGCTGGGCTTCACAGGGACTCACAGAGAAGAAGCCTAGGTAAATGCTACATCTGCTTGATCAGATGATAAGATGCCAGTTATAAATCACAGCCGTGACAAAAGACTGTGGGAGAGCTTCACTACATCCGTTAGAATCAACAATTACAATTATATTCTCCTATAATTTCCAGTTCCAAACTCAACACCTAAGCTGGCAGCCTGTTGGGAATGTGAGAGAAGCTGAAGAGAAAATGGATTGCAGAACTAACATGGGTGAAATACTCCACAGAGTGAAAATATGAGCAGAAGGCTTTCTTTATGAGCTCTGAATATAATACTATACCAACTTTGACCTGGAGAGTTGGGTAACTCAAAGATAAGCGACATGTTGAAGAATGTGTAGAAATAAATGGTGCTATAATGATCCAAGCAGAAAACTCTTTTACAATTTGTCAGTGACTCGCGTGGGGTATCTGACACTGCTCCATCACTCCCCACCCTTGAACAGTATTTGTTCCAAAGGTGACACCCTGTTCTTGCAGGAACGGCTGTTGGCTGTGCTGATGACAGCTCTCCATGAGCCATGGCTATCACTCTGGACTTGGAGGAAGCAGGTGCTGAGATTATAGTTAAATGTGGATACAGGAAATAGGAGGGGCGGCAAAGAAGGGCAGGGAGGAAAAACGTCCTTCCTGTGTGTCAAAAAGATGGAGGCCGAATCACCCCATAAACTGAATTCCAAATGCACAATTTAAAAACACACAGACACATATTAGGTCAGAAAGATTAAAGGTGCAAATTAGACACATGTATCAATTTTAATATTAATTAACATCAAATTCAATCTGAATGTTATATTAGAAGCAGAAGAATCAAAGCCTAACGCTCAGACAATACAAATGAAATTAGTTACCCGGAAAGCAAAGTGGGTTAAGAGAGAATTAACTATACAGTGCAAGATTGAAAATACATTATTATATCAACTAATATTCATTAGGAAAAAATGTTCCTCATGACTTAAATTGCTTATTTTGAAGCAACACAAAGCAACATTCTTCACATGAAGTCTGTTACCAGCATATAAAGCAAGAAACTGACCGGGCTGTACTGGTGAGCTCATTATGGGATTCTGAAGGACTGATGGATCAGAATGAAGATTCACCGTCTTTGTTCAGCTGGCAGTCGAGGTCCAAGAAGGGCTGAAGAGGAGAGACCTAGAATGTAGGAAGAATGCAATGTGTAAGATACAGGCATGTCAATCATACCATGAAAAGAAGCACAGAACTGTCTTTTGTCTCCTCTCAGCTATGGCTTCAATGTGGGTCTTTGAGTGAAGTCAACCTCCTACATCTCTAAGTCTTTATCTACAAAGAAGCAAATGCCTTGCTTATAGCATAGGACTACTGTGAATTCTGAAATAAAATAAAAGGTGTAGAAGGAACCTGTGGGAAAGCACTTTATATAATTACAATTAGTTTATTACTATTCCCTAGTTGCAATTGCTGCTACAGAAGTAAAAAATCATTTTTTTAGATCTTTGGATATACACTTCTCACTACTCAACATTTTAACTATCACTGCCAAATTTTTACTTCTGGAGGTAGCACATGATGATAGGAACATTTTTAATTACCTAAAAAAGTAACACTTTTAAAGTAACATACAAAAACTGTTAAGTATAACAGAAAACTCCCAGTATAATTTTCATTTCTTAAGAGTCTTTTGCAATCTTATCCCAGCTGAAAGTAATAACAGACATATTCTCTCTAGGAGTGGCACTAACAGGATGAACTTCTTGAAAGAAATTTAAGGGACTTTTCTGCTTTCAATTTGAATGCACTCCCACTTCTAGACACTTAGAGGAAAAGCAGTTGGAGGGCCATTTCCCTAACAGTTTACTGGAATGTCAAATTAAAAAAAAAAAAAAAAGAAGCAGCAGCAGTTTTTAAAGTTACAGTTAATGAGTTTCTTACTAAAATAGTATCTCTCTATTGCACTATTTTTAAAGACAGATGCTGTAACTCTGAGAATACATTTCTTTATCTTGAGAATCCAACATATTTATTGTGACTCGTTTCCCCATCAGTAATTTGGAAGTGTGATTACTATTTTTGTCCACAAGTATAAAACCAGATATAAATTTATTTTTCTTTAAACAACTCTATAGTATCACCAAGAATACCTATACCATCTCATATTTTCTCTTCATATAAATATGCTCCTTAGTTATTAAAATAACTCAGTGGAATCATCAGATCTAGTAAGCTACTTCTCATTTTACTGTGTGTTTGATAAGTACTATTAAGATTCGGTAATACAGTTTTAAAACTACATTTTTGTAAATCCTCTTCAAAAAATACATTGATGTGCTTATTTCATCAGCATTATCTTAATTTCCTTGTCAATAGAAAAGCAACATCTCTACAAACCGATGACAAATGAAGAGCAGAAACCTTTTTCTATTTTTATATCAAGAAATGGATATTCTGACACTGTTACCAAATAAAAAGGATGTCAATGTCATGTTTATAACAATAACATTATTTACATAGTTCTTTATAGTTACAGGGTAAATGTACATTTTCCTTTTCTTTTTGTCTTTTTTTGTTTTTCTTTTTTTGTTTTTTTTTTTTTTTCTTTGGTGGTTTTGTTTTAGTTTTTGTTGTATGGTACTGGGAATTGAACCCATGACCTTCACACTGAGCTACTTTCCCAGCCCTTTTCTTCTTTTTTCTTTTTCTCTCTCTTTTTTTTTTGAGACAGGATCTCACCAAATTGCTCGGTTGCCCCAGACTCCCAGAGTTCTGGGATTACAGAACTGCACCATCATCCTTGGCTAATGAGGTACATCTACTTATATCATATTTGATATTACTTTCTCAAGAACCATACTAACAGATAACTTCTACTTCTCGGTACCCACTTTCACCCTAAAGATGAAGAAATTAGGCTGTCATTCACTTAATAAATAAATGTAATGAAGACTACAAATTAAATTTACTGGATTTGAACTTGTAAACTTATCCTTTGGTATTAAGAATTGAACTCAGGATCTTTGAGCTAAGCTGCATCCCCAGCCTTTGTGTATTTTTTATTTTGAAGTAGAATCTTGCTGAGTCACTGAGTTGTCCAGGTTGGGCTGAAACTTGTGATCCTTAAAACACTCACACCATCTTTCTTCTCACTGCCTGAAGCAGTTGTAGAGATCCTCTTTCATGAGTGTGTTTACAAGGTATGGTCAAAAATACAATGAACGTGACTGCTGTCCTCCACCAGAAAGGCAGGCGTGTAAAAACATCACCGTGTATCCTCACCCAGCTTATGCACTGGGTGGTCCTGGGTCTTCCCCAAAGTTGACCAAAGAAGATATGTGTTTCAAATAGATTCAGGACATCAAGGAAGCAACTGAAGACATTCATGAAAGAAGTCTTCCAGAACTGCTTCAGAGAGTGGGAAGAACAATGGGATAAGTGTGTCTGCAGGGGAGAGGAGTCTTTTGAAGCAGTTACTGGCAATGGGTCTTTTACTCGAGTACATTTTTTTATTTTAAAATTCACAATATTTTTCCACCACACCTTGTATTTCCACAAATAACAGAAACTGTGCATGACATGCTGACTTGTTGCTAGACAGGTAACAACTGGATTTTGACTTCATTATCTCCAGACTTAAGGTGCAAAGTTAATTTTGTCTCCAAAATATAAATTCCTTCTGAAATTTAAAGAATTCTCTTTGCCAATCAACCTTTTAAATAACAGCATAACATTTACATTCTTCTAACATTCTGAAAGTCATTATTTGAACACCATTACAAAGAAAATTCCTAGCTATTTCTATATTAATTAGTTTCCATCTATTGCATTTCTACCTCCAATAAGCCACATTAAGACAAAGTGATCACTACAACTACAGCTGCACAACTGGAATATGGCCACTTAAAGAGTTTTCTGAAATGTTCCAGGTGGCCCAATCTAGTGCGTGAATGTGTTCGGTGACACGTGGCTGCCTTGCAGCTGTGGACAATTCCCTCTCCTCATGGCCACAGAATGAACAGTTTAGCAGCCTAATCCATATCACTTACGGACAAAGTGGACACATGATTTTATAACAATTAAGATCATTTTTAGCTGTTTGGAAAAGAAAGAAGGGTCAGTGGTCAACACCTATCAATGAGAATGAGTAATTTTTTCTCAAATCTTCTCACATTTCTTTATCCAAATGAGATGCAGGAAAATAGTTTTTTTAGAACAGAGGAAGTTTTTCCTCCTACTCTATTTGTCACTCTTATGATAAATGTGAATTAGAAATAATAGAATATTGGCTTTCAAGTGGGTAGATAACAACAACAACAAGGCTCTCCAGTGGGTGGGTAACCAAAAAAAAAAGAATGCAGACTGTTTGTGAATACAAATTATTGGAGCATCTAATAGAAATACTTCTGCTTTCAATTAATAGCTTCAATTAATTTAAACATGAATTTGCTCATGCTGTGAAAATATATAGGTGTACAGTGAAGGAAATCAACACAAATGCAACAAAAACAAAGCTGCTGCTATGAATTCTTTGTCTCCTGAGATCCAGAAATGGTTATTCTGGTTCCCGACTATATTCCTTGAGCTACTTGGAGGCATAGGAGAAGACTAAGTCTTTGGGTCAAAAAGATCATCTCTAACTACAAGATGATCAACTGTCAGCAAGTAAGTTGCTTCTATAAAACCTTGGGTTATATAGCACAAGGCAACAGCCCTAGAGCATCACATCTTACAATGTCTCAGCTTACCCTGAAAATCAGGTAGAGAAGGCACTAATACATTACACAGACCAGAACACATAAGTTGCATAACAACACTACGGAGATCCTCCCATGGGCTTTCTAACCATCCCACTACACACCCTGTTCAATAGTAACAGCACTGCAAGCGAGCAGAGCTTTATAGGTCAGGAAGAATTTGCATGTAAAGTATCTCCTCTGATCTTCACAACAGCCCTTTGGAGTAAACTTAATAATCTGTTATTTTTCCCATTTTACACATGAGGAAAATGGTGATCTAGAGAGTTTCAAAGATTTGTTCACAGACATATGACTGGGAAATGGAGAGCTTGTCTTCTAATCCTTCACCTGCACTCTCTGTTGCATAACAAGGAATGAGCGGCCTCTCAAGCATAGCTGTTTGATCATGGAGACCCTACCTACAGTTTCAGAGTGGTTCGCTGAGTTATGGGCCCTCTTAACTAGAAAACCTACCTAGCCATTTCACAGACTGAATAAACAACTACAGGTCATCTCATAGTGAAAGCCTTCACAATTGACTTCGACTTCAGAGTCCTTCAATATCACAATATTCCGTTGGGTTTTTACCTGAGCTTCCTACTATTTTTCTTTCTTTTTTTCCTGCCCTTTTAGTAAATTTGTATTATTTTGGACATCATGGCACTAAGAAAGCAGAATATTTTGTGGCTTATGCAACTAACTGGTCTATGTGCCTCTAACATACCTTTCCCAAACTTAAGGCAAATTGTAAGGCGCAGCTCTGTCTAGGTCATTCTCACTCAGCTGTGGGTCCTATGCTTAGCCGATCGTGTCATTAGCTCTGATTGCTCAATACATTAGCTTCATAAGCTCACTCAGTTTATCACGTCAACTCTACAGTGGTTTATCGGGGGATAAGCCTGCTCTGCCAGTGCACTGAGTATCAGGTGACACATCAGACCCAGTCTTACCCCCTCCGAATCTGACATTCTGCCATAATTTCATCTTTAGAGAAAAGTACTAGAAAATTCTCCAAACAACCTATTCGATTCAACAACTCTTACTGAATACACATGAGACACTCTTCTAACCACTGTGGAAATCTCAGATTCCTTTCATTTCTCCATTTATTTCATTTCCCAAACACAGTCACCAAAACTAGAATATCAACCTCTCAAAAATCTGTCACATCTGGGCCCCCTTTCCATTTCAGGTAATACTTTCTCGTTCAAGTAACTGTCTTTTTTCTTGATTTAGTCCTTTATCTGGTATCCTTACTTCCAAGAAATGAGTGAGTGAGTAAACACAACTTGGTGGCTCACAAAATCCTTACTGGCATTCAGACGCCTTCATAATGAGTCTCTTCTCACCTCTTATCCCCTTCTTTCCTTCTTTTCCTTACATATAAGCCATGTGCTTTCAAGGAATCTGTCACTACTCTTAGCACAGTGTTCAACATTATCACCTAGCACTGAAACACAGTACTGGCAATCAGAACTCCTACTGTACATGCAGTGGCATGGCTGTACTAAAGCATGGGAGCTGTCAGTCTAGGTTGCTCCTGCATAATGATATCCACATTCACAGCCCCAAGTTGTTACATCTCAGTCTGCAGAGGATACTAGTGTTATGCAGAAAGCTAGACCTCAGCAGCTCTGAACGTAGGTAGCTGGGGGGCTACCTGAAAAGCAAAGAAGATACGGGATTTTTCTCCTTTCTTTCTTAATCATTAGCTACAGATAGGATCCACACAAGCTTGTGGTTTCAAACTTTAGCTCAAGAGAGTGTAACATCCTCTGAGTATGCTGATAAGGTCCAGGACCCATACAAAGTCCAGACCACAGGTAAAGGGTTAGAAAAATCTCAAGGTCTCAAAATAAATTAATCAGAGACTAATTTATTCATCTGTTTAGTCCACCCAAGGACTAAATAGACATCTATCTCTCTCTGAAATAGGTTAAGGTTAGCCCATTTATTTGTACAAGAACAATGACCTCAGAAGAAGAATATTCTTTGAAAGGTATAGTTAATCATATATGTAACCTGGCACCTCATTCAGTGAAACTGCCCCTTTGGCACTTGCCCAACTTCGTGCTTCAAGGTGTATTCTCTATCATGCTGTGGAAATTGAGCATTTTGTAATAAACTCTGCCCATGCTCTACATGACAGCTACATGTTTTGTCTGAAATCCTTCACCAAAGACACAAAGCACAAAAAAATCAAGAAATGCTGCCAGCTCCTGGCAGTGTCAGGACCTCACCATATCAGGACCCAACTCCCTGGTAACACTATTATGTTTTCTCTACCTCCTACCTTGAATTCTTCAATCCCATGTTTAAGAAAAACTCTTAACCAACCACTCCAAGCAGAAGTTCAGCTTTCTCATTTATATTCCCTCTAAGTTTTGCACAATGTCCATAGTACAACCCCTTATGTTAAATAATAACAACTCTTATGGAACACTGCTGTACACCCTGGAACTATGTTCCTCAGTTCAGATTTTACTATATTCATCTCTGTAACCCCTATACATAGCACAGTGCCTGGCACATGGCAGGCACATAGTAAGTCCTTAATGAATGAGTAAACAGAAAGAACAGGATAAACTGAAGTTACCCATAAGTACCTTACTTTGGGGGAAAATAATTTATCTAAATTGTTAGTACAGAATTCTTAAGTCCTTTGAACACAGTTCTTTAACTGGACCCAAGAAAGAAAAATATTCTAGAGTTTAGGCCACCTTCTATGAAGAGTAGAGGACCCACATGAGGTAGGTGCCCTTGTGGACTAGGGGAGACATAAGACAGCCCCAAAATTGCCTACATATTATGGCATCCAAGATAGTCATTTCCTGGGCCTTCAACTGAAGTGATTTCTCTGATCACTAGAAAGGTTCAGCCTCTTATCTTTTCATCAACCGCAGCTTTCCTCTCCCCAAGGAAATTCACTTTTCAGACAAGTTCTACAAGCCTGGGGACATGGGGGCTCTGAGGGGCTGGGAAAGGTGTGGGCACAGGCAAAAACTACACCAAAGATGCAGTCTATAATTTAACCTTCCTCCGTGCCACAGCTTATACCTGGTGCTCCAAATTCTGAACACGCTGGGAAAGACTGGCATATCAATTCCTTTCAGCTCAGTCTACTCTTTGAGGAGTTATCCATGCAAGATTATTGGCCCTGGTCCCCAATTATACTGCCAAAGGTGGCTGACTCCATCCTTTGAGCATAGCTCAAAGAACATGTCACCCAGAGGGTCACACACCTCACACACACTCTGTGCTTACATTTTAAAAGCAAATAATAAGCTCCATTCTAAGACTTTTAGGAGAAAAATTTAAGCACACGCTACATTGTAGGGTGTAATATAGCACAGGGAACGCAGCTTGGGAGGTTAGTTATGCATATATTTTGCATATTTAAGATACAATTCAGTAGTCTATACTATAAATATAACTCAATGGTAACATCTAAAAATACATAACATAATCAGGAATGGTCTGCTGGGTATTTTATTTCATAAAAAAAAATCCTGCCAACTTCGGTACCTGCACTAATAAAAATAGATCTTTTTGTAGTAATCCTGGGTTTTTAAAAGACTAGGCTTAACCCCAGAGTATCCAATACCTAAGTTATATACCAAAATGCCTCTGTGAAATAGAGATAATTTTGTCCCCTGGATTTTTTTTATTATCTTTGACAGTCTTTATCTTCAACTTCCTTCCTTGGACAATAGGGAGTCACACTCACCATTGTCACCAATTTGAGTTTAAAAGGAGACTTGCAATGCCCAGGAACTGCAGGATACACTGTACAAGGATCCTATTCATTCATGGCAAAAGGGTTCTTAAAAAAAAGTGCTTTGTCTACCTGTAAATACACATGGGACAGAAGTCCAAAATAGAAATGTGAAAAGGAAGTAATAGTGGAAGTGAAGGAACTTGTAACAGGCAACCTCTGATACCTGTGCAGCAGGAGGGCTTTGTAACTCACACACTATAACCTTCCCTGCAGAACACTGCCCGATCAAGCATGCTTAAAAGAACCTGGCTTCCCTGGTCTACTTACTACCTCACCAGTATGGAGGCACAGGTTATGATCAGCAAGACAAATACAAAAGACCTTTATCCATCATTGTAATTTAGAATGACACAGTTCTCTTTTTCAAGCTCCAATATTGTGTACGTTCTTTAAAAAAAAAGTTCTGAGATTTCTTTAATGCTGCAGCCTACCTCTTCAAGATCTAACAATACCTACATACAGCAAAGTGTCCCTGTAAAATGGCTCGCTAGCTGGGTGGTCTGGAAGTCGATTAACCTCCCAGAGCCTCAGTTGCTTAAAGATGACTTATTTAACTTACCAAGTCATTGTGTGACATAAAGGAAATAAAGGGAAGCAACTGGCAAGGACAGTCTTAAAAAAAAAAAAAAAAACTATTGGCCACTATTACCATTATTATTGTAGAAATTGTGTTTTACTTCAGGCCAAACTCCATCCCAAGAGAAAAGAGTGGTACACAGCGCCTCTGACAGTGGAACAGAGTCCTGTAGCACGGCTATTAATCTTTCTCACTCCACTAGGGTTACATAAAGGATCTAATTACTAAAGCTATTTTCCTGACTTTATTTTAGAAGGCAAATGTGTACTCTAAGGAAATGTGTTGTGCTGCCCTTTGACTGTGACTATACCATGCTTACTTTTAACTTTCACTGATGACACTTGCAGTTACAAAATTACTTGGTTGTTGATGGGAAGGAAAGCATCCATACACACACACAAAAATCAACTAGTAAATTAATAACTACCACTTTGTAGACATTTGAAAAGAAACAGTACAATCTATTCCCCTCCTATGGTACAGATCCTTCTATAAAAACTTTTCTATTGTTTTAACAGAACACCTTGGGGATTTCAATAGACCCTGTTATGGTTGATGTCAGGCAGTCATAGGTGGGACTTTTTCAGAGGGACCTGGATCTACAGTGTGTGACGCTGGGATTGATTCACAATGCCAAGGACACTAAGACTAAGGGTGTGAGTGCTGCCCCACCTAAGTATTCTAGATAAGACCAAAGGGGCAGAAAGACACTGTTAAGGTCCCTTGTTGTTTTGCTACTGCCTGTCCACCATGAACTGTCTCCTCTGTGATGCCCCTCTGCCATGTGCCACCCTGCCTTGGAGCCAGCCAATTATGGACTGAATCTCTACAAACTGTAAGCCAAATTAACCTTTCCTCCTAGAACATGTAGGTGTTGGGTATTTTGTCTCAGCCACAGAGAAAAGTAACTAAGATACCTACATTACCAAAATATACTAATATGAAACAAATAAATCACCTATCAGAAATCTTGTTTTTGAACTTCACCCTACCAATTAGTGCTGTCTTCTTTATCTTATACAAACTCAGGTTTATTTCAAGTTAAGAATAACCCAGGCTCATGTGATACAATTTTGTGGGCTATTTTTATCACAGGAGTTTTAGCTGGGCTGGAGCCTAACATGTACTGTTGAGTGCTTGCAATGGATACTCAAGAGAGCTGAAAGGGCAGATTCTTGCCTCACACATTTCACACTAGGGATTTCTCATTATGGGGACCAAGAAACCCTCTGAAGATACAGACTCTGAGACCTCTTGAATCAGAATTTTGGGGGATAGGGGCCCCAAACAAGCTTCCATGGTGACTCCAACTGAGTTTAAGTATAAAAACCACTGGAGAAACAGCCACATATATCAACCCTTAAGAAACTGAGTAACAAAAATATATACTGAGAGTAATACAGTGAAAAATGCACTTAGTTTTGCAGTCTGGCTACCTCAGTGCAAATTCCACCCCTGACTCTCCTTCTGTATGCTCAGAAGCAAATGACATTACCACTCTGGCCTTCATTTTCCTCACTAGTAATTTGCTGGGTTGAAGAGGTACATGCAGGAAAGGTACAGATGAATGGAAATATATTTAAAATATCTATAGTGCTCAATAAATGTGAGACATCATTATGATAGTCCCTTTCCCCAGAACTTTGAAATGCTACAGCCTTGGTAGGTATTATTTCCTAAAAGGAATAAGGTACCACACAGACTATAGGAATTTGGACAAGAGTTTTCATTGTGACAGAAGGGAATGTACAATGCAAAAGCAAGGGAATGCACCATGCAAAAGCTGCCATGCAGATCTGGGACACTAATTAATTTCTATTCAAACATGAATGGTTGGCAAAAATATCCTCTTTCACAAAAGTTCCCTACATAACATTCTCAATAAATTATAAGTACTTTCAACAAACAATTTAAAACTTACCTGGTCACACATTTCCACTCTTTTGGGATTAAATTATCTATGTCTGCATTCCCTATATCTAGAATAATTTTTTAAATTTTATTTTAAAAAGAATAATACCAAAATAACAACATAGACAAAAACAAAGCAAATGTTCAAACCATTAAAGGGAATAAAAAATAAAAATAAATAAACAAAGCATTAGAAATGATACAGAGTTTCACTAGGCAAGATGGGAGGAATTTATCAATGGTTGTTATATTATATATTGTTGTCTTCAAATTAGTTGTGCAGATTACCAGATATGGGTGTACAAATGGGTAAAAGAAATTAAGCATTAATTGTTCCTTTCAATAAACCATTAGACATCAGTACAGTTGTCCCAGCTCTCCATATATATATTCCCTTCCTTCACTCTTTCTTTTTCTCCTTTCCCTCATCCCAGTTGTTCCTTCCTTTGAGCAACTTCTTCCCCTTTCATAATATCTATTGTACACTTTTGGTTTTATTTACTCTTGCAGGTTCTTAAACTAGAGAGACAATAAGATGTTTATACATGTGGGTTTGATTTATTTCACTTATGAGTATGGTCTCTGGTTGCATCCATTTACCCATAAAACCCTCCAGTTAGTCTTTTTTATAGCTGAGTAATACTCCATTGTATAAAAATACCATATATTTTTCATCCATTCCTCATTTGATGGGCATTTGGGTTGTTTGCCAGATTTAGTTATGACAAATTGTGCTGTTATAAACATAGTTGCACATACATCACCGTGGTATGATGTTTGTAATTCTTCTGGGAAAACACTCAGAAGGGGAATAGCTGGGTTAAGTGGGACTTCTAATCCTAGTTTTGTGAGGAATCTCCACACTAATTTTCATAGTGGTTTCACCATTCTACACTTGCACCAGCAGTGGGAAGGTTTCCTTTTTCCCCACAGCCCTGCCAGCATTTGCTATTGGTTAATTTCTTAATGATAGCCATTTTTCAGGGGTGAGATGGAATCTCAGTGTTGTTTTAATATGCATTTCTCAAATGACCAATGATGTTAAACATTTTTTCATATATTTATTTGCCATTAGTATTTCTTCATATGAGAAGTGTATATTCATCTCAGATGGCCATTTTTGGATTAGATCTTTGAATTTTGGGGCACTGATTTTTTAAATTCTTTATATGTTTTAGATAGAAGTCCTTTGAGAAAGAGTTGGTTAAAATTTCTTCCCGATTCATGGGTTTTCTTTTCAATCTACTGAAAATATTTTTGATGTGCAAAAAATTTTTAATAAGAGGAGATCCCAGTTGTTTAGTCTTTGAAGTACCTCCTGTGCAGTTTGGTTTTGTTCATGAACTCTCTGCTTACACATATGGCTTCAACATTTCTACCTATTTTCTCTTCCAGTAGATTTAGTTTTTTTTTTTTTTTCTGTTTTAATATTTAGACCTTTGATCCATTTTGACTTTATTGCATGGTGATGGACATGGGTCTAGTTTTAGTCTTTGACATGTGGAAAGTCAGTATTTTTAGCACTACTAAAAATACATGTACATGTACAATTCCAGTGTACATGCTTGGCCCCTTTGTCAAAAATAAGGTGGCTAAGTATGTTTGTCATTGTGTCTGCATCTTCTAAGCTGCTCCATTGATCTTGAGGTCTTTTTTTTTTTGCTAGTACCATGCTGATTTTATCACAGTAGCTTTGTAGTATAATTTCAAGTCAGGTATTGTGATACCTCATCGATTTCCTTTGTTACCCAGGATGGCTTTTGCTATTCTAGGCCTCTTCTGATTCCAGATGAATTTTAGGAATGTTTTCTCTAGATCTGTGAGGCAAAATGGTGGTGTTCTAATTGGGATTGCACTGAATCTTTACAGCAATTTGGAGAGTATGGCCATTTTCACAATGTTGTTTCTTCCTATCCATGAGCAAGGGATATCCTTCCATTTTCTGAAATCCTTCTTGATCTCCGTCTTTGGAGTCTTGTAGTTTTCACTGTAGAGATCTTTTACTTTCTTTGTTAGATTGATTCCTAAGTATTTCATTTTTTAGATACTATTATGAAAGGTATGGTTTTCCTAATTTCTCTTTCATTCTGTTTATTGTGTGCAGAAATGCTATTGATTTTGAGTGTTGACTTTGTATCCAGCTACACTACTGAATTTGCTTATTAAATCTATAAGCCTTTGATGGAGTTTTGGGGGTCTTCTATGTAGAGTATCATGTCGTTTGCAAATAATAATATTTTCACTTCTTCCTTTCCTATCATTATTGCTATTATTTCTCTCTGTTGACTAATCACTCTAGCTAATGTTTCCAGAACTATATTGAGTAGGAGTGGCAACAATGGACATAATTGTCTTGTTCCTGATATTGAAGTGAAAGCTTTCAGTTTTTGTCCACTTAGTATGATGTTGGCCATTGGTTTGTCATAGATAGCCTTTATCAGAGTAAGGAAAAAAAAATCTATTTCCATTTTCTGTAGATTTTTTTATCATGAATGAATGTTGGACTTTATTAAAAGCTTTTTCTACATTTGTTAAGATGATCGTGTGATTTTTGTCTTTGTCTCTGTTGATATGGTGTCTTACCTTAACTGATTTGCATATATTGAACCATCCCTGCATTCCTGGGATGAATCCCATTTGGTCGTGGTGTATAATTTTCTTGATGATTTGCTGCATTATTTGTCATATTTTATTGTGAATCTTTGCATCTATATTCATTAGGAAGACTGGTCTGTAATTCTCTTTTTAGATTTGGTCTTTCTCTGGTTTTGCTATCAGGATAGTACTTTTTTTTGCCTCTAGGAATGAGTTAGGGAGAATTTCTTCCCTTTCAATTTCATTAAAGAGTTTGAGAGAATTGGCACTAAATCTTCTCTGAATTTCCTGTAGAATTCAGCTGTGAATCTATCAGGACCCAGGCCTTTCTTCATTGGTAAGATTTTTTTTACATTTTCAATTTTGCTGGCTGATATTGAGTTATTCAGGATTTTTGTGTCTTCTTCATTCAGCTTTGGTAATTCATATGTATCTAGGAATCTGTCTATTTCCTCCGTGTTTTTGATTCTATAAGAATAAAGATTTTTGAAGTAAGTATTGATGATCTTCTGAATTTCTACGGCATCTGTAATGATTTCATCCCTTTCATACCTTATTGCATGAATTTTAGTTTTATTCTCTCATTTTTTGATAAGGTTGGCTAGGGGTTTAGCAATTTTATTTATTCTTTCAAAGAAGCAATTCTTTGAGTCATTAATTCTTTGTATTGTTTTCTTAGTCTCCATTGCATTCATTTCTGCTCTGATCTTTATAATTTCCTACTTTCTTTGGGCTTTGGGCTTGACTTCCTCTTCATTTTTTAGAAGCTTGAGGCACAGAATAAGATTGTTTATTTATGCTTATTCTGTTTTCCTGATGTGGGAATTCACTGCTATAAATTTCCCTCTTAGGACTGCTTTCATTGCATCCCATAGGTTCCTGTAAGTTGTATCTGCATTTTTGTTTGACTGTAAATATTGTTTAACTTAATTTCATCTGTGACCCATTTATTTGTGTTCAAGAGGGTGTTATTTAATTTCCATGTATTTATGGAGCTTTTGCAATTTCTCATGTCATCAATTTCCAATTTCATTGCACTATGGTTCCATAGTATGCATGGGATAATTTCATTTCAATGCCTTTGCATTTACTAAAGCATGTTCTATCTGCTAGTATATGGTTTATTTTAGTGAACATCTCATGTGTAGGTGAGAATAATGAGTATTCTGATGTTGTTGGGTGGAACACTATGTAAAGGTCTACTAAGTCCACTTCTTCACAAGTATGGTTCAGTTCTGTTATTTCTTTGCTGATTTTTTTGTCTAGTTGATCTGTCTCTTTCTGACAATGGGGTGTTAAAGTCTGCTGCTATTATTGTATTTATTTGATTTTTAATGTCTGTTAAAATTTGTCTTATATAGTTGGGTGCTCCTGTATTTAATGCATAGATATTTATGATTGTTATCTCTTCCTGTTGAAGTTTCCCCTACCAACTATGTAGTGACCTTCTTTATCTCTTTTAATCATTCTTAGTTTGAAGTGCACATTGCCCACAAACAGAATAGCTAGACCTGCTTTTTACTAGGTTCCTGTCCCATGGAGTATTGTTTTTCATCCTTTGATTTTCAGTCTATGAATTTCCTTTTATGTTAAATATACAGCATATTGTTGTATTTTATTTCTTGATCCACTCTACCAGTCTGCTTCTTTTGATTGGTGAATTGAGACTGTTTACATTGACGGCTATAACTGCTATGTACTGGCTTATCTTTGTCATGTTATTTTCCTGCTGTTGGTTCCTCTTCTTTCCCTCGTTTAACTGCTTGTTCTGCTTGGTGGTTCCTTTCCACTGTTGTTCTTGAAATTGTGGTCACTTTTACCTCTTTCTAGAATATCTTTTAGTACTCTTTGTACAGTTGGTTTGGTGTTCATGAATTTCTTCAGTTGTTCCTTACCATGGAAATGTTTTGTTTCTCCATTACTTTTGAAGGATAGTTTTGCAGGGTACATCAGTCTAGGTTGGAAGTTTTTTTTTAGGACCTGAAATACTTTACTCCAAGCTCTTCTTGACTTGATGGTTTGTGTTGAGAAATCTGCCATGATTCTGATGGGCTTTCCTTTATAGGTGATCAGTTTCTTTTCTTTAACAGTTTTTAATATTCTGTTCTTTTGCTAAATTTCTGGGAACCTGATTACCATATGCTTCATTGTACATTTATTTTGTTTCTAGCTAATTGGAGTTCTATGTGCCTCACTTACCTGTCAGATTCTTTTTCCATGCTTGGGAGATTTTCTGCTATTACTTCTGCTAATAGTCTTTTTATGTCATTTGTGTTAACTCTTGCTGTTTCATTGACACCTATTAATCTTACATTGTTTTTCTTTGCATCATCTTGCAGCTGTTGATTTGTTATTTCCTGGTTCTTTTGTTATTTTTAAGAGATAACTTCCTTTCATGATCCTAAACTGCAATGCTGTCTTCAAGGTCTGAAAGCTTCAGTTTTGTTCAAGTGGTTTTGCCAGCTTTTGATGGAATTTTAATTTCCTATATATATGAGTGAATCTGTTTCATGCATTCTAATTATTTCCTATATTGTTCATTTGAGGTTTCCACCATTTTTCTAGGCTCCTCTATTTCTATCTATGTCTTCTTTAAATGTGCAAACAGTTCTTTCATTATTATTGTCATTTCTTTTTTACCTGAGAGATTATTTCTGATCAGATGTCTTCTATGGCCTAATGGAGTTGTTTCTTTATTTCAGTTGCTATCATTTCAGAAATTTCAGGTGCATGACTTCCAAGCTCTTCTCTGTCTATTTCTCCTGGACTTGTTTCAGGTGGGGTGGAGGTCTGAGATTGCATTCTTCTACTTCATGTTTTCATTTTTAAAGATCCAGGGATTCCCTGAAGCTCAGCCTCCCTCTCACTGTTGTGTGGGAGTGGCAGGGCAAGGAGCTCAGTGCAGCTCCAGAGATGGTGTGTGGGGGCCGGATGCATTCACTGATGCTCCTGATGCTTTCCAGAGCTCAGTTGGCTCCCACAACAGTCAAGGAGGTGTGGGTTCATTGTCACCAAGGCTTCCGAAGCTGTCTGGGGCTCAGCTTGGCTCCCATGCAGGGTTCCCAAAGCTGTCCAGGGTTCAGCCCAGCTTCTGTGAGGGTAAGTGTATGCATGGCTCATGCTCACTGAGGCTCCCAAAGCTGTCCAGGACCCAGCTCAGTCCCCATACCAGTGCGGGAGGGGTGAGGATGCAGTCATTGAGGCTGCTGAAGCTGTGCAGGGTTCACCTTGCCTCCCACGAAGGTGTGGGGGGTAGGTTGGGTCATGCTTGCCTCCCATGCTGTTAGGGGAAGGGCAGGGGCAGCTCACCAAGGTCCTGAAGATGTCCATGTTTCTGCCCAGCTTTTGCAAGGGGTGGGGGGGATCTTGGCCACTGAGGCTCCAGAAGCTGCCCAGGAATCAGCGCAGTTCCCACACCAGTCGGGGAGGGGCAAGGGTGTAGTCACCCAGGTTGTTGAAGCTGTCCCCAGCTCAGCTCAGCTCTGAGGTTCCTGAAGCTGTCCAGGGTTCAGCCTGGCTTCTGCAAGGGTGTGGGGGGAGGGAGGCATGATCACCAAGGCTTCAAAAGCTGCTTGGGATCAAAAACGGTTCCCTCGCAGATGGGGGCAAGGGCACAGTCATGAAGGTTGTTGAAGTTGTGTAGGGATCAGCTTGGCTCCCATGGGGGGCCGGTGTTCACTGAGGCCCCTGAAGCTGTCCTGGGCTCAGCCTGGCTCCCACACAAGTAGGGCAGTAGTGAGGGCAGCTCACCAAGTTTCCTGAAGCTGTCTGGGATTAAGCCTGGCTTCCAAAGCCTGGCAAGGGGGGGGGGGGTGTCCATCTAAAATAATTTTAAGGACAAAATTATCCTTAAAAATATCACAATTTCTATGCTAATAACAGAACAGCTGACAGTAGATTGTTTTATGTAACACAATCCATTCACAACAAGAAGGCATAATTTTATACAGGCTGCCTCTCAAACATACCCTCATTTATTTATATGCAAAATGACAGTATTGACCTCATGCCAGGAGGGGACACTCTCTGGGTGTTGTATAGATGACAACTTTTCTGTTACCCCTCAGCAGAGCTATGTAAAAGATGTCTCCTGAGGGTCAATGAGGTTACAAAGACAACTTCACCTGCTCCAGGAAGCTAACTAGCCCATGAAGGCATTAAGCCTCTTGATGATCCCATTAGTAAAATAGGCTAATAAATTAAGCTAACTCACTCACAGCCACTCCTATTAAAACTCATTATTTCTGTGAAGAATCAAGAGCAACTGCATCCATTTCAACAATGGAGAAGAGCTCCAAATTATAGCACCTGCAAAACTAAGGTAACAATAATTAATGATTAAAAATACAGTGTTAGAACTCAAAATCAGCACTCAGTTCAAGGGATATTTATTCCCTCTAAGTGAGAAAGCCTCATTTGAAAGTATCTGTACTAAAAACAAGGAAACTAAAACAATTATTATCACAGGCAACTGCTATTAATGTCACATAGGGGAAGAGATGCAGCCTTTACTTTCATATCCCAGTTCTGCAGGAAAAAAATTATGCATATATACATGCATCTCTTAAAATAGACTGAGACAGATCAACATATATAAATAGCTCAATGCAACATCTGTAGCAGTTCTTCAGAGTATATTAAAGTCCTTGATGTTTATCAAGTTGGTAAACCATATCAATTCCTAGTTATTTAAATTGCCAGTTGCCGGGCAACCACATCTCTGTCAACCATCACTCACTTTAAAGTTCCTCTGCAACACTCACTCAAAAAAAAGAAAGCAGTGAAAACAATCTTGAGATACTTTTTACTTTTACTTTTTCTGGGGCAAAAGAAGTGCACTTAATTTCACCCCTGAGTTCAGAGTGTCTGATAACTGACATTGGGGAAATAAACTCTGTTTAGTTATTTGGAGGAGAGGCAGCAAACATGAGTGATGTGGATGCATAAAGATCATTGGACTTTACTAAGTTTCCTTTCTGGGACCTGGTCCACAAAAGAGGCATGTTTGTGACAGAAGCTTTCCAAAAGAAATATTGCACTCTAGAGAAAATAGACAATTACCAACAGAACTGATAATATATTATTCTTATAATCCCCCTCTCATCACTAAAGGACAACTAAGATGTAAAGATCACAGTAATAAACTTCTTGCTTCTTATATTGCCCCTTTTCCAGGACATTTAGAAGAAATGTAATTTGTTACCTTCTCATGAAAACTTCCAGTACTTATATGTTTTATTTTTATGGATGCATCCATTATTTTACTAAATCGGAGACTTAATTAATCTACCAGTAGTATAAAATTTCTTTTCAAGGTAAGGCAGGTCCTCAGGCAACAAAGATAATAGAATGCACTTTGTATACAAGCTACTCTCTCAAAACAAGTACTTTTAGAATTGCCACTCCCTGCCTCTCTGGGCATCAGTTTCATACCAGATCATTTCTAAAGTTCTTCAGGCAATAACATTTCATAAACTCATAAATATTTAAATGATATAGCTCTCAGTTGCAGCCTCTGTAAAACTAACCCAGCCCAATTAATCAGACATTTTTATACTGCTACATCTAAAAAAAAGTAGAAATATTATATATAGGGAGAGAACACAATGGAAATTATGAAACTGAAAATTTTGCCCAATCATACCAACATTTAAAGAAAAAAGGATAATTTTACAACTTCAAGTTAGAAATGACTAAAAATATCAATTTTTAAAAATTGATATCAACTAAAAATTGATATCAACTAAAAATTGATATCAACTAAAAATATCAATTAAAACCTTTATGCAACCTTTATGCAACCTTTATGTATTTGGATACAAATACTGCAAATAACCAACAAAGAATTAATAATAGGATTATTTAAGAATATTTCTAAATAAGTAAAAAAACAAAACATGAACAACTTTAAAATTGAAGGGAAAAAATCAATAATGAATGAAAAAGAAAATTTCTGTATCCAATAATTATACTACAAGCTGCTCAATGAGATACCAAATCACACCCATCAGATTGGAAAACATTTTAAAGTCTTATAATCCTAGTGTTGGCAAGGATATGAAACAACAGAAATTCTCATACACTTTCAGGGAGTGTAAATGTACAGACACCACTTAGAACAGCAATTTAAAATTATGTAGTTGAGTGGATGATGTATAAATAAATAGCCTATGTCCCATGATAGGCAGAATAATGATCGTCTCAAGATGTTCATGACCTAACCCCAAACACCTTTGAAAATGTTACCTTACATGGCAAAGAGATATTAAGGTTGCTGATGGAACTCAAGTTGCTGATAATAACTTTAAAATTAATCAACGGTCCCTGTATTCACAAGGATTCTCAAAGGTGAATAAGAGTGGTGCACACCTGTAATCCAGGCACTCTGGGAGACTGAGGCACCAGCACTACAAATTCAAACCCAGCCTGTCCAATTTAGCAACTTAGTGAGACTCTTTATGAAAATAAAAATAATAAAGGGTTAGGGGTGTAGCTCAGTGTAAAGGCTGTAGGTTCAGTCCCCAATACAAAAAAAAAAAAAAGTAAATCAGGGAAGCAGAACAGAGGGGAAAAGGCTGGCGAAGATGTGACTGAAGTGACAGTGGAACAATAGAGATGTAGCACTGCTAACTGTTACATGTAGGAGTGAGGCCATGATTAGAGGAACTCGAGCACTCTCCAGAAGCAGGAAAGGTAAGATAGTGGATTCTCTCCTGGAGGCTCCAGAAGAAACACTCCTTGCCAGCACCTTGACTTTAACCTGGTGAGACCCATGTCAGGTTTCTCATCTACAGAGCTGTCACATGATAAATTTGTGTTGTTTTAAAACAGCATGAGTGGAGTAATTTACTGCAACAGCTATAGGTAACTGTTAAAGTAACACAGAAACTCTGGGTCTTAGGGAATTTCTCCTACAAGTCGCCTTAGGAGAAATCATAGCAAGGTACACAGCAAGACTATCTAGAACACAAATTTTGGAAATGATCTGAATGTCCATAAATGGGAGAATAGACTTGAGAAAATCCTAGTAATTTGTACAATAAAATGCTATATAGTCACTCATAGAAACAGGCTAGAGCTTTACATAGAGCATGAATGCAATTCAATACTATTGATAAATTAATGAAATAAACTAAAGAATGATTTGTATAATATACTATGTATAATATACTATATAATACTATACTATAATACTATAATATATAATATATAATTATATATATTATTATATATAATTATATTTATATATAATATATAATATATAATTATATAATTATATATTATTAATATATAATATATTCTATATAATATAATACTATATAATACTATACTAATATACTATAGTATAATATACTATAACATACTATGTGAACATGCACAAAATGGTGTATTGATACTTATAGAAAAATATTTTATAGCTAAAAGAATAAACAAGTGAAGAAGAACTATAAACACCATACTCAGGACAGTAGTCAACTCTGGAGAATGGATGAGTTGTGCACAGAGGGTGTCAAGAATATTTCAAAGGTTGTATTTCTTGTAAAAAGAAAAGAAGTCCTAAACTAAATAAGAGAAAATATAAGAATTTGACAAGAGTATAACACAAAAAGATGAGAATTTATTACATTTATTATTAATATTTTTATATTTTACCAAAATTTTTCATAATAATAAAACATCATATGCTCAGATAATGTATTTACCATGTGTCCACTGGCATACAGGCAAACTGGTTTTTCCCAAGTTCACAGAAAATGATCTCATCCAAGGAAGTATCCCATTAACTTGCCAATTAAAAGACAAAAATACCAAAAAAAAGTAAACATCAATATTTAGCCCAATTTTTGTAACCTCCCAAATGTACACTGAAACAAGCAAATTTTTATTTTTGCTTTTATTTTAAGCAATTTCATTTTAGTCTGCAGAGTCAAGAACTAATACACAGGAAAGGATCTTTCCACGTGTCTCCAAAGGGGCACACCCAGGTATAAAGAGATCTATTTGCAAGTGGGTATTTATGCACTGGATCATGGTAAATATACCGTCACCTTTCAGACAAAATGTAAGATGGCTCATTCAGAAATAACAGCATTTAAATTAAGTAGACAAAATAACATTCTACATATCCTTGTTAACCTCCCATCAGTAAGAATTAACCAACCTACCATCTACCAGGCTTACTGAGGCAAAAAAACATAAATGTACTTTGTGATTTAATATTTTTCCCTTATTACTGGTACTACCATAAAACATATTGCAATTCCTATTTTTCTCTTTTTTTAAATGGTAATGCCTGTCTAAGGCCCCCAGGGCATTATGAGAAGATTAGGAAATGACTGTTCTGTTTCTTGGGAAAATGTTAAAAATGAAGGGATTTTCCACTTTGACTGCTTTTCCTTCTCCTGAGCTGGAAATTTTTAACTCTAAGATGTATTAACTCTAAGATGTATGTATAGAGAAATCTAAGTTGTATTAATAATTGAAATCACTGAAGCTAAATTATTTTTGCTAAAAGCAAACACAAAAGTAACCTAAGTCTAATGTATAACTTACATATATGATTTGGATAAAGGTAAAAGCATTTTATTGCAACCCATTGTTATTCAAATGAGGCTTAATCACTTCACAAGCCCAGGTCCCTTTCTTTTAAGCCTGAGAAACTAAGTTAATTATATTTAGTTCCAGAAGGCACACAATTTAGTATCTGTACTGCCAAAATGTCAACTACAATGTAAACGGCAATAATAGCAGCTATGAAGCAAAACTTGTTCCTTTGTTGTTTTCCTGACCAAGCCGATCCAAAATTCAAATACAGTGATGCCTCAGCCAACATCTCTGAATATTAAAAAAGAAGACTTGCCATATTGCAGTCTTATGTTTAAAATCAAATATAAGCGTACTATTCAAAGTGCAATGGACTAAGAACTATTATTTTAAAATATTTATATAAAATATAATCCAGCCTGATATTAACTTATGATCAAAGTTTATCACTTTAATTGATGCCTTGTATTTATGTGGAGCACCAATGCAGTCAGACTTCCAGAACACTTGACAAAATCCTTCTTCAATAAGATCCTTTCCCCTGACATTGTTCTCCTCTACTTTTTTTTTCTACAACCAATCAACACTTCCTGATACACCAACATTCCTACATGCTTGCTATGTGCCCTTCCTCCAGAGAAATGCCATCCCTCTTCTCATCTACCACTTCTGAAGGGTGCTTTGCTCTGGCAAGGACCATCTCTTCCCAGGGTACCTTTCTCTGTTCAACCTAAAGCTAACATTCTATCCTTAGTACCATTTAGCTGGGGATATAGCTCAGTGGTACAGTGCCTGCCTGGCAAGCCCAAAGTCCTTAGTTTGATTCCCGATACCAAAAAAAAAAAAAAAAAAAAAAAACTTTAGCACCTTTTAATCATGTGGGCCACCTCTCTCTCCTTTCCAGAAAATTCCCTACTTAGCTCTGACAAATCCCCTATACCTGAACACATTATCAAAGTTTCATCACATCCATTCTACTTAGGAATAAAATACAAAAATTCAATTTATATATATACTGGTTTACTTCTATTTATTGGTTTACTTCAATTAGACTTCTGGGGTGATCTAGAATCCTCTCACTGTAATCCAATTATTTGTTATCATGATTCTTTTGCTTAATTAAATATCTACTATTCATGTGAACAAGGCTTTAATCCTAATACCCACGTTTTTACCCACAAATATGCACAGCCCTTGCTACCAACTGGTGCTAACTTAGTCGATGACTGGCGTATGCATGTAACACAGCAGCACAGCCCTGACCCATTTAGTCAACTTAAAGGCATATGACTTGACCCATTCCCACCACATTGCTGTATTTATTGCTTTAAATTATTTATCTCCATGTGAAATTCTCTTGTTCATTCACTGCTTCTTGTTGAGTGTATGTCTCCTACCATCAAAATGCAAACTCCATGAAAGCAAAGATGATATCTTTCTAATTCAAAGAAGCCCAAAACCAATGCCTAGTATATGATAGACAGTAGTTCATATACCTAGTGACTATTCCAGAAAAACTACTTAAAATACTGCTTCTCCAGGTTTCTCATCTGACATGAATTTCAAGATTACTTACTGACCTACATAGAATGCATAAGTATGGGTCACATTTTGTGGAAACTCAAAACAAGTGAGGAAAGAGAGTGTATCCCACGTAGGTGACACATTGAGTGTTAAAGAAGCAGAAAAATGCCATTTGACATGTGTATTTAAACACACTATATTGCAAAGTCTTTCTGTTGCAAGCTTTAGTTTGGAGGTCTTCAAGAAGGTTGGAAGAAAAGTACAGGGAATAGCATGTGGGACAACTGGGGAAGTAAGAAAAAGGATGGCCTAGACCCTCCTGGGGGAGGGACTAGCGCTGAAGATGAGCAGATGGAAAGGGGGAAGTCCAGAAGTGAGGCCAAGGAATCATCAGGGCTGGTGAAGCCCTGAACAAATGTAAATACGATAACACCACTGGGTTAATACTCTGGGAAAGAGTATGCTAGCTACCCTCAGAATGGTGCATGCAGTAGGGAGAGTGTGACTGGGTCAGGAATACTGAGTTCAGAAGCACTGCAAGATTCTAACAGATGAGTGGTGCTTAATCAGGATAATGGACTGGGGATGGATCACAAGGAATGCACCACAGGGATATTCCAGGAGATAAGAGCAACAGCACCACAGAATCCTAAGAGGTGAGTAAAAGGGGAAATCCAAGATGACCCTAAGGTTCCTGATTTGGTGGACCAGAAGGAGGTGCCAATTACAGAAATCAGGAATAAAGAATGAGGAACAGCAAGCAGCTCAAAACCCTTCACTTTCCATGAACTTAGGGAATAAAATGCTCCAAAACTTTAATTGTTACCTCTCAGAGCTGGTATTTAGGGTCATTTTATCTTATTCTTTTAACGTCTAAATATTTTATTTCTTTACTTTAAAGATAAAAGAATGAGAACATATTAACAAACACACATACATTTATGAAGTAACACAAAAACAATACAAGCAATACAGAATTTCAGACAAGGTGATAGGAAATTACCAATGGTTGTTGTATTATATGTTGATATACTCAAATTGGTTACTCAGATAAACAAATATAGGCATGTAAGACTGAACAAACAAACATTAACTGTTCCTTTCAATCTAAATATTTTAAATAAACATTATTCCTAATCATAAAAGTGTTTTCATTTCCATTTTTCAATAGCATTGGTTTAATTATTTATTTATATCACATTGAAGAACCTGAAAGTCATTAAAATCAAAACCAGGTGTGACATGTAGACATCTTAGGGGTTTGGAGATTTTTTTATATCAAGATAGCAAGCAATAAGCTGGACACACTGGTATACACCTATAATTCCAGCTACTCAAGAAGTTGAAACAGGAGGATAGCAAATTCAAGGCCCTGGGCAACACAGCCAGGCCTCTTTGTTGCAAAAAGGGTAGAGGGTGTAGCTCAGATGTAGCTCAGCAGTAAAACATTTGCGTAAGCATGGTTCTGAGTATGGAAGGTCCACCTGAGGATTGTTGCTAATAGCATAAAAGAACTGGAGGGGAGGATGGCACGCTGCTGCTGATTTCCCGGGAGAAGCTTTGCTGTGGCTGCTTTTCCTAATACTAACTCAGCTGTTTCCGTGGTCAGAGGAGCATGGGTCCTCACTGTCGCTGCTGGAAGTGGGTAAAGTTCTCCTTGTGGGAAGCTCTGTTCTTTGCCCTTGTTTTCAGCGTAGCTTTCTGGCTCTAGTGCAGACCCTCAGCCTTCTGGCACAGAACCTTCACCCTGCCAGCACAAACTTTCTAGCTTCCACCACTGGCCCCTCGGCCTTTCCAGTGAAGGTCCTTGATATAGATTTGTAAGAGACATTGCTCTGGGCTCTAGGGCCCTGGCTGGACTCGTAGGGGGTGTGGCCAAGGGATCCAGGACTTCGGCTGGATTCTTTGGGTCTTGAGGACACCAGACAGATCTTCTGCACTCTTCTTCAGCATTTGACTTTTTAAGTGAATATTATAAAATAATCCTATAAATGTGTCCAGTATTAAATCTATTCCTTTGCAAACCCTAAATACAACAGTCACTTTCCCACAAAACACGCAGCATCCACAATTTAAAGCAGAAGTTTATTTTGGCTCATGGTTTCCGAGAACTCAATCCATGGTTGGCTGGCTTCAAGGCAGAAATGCCATGGTGGAAGGATATAGCAGAGAAGACCTGCTCGACCCCGAGACAACCAGGAAGCAGAGAAAGAGAAGGGAGGAGCTAGAGACCAAAATAACCTTCCAGATCACATCTCCTCAAGTGACCCATCTTCTCCAAGCAGACCCATACCACATTCAGCCACAAACTCTTCAATGGATTAATCCACTGAGGAGCACAGTGCCCCATGATCCAATCATCTTTCAAAAATGTCACTTCTGTTCATGAGAAACCACTTTAAAGATATCAATATGTAATACAACAAGCCCTGCTGATTTCCTACCACTTTGTAACTCTGTATTGTTTGTATTGTTCTTTTGCTATTTTGTAAATGGTTGTCTGTCTGTTAATGTTTTCCTCCTTTTATTTTTAAAATAAAAAAAAAAATGCCACTTCTGACTACATGAGACTTTGGGGGGACATTTTAGTTCTAAACCATAACATACAGTTGGCAGCAGAAAAGATGGGTACACACCAGGAGATCCATGTCAAGTTGAGCTTATTTTCATCTTCTGATGGGAATATCTACCACACAGGTTTTATGTAATGCCTACTCTAAGGATACGTCAGGCTCAACCACATTGTTATTTGTACTATACATAATGATATGTACATACTAATATGTATTAATAATGTGTAAAATAAAAGGGATACTCCCTAGAAATTGGTTTTTATTTTTACCTAATTACAGCAGCAATTCATCTAATTTACACACTTTAACATTTTGAGGTGGTAATTTAAACAGACTCTGCCATTACCTTGCCACTAAACAGAACACCTTATAAAATATGCCATCTTCCTAAACATACTGACCACAAGCATTATCCATGCAGAACTTTCTCAAAAATATCTTAATCACTTGTGTAAAACGAGGTAACAAGTATTAATATCTCCATTTCCTGATTTCTTTGAGGAACATTTTTCAGATTTTTGGAAATAATTATCAATAGTATTTTCTACAATATGCAAATGTAACACTTCAGAGATATATTCAACAACTAGTCTAAGTGCATGGCATTCATCAGTTTACAAAAGGGGGGTTAAAAACATTGCCCTTGTGTACTCACATTTGGGTGAGGATGTGGCAGGGAGTAGTTCTGAAAGTATTTCATCCAGGTTACCATGTATAATCTAAAGAGACCCAAAACCTATGGGACCCAAAGAGTAGTGCTAAAAGACCCCGAGGGACTCGCTATTCCTAGCAATTACGCTCAGGGCTGTTAAAATGGAGAATTGCAAAATAATCCTTTGTTTGTTTGTTTGTTTGTTTTCCGGTACTGGGAATCGAACTCATGACCTTGCACTTGCCAGACAGGCACTGTGCTGCTGAGCTAAAGGAAGAGGCCCCTTCAGCTTGGTGCAAGGTTGCTGCTGTAGGCTTACTCACATTTGGGAGGAGGGAGAGGCAGGGTTAGAAGGTGTGAACATGAAACTGAGTACTCTAGAGCTCTAACCCTCTGGAAGGAGTGAATTTAACTCAATGGAAGTAAAAGTGTACAGTGCTTTGGTGCAGCCAGCCAGTGATGAGCAGCCTGGGGCAGGGTGAGTTGGGAAGCCCTCATCTGGGAGATGAGCTGATCACAGAAAGGACAACCCTGTTAAGGCAAGTTGTCCCTTTTGGTAAGGACGCAGGGTTAGCTGGGGAATTAACAACCAAGTCTGTTGTGGTGGAGCTGACTTTATTCTAATAACAAATACATACTAAGTCATGGTAGTATGTAAGACTCCAATAAATACACTTAATACTCAAACACCCACTTCTTTAGTAGGAGAAGAATCTCAGGGATAGTGAGGGTGTGGAAGGATAATCAGCAGGGGTGTGGAAGGATACCTGATGCATCTCTCCCTTTCTTATGTTGGAAGTCCCTTATATATTAAGGGTAGAGTTGCATTGGGCCTAATTGAGTTACTTCTTTGGTCCAAATGAGGAAACTTTATATTCCTTCTATATCTCCTAAAATACATTTAGAAGGAATAAGGAAGTCAAGGAGATGCTTAGAGGTATGAGTTCTTTTAGCCTCTGTCTCTAAGGGACAAAAGAATAACTCACACACCCAGAGCAGCTGGGAGAACGGACTTCTTCAGATAAGATTTTTTTTTTAATTCAATCGGATTTAGGCAAAAACAAGTTACAACCAATAAAGGACTAGGATCAATTCAATAAAATAAAAATACAAGGATTTATGTGGAGAAATTATGCTTCCATGAACTGATGAGGTGTTCTTGATCCCATCCAGGATTTGATCCCTGTATCCCACACGCTGCTCACCCCTAAGATATTTAAAGTGTGTAAGGCAAATATTCCAGTAAAAACCTTAGAGTAGGACAGAGACTGGTTGTTTCGGCTTGGTAAAAATGAAACCGGACCAGGAACTAAGAAAGAGGGCTATATGGAAATGGAAACTCGTAAAACAAACAAACAAACAAAACAAAACAAAACAAAACAAAAACTCCCCTAGTTCCACCTCATGTTCTCACTACTCTGAGAGACTCTTAGACATTCCACCAGAAGGACAAAAGAGCTTCAAATGCCCCAGCAGTGTAAGATCACGCATAATGAACTAGGCTGTCTCTGTGTCTATATAAGTATCCTGGCATCATGAAAATGTGCCCTCTTTTCAGAGATATTTGGCTTCCTCTGGACTTAACATTCTTTTCTGAATACCAAAGTTTTAAAGTATTTACTATGCAAAATTTCCTGTGCAAGCAGCAGCTCAGAAAGCAGAACCCTGCCTGTAGGCACTGATGGGTTTTTAGACTCTGTGTACCTGGGATCAAAGGGAGGATTTTCAGATAATTTTAAACCCCTTGCTAGGGTGCTCTCAAAATATTCAAGATTTTAAATTTTATCACCAGATGGGGGTGAAATCTTCTTTCAAATAGATGAATTTTCTGCAGTCCTGAAGTGCTTTTTAGAAACCATAATCACCTCACTCAGATGCACTGAAACTAGCAAGGGAACAATTCAGTTTACTTTTGAAAGGACTCTGCAAAATACTCATTACCCAACAATAGAAGCTGAGCTTCAGCAGGGCCTCAGTTCAATTTTAAAATGCTTGAAGCCTAGTGTGACTTCCTTGCTAATCAGGGCACACAACTTCTCACCAGCTGAAGAGACTTGTTTTTGTAGTGGTTGCCTTATTCCAAACAAAAATGCTGTTCATTGAGAATTTTAGCTTTAGAAAGGGATAAGAAGTCAAATTCTACTGTAGCTAGTGAATGAAAAAACATACTTACAATTTGATTTCCCATTCAAAATATAAGTGACTTTCAAATTAAACACTATGTCAATAGACCAACTTTTTTTCTAAGGTGATATTTTCTTACAATTTTCAAAGAAATATACATATATTTGATATATGCATATAGGTTGGCCCTGGTATCAGAAAAGATTTATTTTATTTTTCAAAGTATTACATAACATGCAAAAAATGTATAAAAATTTTCAGTCATCATTAGATGGATGTAGTTATTTGCACAGCTAAATAATAAGAAAATCTCTAATAATCAGCTATCTAAACATAATTACTAACAATTTCATTGCATAATACAAAGCATTGTCATAGTTTCCTTGTTTTGTTTATTTGAACTAAAGTAAGAAATAAAAGCTGGGATGTTATCTAGTCCAAAAGCAGCAGAATTTTAAAAAATTCTAGGTAAGATGCTGTCTTTTATTATTTTTCTTAGCTTAGCGGGCTCAAAGAAAAAAATTCTATAGAATAGCCTGTATGCTTGTATGCTGTTATTGCAGTTTTTAAAAATATGTAACCAGGTCCATAATACTGATCTCTTCTTTTGATCAATTCTTTCCTTTTTTTTTTTTTTTTTTTTTTTTTTTTTTAGATAGGGTCTCACCATCGTTCAGACTGGCTTCAAACTCATGGCAATAATCCTGCCTCCACTTCCCAAGTGCTGGGATTACAGGTGTGTGCCACCACACCTGGCTTGACCAATTCTATCTTTGTGCAGAAGATAGATGCCACATCCCTGCTGTCGAGAGTCCCTGAACTACTACCTCTGGTTCCCCATCAAAGCCTCTTTTCTTAGATGGAAAGGACCCTGGATGTCTGCAGATCTCATTTTAACAAGATGTGAATTTTACCTAGGCAATGAGAAGCCTGGCTTAGGGGAAAAGAGCCTATATCCCATCATTGTTTTGTTCTGATTTGTTGTGTTTTGTTTTGTTTTGTCTTTCATGGACTGAGGATGACTCAAGTCTTAGATTTCTCTGTGGTGTTGTAGGAGTTGCTAAAGCTGCTAAAACAAATCACTACAAACTTGGTGCCTTAAAACAAAAGCACTTAGTGCTTTTACAATTCCAGAGGCCAGAAGTCCCCCATCGATGTTACTGGCTGGTATCAAGGTATTGGCAGGACAGTGCTCCCTTTACAGGCTCCACGGGAGAATCAGTTCCAGCTTCCAGTGGCTGGAATCACACCAGTCTACCTCAGCTGTCACACTGCTGTCTCCTCTTCTGCCTATGTCAAATCTCCCTCTACGTCCCTCATAAGAATACATGTGATTGCATTGACAGCCTAGCTGCATAATACAACATAAGCAGGATAATCTCATGTCACATTCCTTAATTTAATCACATCTGTAAAATCCTTTTTGGTCATACTAGTCAAGAAATATTAGCATGTAGGTATTTTATGGGGTACCATTATTTGGCCTGCTACAGCTATCTCATACAATTCAAGAAACCTGCCACTTTACTTCTTCCTGACTCTCAGAAAACAAAAGAACAGCAAAACAGCAAAAAATAGATTATAAGTATCATATGTCCTATTAATAATTTGATACTAGGGCATAAAATAAAATATCATAAAAAATCAATTTTATCATAGATTGATAATTGATACCTAATAAAATTAAATATTTATAAACATACTATTCACTTTCTAAAATACATCATTAAAAATTTTTTTACACTTGTAATTACTAAGGTTAGAAATGGAAGATTACTAGAAACGCTAGTAAATGTAGGTATAATCATAAAATTTATTTGCTGGGGACTCTACCATGTCTCATGCTGAAAAAAAAACCCTATTCTAGAAAGTCATCAAAGTGTAATGAAGAGAATAAAATACTCTGTATTAAAGAGATGCAGCCTTTCAGCCCAGCCCTGTCCCTGACTAAATGACTTCAAGCAAGCATGTATCCTGTGTCTTTTCTTTTTTTTCTCCCCCTCAATTTTTTAACCTGTAACATAATGAAATAGACTTGAGCCCCCAATGCGCTGGCTGCTGCAAGTTCAAAGTAATCCCATCTCTGGCTACCAGTTCCTGGAGAGGTTGCACTCTCTACTTTCTCAGTTTCTTGGCTTTCACCAGTACTATACCCACTGTGGCAAGAGCTCAAATTTGCACATACATGCATGTATGTGCACACTCACACACTACACACATCCACACCCACACCCACACACCCCTGTACAGGAAGCTCTCCATCTTCTTTGTTTTTCTCTCTATCTTATACTCCCTTTGTTGCAGTTAAACCCAGGAACTCTTAACCCTTTGCACATGACTTTCTAATCTTGTTCTCATGCTGAAGTCTTGGTAACAGCCAGCTGAAGAAACCCTTGAAAGAGAAGAGGGAGAGGAGGCACGCTGGGAGATCAAGAGCTCGTAGTCTCCTCACCAGAAAATTTTTGCACACAGTCACAATTTTCTTCTTAGAGGGATTTTCTTATTTTGAAAAAACTGTTAAGGCATTTTTCACTATGTTACATTTTAAATGAGGCAAATTCTACCCACTTAAAAAGGTAGTTAATGAGAATTTAAAGAGAAAAGAGATATAAAACAATTTGGACTATTGTTATCATTATTATTATTATTATCATTATTAGACAAGAGGGTTTGAAATTAATCTTTTTCAATGTAAGAAAATCTATAGTCAATATTCTTCAACTGACTCCACAAATTGCTGAAGTCAGAATCACAGTTTGATTCAATATTATATTCTAAGGGGCTGTCATGCATAAAAACAAATGCCAATGAATTCCACTCTGAAAACAATTTTGCATAGCTTTATTTTTAGTTTCTCAAAACTGGCCTGATTCTCTTTTTTCTGGATAAAAAGAATTTCCTCTGAAATTTCTAATGTAACAAATAAAGGGAGAAGAATATTTCTGGTTTTAGCCAAAAATTATTTGGGTAAGGGGAGAGATAGGCACGGAGATAAGGGTGAAACCAGAAACATAAATCTGATGCAGAGTCACACTTCGTGCTTCAGAATGAGCAATAATGCTCATTAGGTTGAGAACTTACAACTGATCCTTTACGTTTCCCATTTCTGTAGTCCTCGTAACTAATTTCTACCATTAAGTATTCATATGCAATTTCTACTGCTTCAAATACAGTCATGCATAAAAATCTCTAAGCTCTATTCAACCCATGAAATTTTATAATGACAGGTATAAGTACAACTAATGGTGGAAATTAACCACTAGCTCCATTGGTCTTGATCCATTGATCCGTCTGAGTTATAAAAGAGTTTATATGGTCACCCTAAGGCTCATTTCTTTCTCTGGCGGTCTTTTTATAACACTGCTTAATTAATATATACCATGACATTAATGAAAAATAATATGCTACTCATCAGAATTAGGAATAAAGCAGATCTAGTTGTATTACTCAGCCACAGAGAATTCAGTCTCTGAAATACCAAGCCTCTTGCTAAGGAGACTTGAACTTTAAAGCACTCCCACAGCACAAACACAGAGAACATTATGGTGTCAAGGAGTCAGCACATTTACAGGAAACTTTCACAATGGTTGTGATGGACCAATTCCAGGAAGGTGAACATTACAATCAAAGCTAAGTTTCACTCTGTTGGCACTCCCTAAGAAGTGGCACTCACATTAAAGCACAGTAATACTATAATTTTTAAAATCCAGATAGATGGATAGATATGTATATATGTATATAGATATACAGATATGTAGATGCAGATACCATTTAAAGAATAATTTCAAGCAAGCAAATAAGAAAGTAAAATGTAATGCCACAGAAATGTTGCATGCTCCCCATAGCAACTTCCAATAGTCAAATGCTTTTTCTCACAGTAAGCTGCATGAAATCATTTAGAGAAACATGTTGCTTTCTTTTTTCTATAAAAATCATTTTCCCATTTTATGCTTTCAGTTATCTGTCTGAAATTCTATTTTAAATGCAAAACAACCAACAAAAACTGAGCCCACTTAAGTCACTTAGAAAGGTGTTCACGTACAGTCTGCTAAGTGAAAACACGCATTTCTGCTGAATAACGTGTGTATCCTATAATGGTAAAATAGAGCCAAGGGGTAATAACCAGAAAAATCAGACATCACACACTGCTAAGAATAAGCTGATGTCAAAGCCAGGAGACTTAGCTCCTAAGTTCACCTAAAATGACAAGAAGTCTTGCTGTTTCTCATCTCAAGCCATGGATATTTGACAAGTCTTCTCATATGTCATCTAGAATATCACCACAGCTTAACTAAAAGCTCAGTAGATTATTTTTTTCCTTCAGAGGGTGATATGAGGAATGAATTGCTCTAAATATATTATGAGGTTTTGATATGTCCAAAGACTGCAATTATTTTCTGTGATTAATCCTGTTTTTCACTGGCATGCCGTGGGCAATTTTGGTGGAAGGAGCTCTGCTTTGAATCAGAGTTCATAGCTCTGTGATTTTGTGTTATTAATTTCCAATGCAATTTGTGACAAAAGCTAAGAGTAGTGAGCTGGGCTGGGGGAGAGAAGTGTGAACCAAGATTTGTTTTCCTTGACAAACAGACCTCTGGTCTCACCTGTTTCCATGGTCCTCTGCTTCACCTGCATTAGAGGGCACAGGACCCAGAGTTAGTCCAGAGCCCAAAGTTCATAGCCAGTTCAATTCTAAATTATTGTAAAAGACCATTAACCTTATAGTGTTATACAAAAGTAAAATCAAATAAAAAACACTATCACCCTACTCAGGGAAGTGGGAGAAGGGCATGTGGGGATTCTTATATACAGAAACAATCTCAATGAAAATACTGTTTCTCATGGTCAGACTTGTACAGCCTATCTTGCTGAAGACCAATTTAGGCCAAACTCTTTATTTTACAGATAATAAAACGAAGGTCTCTCAGGTGCAAAGAACTCAGCCAAGGTCATTTAGTGATGCTATGCCATTTTCTGAATAATACTACTCAAAGGAACATAGAGTCTTTTAAAAATGATTCATTTGTTCTGCTTAATTCAGAAAGTAATACTAAGGATTTATTTTATAATCCTCAAAAAGAACAGGCTGAAACTTTCAATCACAACTTTTAAATACATTAAGATGTAACAAAATATTATCCCTATTGTTCCTCATATTACTACAATCTTATGAGAGTTTCTAAACACCTTGAATGTAGTTCTCTCTTACTTCTGTAGTTAGCAATTTGTAGACTGCTGTGGATTTTGGAAGTTACTAATTGTCTGAAGAAAAAAGAGAAATAACATCACTAGGACACATTGGCACACTAAAGGCAAGAAAAAGCCCTTAATTGCTGTGACTTGGGAGCAAAGGAAGGGAAGCAAATGAATACGCAATACAAAATTTTCAAAAGAGGTGTTAGAGAATGGAACACATTCAACTCTTATTTCTCTGTCTGTAATTACCACCTGGCCCAAAGAACAAGCAGTGATTCTCCATAATCTATCTGTTGCCATTAGCTGAAATAGCTCTTAAATGCTTGATGTTAGCTTCTTTTGCATCTAAAACAAATTGGGGAAGGGAGTGTTTTTAAATTGCGAATCCAATTATCAATCATTACAAATGTATTTTTTAAATTTATTAATGTTCAGACTGCAAAGAGCAAAGAGGAGGGAGCACGATGGCCTTCCTGCCTGCTTCAAGGAAAGGGTCTGAAGTCCTTTCTCAGAGTAAGCACCTTGCTGACTCACAACAGCAGGTTTGCTTGCATTGTCCTTCCTTGCTCATGACACTGGTGTTTCTTTCCTTCTTTCACACACATGGTGGTGTGGTGCTGACAATGGCCAAAGCTTTGGCCCAGGAATGACTCTGAATGTACTTCAGAAAGTGGTTCAATAGTGTATACTTTACCCCTTCCCCATACACAAATGAACCAAACTAGCACTAATCATAACATTCTGACTTCCAGCAGCCTCTGGATATCGAGCTAGCAATCAAACTGTGCTAGTAGTTGGCAATCAATCAATAGGAATTAAGTCCACACGGATAAGTATTAAGCATCAAATCATCACAGTTTTATTTTTAAAGCAGTGATTCCTGCTTTTAAAAGATCATTTGAATACATTTGGGTAAAGATTTGTTCTTTACTGCACAAAATTTCAAAATACACACTCTCTTGTGCCAATTTTCCATCATTATGACAAAATACCTGATACAAATCAATTTAAAGGAGGAAAGTTTTATTTTGTCCCTTTGTTTCAGAGATTTCCATCTGTGGTCACTTGGTGTCATTGTTTTGGGCCTGTGGTGGGGCAGAACATCACGGTGGGGAGCACATGATGGAAGAGGTCTGTTTACCTCATGATGACAGGAAAGTAAAGGGTGAAAGAAGAAAGTAACTAATACTCCTTTCAAGGATACACCCCAAAGACCTTCCCCCCATTGGGCCCACCTCAGAATGGTTCTACCACTTCTAAGTAGGCCCATAGGCTTGTGACCAAGCCTTTACCACATGACTTCTGGGGGATATATAAGAGCAAAACCATAATACTTTCCAAGTTTTCCTCTTATTTGGAGGGGCATGGAAGTGTTATGGAAAATTTTTATTACATTACAAAGTCTCACTCAAGATTCCTAAATCTTGTCCTCACTTTGGCAGAACACATACTAAAAAAAAATTCTAAATATTTTAGGTGAAAGAGATCAGATTTGAGTAACAAGAACACAAGATCAAATGGTGATATGTAAAGATTTTTAAACACTGAACAATAACAAATAACAAGGACCAATTTTCTCAGTATGAGTTTTACTACCACATTTGACAATATGGAAACTGTTCTAAATTTGTACCCTATTGATGTTACGGAGAAAAAAGAGAAACTATCAGTAGAACAAGCTGGTGCACAAAAAGGGAAGAACAAGCTCAGAACTACAGTGACTTGGGTACAAAGAGCAAAAAGTAAGTGAACATATGATATGGATCTATGAATATGAAAGGGCCAACATAGATAACTATGAAAGGGAAAAAATAGATTAATGGTTGCCTAGAGTTGAGGGGGATAGAGGTATTCAGGTGATGAAAATATTCTAAACTTGACTGTAGTGCTAGCTGTACTAAAAATCCCTGAATTGTACCCTTTAAATGGTTGAACTATATGGAAAATAAATTATCTCAGTAAAATATATCAGTAAATAAAACTCTTACCAGAAGGAGTCACATACTGGAAAATGGAACACAAAAAGAAATACATATAGGGGGTAACTTAGTACGGGGAAAAACATGAGGAACTAGGCCAGTGATAGCAAACCTTTTAGAAACAAATTCCCAACCTGCAACCCAAAACCCACTTATTTATTGCAAAGTGCCAGCACTGCAATTACTGAGATTTTAGTTTAGAAAAAACCAACTCATACATAACATCTTTTGTCTTTAAAAAAAAAAAATACAAACATAGAGTAGGTTTCCTACCACTTAGGAACAGCATCACCTCCCCTCATGCCAATAACCCTCAGAGAATCTTTCAATTCTCTGAGACCGCAAAGTTCTTTCCCACCTCAGGAGCTTGATACAGATCATGTAATATGTCTGATCCACTCTTCATCAGTTGTATTGTTTCGGGGGCTTTGGTTTTCTCTACCCTTGAGAGTAGGTCTCTCTTAAATGCTACCTCTTCAAGCAATGTGCGCATACCCAGCTAGAGTAGGTGACACTGTTATGCTTTCTCACTTGGACCCTATGCTGTCTGTCTAAACACTGATCTCAGCCTGCCATTATACATCCGCGTGTGTAGACTCTTTTCATTGCCTTCTCCACTGACTATATGCTTTATGGTAGCAGGAACTCTTGTCTTGTGCCTAGTGCAGTTTAGGGGTTAGTTCATAAAGAAAGTAAGTATTTGTTGGGCAAGTGAAGGGATTAAGAATGAATGAGGGGGTATCCCAACAATGCCTTACAAGACTTCACAAGTTACAGATAATTGAATACATAAAAATGAATAAATAGAAAGTAAAGCATTTAATCAAAGTATTATAATACAATTAAATATTCCATTTTCTTCATGACAATATTTTATTAAAGTTGGACAGAGTCATAAATCAAATAAAAACTGGTTAAAATTATGTGTATATGTCCTCAAACCCATTAGTACAGTAAAAATCTGCTAGATGTTTACTTATTAATAGGACTAGAAATTGGGGTTAAAAGATGAATAAAATGAGTCCTTTCTCTCACTGAACTTAAAATCTAGCACAACAGAAAACATGTAATAACAACTCCAGAATAAACAGAGAGAAGAAAAAAAATCTACCTAGGTATGTAAAGAAATCCTTTAACATATATATAATAAAATCCCTTGATATATATATGTAAATCAATTTAAAATATATCTTCTGAGAAAATGTGGTAAAGAAACTCATTTGATAATGATTACACTGTGTACATTTTAGATATAAAGAAATGCACTTAGCGATTTCTCCAATAGTCATACAAATAGTAAATCAGAAGAGAAAATAGGATTCAAATCTCACTCTTCTTGCTCCAATCAAAGCATCATTCTCTTCAACATATCTGAAAGGATTGTGGGTTTGTACTACATATTTCTTGTTAAAAAGCACACGGAGAAAAATAAACTCTGGAAATTCAGATAAACCATACAAGTCTACCATTTTTGGAAAACTACCTCCTAAAATTCCCGATTTCATCCTGTTTGAATGTCAAGGAGGGAAGAAAAGGCAAGAAGAGAATGAGAAACGGGTGCGGGGGAGGGAAGAGAAGGAGGGAGCAGAGACAGAGAAGGAAGAGGGAAGGAAATCAATATTAGATGCATTCATTATAATGAAAAGACATGGTACAACTGAAGAACCACTAGGTAGCTCTCTTACCTCACCCCTGTCACTTAGGTAAAACATGCACTCATCCCAGTGACTATTCCTCCCTGTCTGCAGTCAAATCTAAGTGCATTGCAAAGACTCTGGGGACAGCCTTTCCAGATTCACTGTTTCTATTCCAAGAGTTCTGCACACTGTTGAGATGGTTCTTGTAATCACTCAGCTATGCTAAGGTCCTGAGAAGCAGTTCTGAAAAGACTTTAAATGGCTTGAGGCTTCCCAAATCTTCTGGGGCCAGAAAAAAAGTAATGAAGAGCTCAGAGATGGTCCAGTCCCAACCCTGCTTTATTTTACAGATGAGAAAGCCTACTTCCAGAGGGAGAAAATGAGTTGATCGGTATTACAGATAACACTATTTCTGTTTAGTGGTCTAAAAATAGCCTGGGCCCTCAAATTAAATCCCTTTCTTAATAACAGAATTCTCTTCATAGACCTCGTGGTCTTCCAGTCGAGTCTGTAAGAATTTTTTGGTAAAGATACAAGATTTCTACAGTTTAATCAGAGTACACAAGCTCTGGTTTGGACTCACTTCACTGAGAAACTCCTGGGCTGCCACCACCTGGGTCCTTGGTTAAGTGTTTAGATGCTGAGAACTCTTAACTTCTCCACTATATTCTGATTGCCCAAGAATTTTTTAAAATTATTGTAAAAAGTCTTCTCCTATAAATTAAAATACAACCCAAGAATCACTGGCGCTCTCAATTACCCATGAGATATTCAAGAGGTATTTTATTGTTTTATATTTAAGAAGTATTTATTGTTTTCAAAAATACACTAAAATTGTCTTTAACCTTAGTGAAACGCACAAGAAACAAAGCAAAAATAATTTCCTTTAACTTTCAGTGAAATTAAACATACCATTAAAAATCACAAACTGAGATTCTGTGAATACAAACACATTACCAGAATAACCTTTTAAAAAATGGCTTCTAAACTTTTCATTTTCTCTGTAGGGGGTCTGAAAATTTGGCTTCTGTAGTAACTCTACAGTAAAACATTAACTTTAGCTGGTTATATTAAATGTGTAACCTAGAAAAAATAATACATGAAGCTATTGGCAGTGAAAAACAGTCAAGCCTTCCTTACTTTATCAGATTAGTCAGTGGACACAGGAAATCAAGGGCTAAGGTTCTCAGGTTAGTGGTCCTCAGCACGTAAACTTCAAACTAAAGAAGGAAAGAATAGAGTTAAAACAAAGCCAGCAGCCTAAGGAAGGTCCCTGGGCAGCTTGAATGCCTAGAAGAAAACGAAGAAAGGTACACTGCTAGGGCCACCAGAGTTAGTAAGTACCAATAATAATATCAGATATCCAGTTACATTTCAGTTTCAGATGAAGAACAAATAATTTTGAAACATAAATACATCCCTTTTAATATCTGGGTCATACTTACACAAAAAAACATTTGTTAACAATATGAAATTAAAATTTAATTGAGTGTCCTATTATATATTTGATAGCCTGGACCCTGGTAACAAGAACAAGCCCACTAGTCATACCAACACTGATTTACATCCCAGCCCTACCTATGACCTTGTGCAACTTGTTTAAATTCTGAGAGTCACTTAGAACTTGAAAGTGTTGTTATTAGGTGACACTCAAATTGCCTATGCACCAATGCACCAATACCTGTTTAACCTATTGCTCTCGTGTGGTTATTAATTCTGCCTGACGTGAGCTAGGATTACAAAACCATTTATTTTTATGTTTATTACTAATTTTAATCCCAATTGCTCCTTCACAAACTGAAGTAACACACAGGGTACTCAAAATATTACCTTATAATTGAGTTACTACTATCTTTAATGCAAACAGAAAACAATCTTATTTAGGGAAAATGTTCAGAGCAAATTAATAGCCATTCCTAATAAACCCTCACACTCAGAAATGGGTACTTTCCACAGAAAGACTGAACTTTCTGTGGTCAATAAACTAAATTGAAAACTCTCTAGCCAACTGTAATAAACACAGAATTGAAAGCTAATAAAACACCACAGGGCATTTCAAGGTAACTCAGCAGGAGAGGGCTCACCAATATCGATGTGTTTACAGATGGTGACTAAAGATATAATAATTAATCTGCTTTTGAACTAATGAACAAATCACATGCTTCCTTAAAATACAAAGCACAAAGCTCTTAGCTGCTAATTAAGTTCAGGAGTGGAATAAACACTTGATTTGCAGTAAAGGATAAGGCTCATAAACTGTAATATACAGTCATCCAAATCATGCCTGTCTGACTCAGAAAAAACAAGTGCCCTACCCAGTATGTATAAATTGACCCAATGCTATGATTCACCTATATTTTTTGAGTCTGAACAAGATCCTTGATAACTTAATATTACATATAATATAGTTCCTTAAGGATGTTTTGCAAAGAAATGATACTGTGAAATGTAGTGCTTAAAAATAATAACAATAATTATAAAGCCTGTACAAGTTCAACTACAGAAAACAGAAGAGAATCAACACCATGAACAGCAGGGAAATAGCCTCTTCAAGATTTGTTGTCCTGTGGAATACAACTGGAATACAACAACATGAGGAAGAGAAGAAGGAGGGAAGTGGGTCACTGTGACCCAGAAAAGACCTGAAGCAAGAATCAAAGTCCATGGCGAGAGCAAAGAGAAAAACCTGGCAAGTGCTGGCAAGTGGCACTTTCCCCTTGAGCCATGACTCACTGCAAGAGAGGGGTGGCTTGAACCTTCAGACACATGGTGACTACTGGGGACCCCAAAGGCCTCCATGGAGAAACAGACCAGTGGAACAGAGCAGTGAGTGCAGCACACTATAATGTCTGGTGAGTTATTCAGGTTCACATGTCCCCCAGGATAGGGTGATTGGCTAGTAGCCATCTTGGAGAGAGGCCAACTGAGCTTGGAACTCAAAAAGCTTGTGGGCTGGCCCCATCCAGCTGGCTCCCAGTGTAAGGGTAAGGCAGAACCAAGTTCAATTTGGCAGGAGATCAAGGAGCTGAGTGCAAGCTGCAGGAGGCACACAGAGTGTTACAGCGTGAACAAACTGGGTTCCAGCCTCATAACCAGAAACCAGTCTGAACTTTAGTGGAAATGAAGGAGTAGGCTTGCTAGGATGAAGCACTACCCCACTGTAAATCTACAGCTGGCTTGATAAGATTAACTAACATAGATCTGGGTTCTCTCAGCCCACTCAGTTTACTAGTGACAGCAGAGACACAGCCTGAAATGAACATTTTTTCTTTCTTTTATTCTTTGTGTTTTGTTTCCCTCTTTTTTATTTTTCTTTCTATTTTCTTTTCTTCTTGATTGTTTTTGCTTTTAATATCCTGTCTTCTTCACCAGTTTCCCAAAGTTCTGATAATCTTCTTTTGTCTTCCTGCCTTGCTTCTAATCTCTTCCTCTTCCATTTCTCTATTTTTTCCCAACCCCTTTTAAATTTTCTCTCCTGAGGGTAAAGCCACTATATATTGAGGACATATTTATGGTATACAATTTTCTGGTTTGTTTTAGATTGTGTTATATAACCATAAATATAGTTCATACGGTTAAAGGTGGTAAATTAATAGTTCCAGTTTGTCATTTTCTAGGCTGTGTTTGATGTTACTGTTACTGCTGATTCTATTACTTCTATCAAAATAACATAATTTCTCTAATCAGTTTTTTTTCCTGGTATGCCAAGACTGAGATTGCCTAAGGGTCATACACAATACTATAGGCCAATGCCAAAGAACCAGAGGGTTGGCCAAATAGGCAGCAACTTCACATCTCCAATAAATTGAAGAGGTAATATCTTGCCACAGTCTCAAAGTGCAAAAGCCAGCTATGCCTGGAAGACATCTCTGAGAAGTAGTCATTTCTTAAGCATTCTAAATATTACCAATAAAGCTACCTGCAATATGCAGTTTACAAAAGCATCAATCCATGAATTAAACTGAAAAAAAAAAAAAAAAGGAAAAAAACACTTACACAAGACGCAACCCCAGACTTCCAGCTCACCAAAGGCAAAACCAGGCGGCAATGAACTGCAACACTTTGAAAGCCACCTGCCTGCACTCTGTGAAATGTTAAGAGATGGGAACCATAAAGGAAGTCATGGTTAGCGACTCTAGAGAAGATACAGATAAAAAATAAGAGTTTAGGAAAATGACAAGAACCATAAACACCTAACATAGGAAAGAAATGGAATCCATGAAACATTCAAACAGATATCCAAAAGATTAAAAATTCCATTAAAAGTATATGCAGCAGAATGAGCCAATGTGAGGACAGAATATCATATATAGAAGACAAGATTGTGGTTAGTGATTATAAAAAGAAAGATTTCTTAAAAATAGCAAGGAACAATGAAACATCACTCCAACAGCTGCTAGATGAGGTACAGAAGAATAACCTAAGATTGATCAGAGTCAGTGAAAAAGCAGGAGACAGCCTGAGCAACATAAATAACCTGAAGTCATGACAGAGAATTTACCAGGAAAAAGAATTTGACATACAGATATGTGAGGCATACAGAACTCCTTTTAACCATGATCAAAGGAAAATCTACACCAAGGCATGTAATTGTCAAGATTCCAGAAATTCAACATAAGAACAGAATATTAAAAGGTGTTAGAGAAAAGAAATAAATCACATATAAAGGAAAATCCATCAGAACCATAGCAGGGAGCATTGAACTTTTCAACACAAACCCTTAAGTCAAGAAGAGTCTGGAATGAAGTATTTCAAGCCTTAAAAGAAAACCTTAACCCAGATGGATATACACAACAAAACTATTTCAAAATTGATAAAGAAATAAGATACTTTAATGACAAAAAAAATCTGCAGAGAATCATGACCACCAAACAAGCACTCCAAAATGTTCTGAAAGCTATTCTAGAAAGAGATAAAGAAGACTATAGTCCCATGAATACCAATAGAAAGAATCCACCAGGTAAAGCAAGCGATTGAACAAAGAGGGATAAAAGGAACAAGCAATAGGAAAATAACACGACAAGGATAAGTGAATACATATCAGTTATAATCATCAATGTAACTGGTCTCAATTCACCAATCAAAACAAAAAGACTGGCAGAATAGACCAGTAAGTAAGATCCAACAATATTCTGCATACAAGAAATACATTTAATTCAAAAAGAAATTCATAGACTGAAAATCAAAGGATACAAAACAATAGTCCATGTGCCAAGAACCCAGAAAAATGCAGTGGTAGCTACTCTATTTGTAGATAAAATGGATTTCAAGCCAAGACTGGTTAAAAAAGACAAAGAAGATTGCTACATCCTTATAAAGGGAACAATCCCAGAAGAAAAGGTAAGAATGATAAATATACATGCACCACATATCAGCCCACCCAACTAGATAAAACAAATATTAACAGACGTGAAAAATCAAATAAGCTCTAATACAATTATAATAGGGAAACTCAATACCCCATTGTCACAAATAGACAGATCAACTAGATTAAAAAAATAGCAGAACTGAACCAAACTTTTGAACAAATGGACTTAGTAGATGTCTACAGAGTGTTCCACTCCACATCAGAATACACATTCTTATCAGCTGCATACAGGACATTGTCCAAAATATGCCATACATTAGGTCATAGAACATGCTTCAGTAAATCCAAAGGAATTAAAATTATCCAATGCATATTATCAATCCATAGTGCAATGAAATTAGAAATGAATGGCAAAAAAAAAACCATGAAAACCTCATAAGCATATGGAAATCAAATAACACCCTCCTGAAAAACCAATGGGTTACAGATGAAATTAAAGAAGAAATTAGACAGTTTCCAAAATTAAATGATAAAGCCAATATAACATACTGGAACTTACAGGCTGCAATGAAAACAGCCCTATGAGGGAAATTTATAATAGTGAAATCCTACACCAGAAAAATAGAATGAGCTCAAAAGAACAATTTAATGTTGAACCTCAAGGTTCTAGAAAAAGGAGAGCAAGTCAAGCTCAAAGCTTGTACAAGGGAGAAATTATAAAAATCAGAGCAGATATTTACAATGCAACTGAGACTAAGAAAACAATACAAAAAAAAATCAATGAGTCAAAGAGTTGGTTCTTTGAAAGGTTAAATAAAATTGACAAACCCTCAGCAAACCTTATCAAGAAAAGGAAAGACTCAAATCCATGCAATTAGGAATGAAAATGGTGAAATCACAACAGATCCTATAGCATTCTAAAAGATGATAAATACTTACTTTGAGAATCCCTATCCTAATATGATGGAAAATGGAAAAAAGATTCCTAAATACATACAAGTTACCAAAGCTGAATCAAGCAGATATAAAAATCCTAAATAAATCAAATTCAATGAAATTGAAGATGTAATTAAAAACCTATTAACAAAGAAAAGCCCAGGTCCTGATGGATTTACAGCTGAATCCTATAAAAAATTTAGAGAAGATCTAATCTCACTAATTCTCAAGCACTTTAATGAAATCAAAAGGCAAGCAATACTCCTAAATTCATTTATGGAAGCATCATTATCCTGATATCAAAACCAGAGAAGGGTCCAACCAAAAGAGAGAACTACAGGCCAATCTCCCTAATGATCACAGATGCAAAAATCCTCAATAAGAGAATGGCAAATAGAATGCAGCTAATCATTAAGAAGATTGTATACCATGACCACATAGGATTCATGCTAGGGATTCAGGAATGGTTCAACATACACAAATAAATAAATGTAATACATGACATTAATAGAGTCAAGGAAAAAAATCATATGATCATCTCAACAGATGCAGAAAAAACATTTGATAAAATCCAACATCCACTCATGAGAAAAAACCCTACAAACTGGAATAGGTGGTCTTTATCTCAATCTGATAAAAAGCCATTTATAACAAACCAATAGCCAACAGTATACTGAATGGACAAAACCTGAAAACTTTCAGTCAAAAATCAGGAACAAGATAAGGATATCTACTATTATCACTCTTAGTAAATATAGTTCTGGAAACAATAGCTGAATAATTACACAACAGAAAGAAATAAAAGGAATAAGAATTGGAAAGGAAGAAGTTAAATTATCATTATTTGAAGAGGACATGATACTCTACATAGAAGATGCGAAAACTCCACCAAAAGACCTCTAGATTTAATAACCAAATTCAGTAGTGTATCTGGGTACAAAGTCAGGACTCAAAAAACAACAGCATTCCTGTACACAAATAACAAACTCACTGAGACAGAAATCAGAGAAACAACACCTTTCACAACAGCATCCAAAAAAAATGAAATACTTAGGACTCAATCTAACAAAGGAAGTAAAAGACCTTTATATTGAATCAGAAAATAGAAAGATATCCCTTGTTCTTGGGTAGGAAGAACTAATATAGCAAAAATTATCATACACCCAAAATTGTTATATAGATTTAATGCAATCCCAATCAAAATTCCAATAGCATATCTCACAGAATTAAAGAAAACAATCCTAAAATTCATTTGGAACCAGAAGAGACATGGAATAGCAAAAGCAATTCTAGGCTACAAAGGCAAGGCAGGGAGCATCACAATCCCTGGCTTGAAATTATACTGCAAAGCTACTGTGATAAAAGTAGCATGGTATTGGGCAAAACAGAGACCCAAGGATCAATGAAACAGATTAGAAGATGTAGAAACAAGTCCTGAAACCTTCACAGGAAGAAAGATAGCCTTTTTAATAAATGGTGCTAGAAAAACTGGCACTTTCCAAGTGCCAAAGATTAAAACTAGACCCATATCTTTCACCATGTACTAAACTAAAATTGAAGTGGATAAAAGATCTAAATATTAAAACAGTAATATCATGTCTGCTGGAGGAGAGAATAGGCAGAACTTTTGAAGATATTAATGTAGGCAAGGACTTTATGAACAAAAACCCAATCACACAGGAACTACCACAAAGAATCAACAACTGGGATCTCATCTCATTATAAAGTTTTTGCACAGCAAAAGAAACTACTAACAGGGGAAAGTCATAATCCACAGAGTGGGAAAAAAATTTTTGCCAGCTGTTCTTCAAACAAGGGACTAAAATCTAGAACATATAAAGAACTGAAAAAAATCAGACCACCGCAAAATTTAGAGACCCAATCCAAACATGGGCATCTGAAATGAATATATCCTTCTCAGATGAAGAAGTAGAAATGGCAAATAAATCTATGGATGTTCAACATCACTGGTCATTCAAGAGATGCAAATTAAAACAATGCTGAGATCCCATCTCACTCCAAAAAGAATGACTATTAATAATCAAGAAATAGACCAGTTACAAATGCTGGTGGTGCTGTGGGGAAAAAGGAACCCTACTCCATTGTAATGAAAGTGTGGACTGGTGCAACCACTGTGGAGATCAGTATAGAGATTCCTCAGAAACTAGGACTAAAGATTCCATTTGACCCAGCTATTCCCCTTCTTGGTATCTTCCCAAAAGCATTAAAAGCATCATACTACAGTGATATAGGCACATCTATGTTTATAGAAGAACTCTTAAATAAAATAAAGCAGACACATATGTTTAAATAAGCATTGTTTCTCTAATGTGGGAAATTGTAAATAAAGTCCAAAATGTATAACAGATACTGGGACATGAGAAGAAAATGTTCAAAGGAGAAGAATATGGGAGGGAGGAGAGGGAAAGAAGGGAAAAGAAGGAAAAGAATAGAAGGAAAAAATGGAAATAAGCTGGATGTGGTGGTGCACATCTGTAATCCTAGCACTCGGGAGGCTGAGGCAAGAGGACTGCTGCAAGTTCAAGTCAGCCTGGGCTACCTAGTGCATTTAGGACCAACCTGAACTACACAGTAAGACCCTGTCTCAAAAAAATAAAAACAAAAACAATAGACAAAAAAATCATAAAAAAAGAAAAAATAGAAACAAAGCAATTATAAATAAGGAGAGGAAGATGGGTGGAGGGAGAGGAGGGGAATGGGAAAAAAAGATATGTATAGGTGTGTATTCCCTGTGATGAATGTGCTCAATATATGTATATAAATTATACCAATAAAAAATCAAAAAATAAATAATTAAAATTTCAATAAATCAGTTATCCTCTTTCTCCTTTACAAGTATTTAGAGTACTTGACCATATGAATAGAATTCCTTGTATAAAATGTAACAGAATCAAACTCTTGCTCATAGATGAAAGAGAGAAGAAGAGGACTGCTCCATGGACCAGTAAATAAACAGACAATAGATCCAGTGTCTACAAAGCACAGCCCACGGAACTGCTTCTGCACAACCCACAAGAGTGGTTCTCACATTTCTAAATGGTTAAATAAAATCAAAAGAAGAAAAATATTTAATGACACATGAAAATTCTGTGAAACTGAAAGAAACAAAAGGAAGCTGTCCACTGTAGAGTGTTGCTGGAACTCAGCCATGGCTGTGTGCTTAGCTACTATGTATGGCTGCTTTTCTGCTATGAGGCCAGAGTACGGGTAGCACAGACTATGTGTCCCAGAAAGCCTAAAATATACTGTCTTGTCGACAGTAAACGTGATTAATATGCAAACCCTGATGACAGATAAGTAGATAGATGACATAAACTATAATCCTGGATTGCCTGTATGTCCCAAAAGCTTTACAAAAAAATAATTAAAATCGCCACAATATTTTGGCACTTACTTTACCATCACTTACAAAATAAACCATTGGCCTGAGCTAATCCTCCTCCTACAGCTGCATTTGACACACATAAACACCTTTCTTGGAAAACGAATGTTCAAAACCAATCCAGAAAGTCAAGCTACCTCTCTTAGCCTCCCAGCATATGATTTCTTTGCCATCAACCCCCAACCCTGTGTCATTCTCTCTTGGCCCCACAAATCTGTAATGTCCTTCTGGCCCTTTTCCTTCCCCAGTCTTTGACCCTCATCCCACCCACGCTGCAGGGGATCCTCAGAAGCTGGTTATTTCTTGAAAATATGAGTAGACTTGACTTCAGTATCCTGGACTCAAAGAAGCGCTACTACTGATGCACTTCAGGAATGGAATAAGAGAAAGGAGTGATCTAGGAGACCACAGTGGGAAGAGTGGAAGAGAAAGTAGGTAAAAACCTCGAAGACATAGGGGTAGGCAGAGAGTTCATGAATAAAAACCAAATTGCACGTGAAACACTTGAAAGAATCA
>NW_004955410.1:21046311-21085074 GCF_000276665.1 Chinchilla lanigera | reverse complement strand
TGTGATATGTTGTAAAATGTTGTATGTCTGTTAATGTTTCCCTCCTTTTATCTTTAAAATAAAAAAAAAAAGAGTGGAGAAGCTCCACCACCATTAGTTCCTCTGCTTATAAGAATATCAAAAAAGCAAACGACTAAACAGTAACAACAAAAAAAAGCACTACGAAAACATCAGTTAGGTTTTTTGTTCTTTTGGGGGTCAGAGGCAGAAGTGTGAAAAAAAGTGCTGTGAAATCATTCTTCTACAATGGGTAATAAAGAGATAAAAACTGTCAGGAACAACAGCTAGGGAGAAGACAAACAGGGCCAGAAGGATCTCCTGTATTCTCAAAATTAAGAAGTGATACAAACTGACCAAGATTAAGGAACTCCATTAGAGTTCCACTATCAAAAGATCTTATTTGTGCACACCATCCTTACCCCAATGCCCAGAGCTTTGCCAGCTTCTCACATGAAGTTACAAAGACACAGGAAAGACAGGAAGGGTTGCTGAGGTTCACTATTGCATCCTTCATGCCTTAAATACAGTACTGCTTGTAACAAAGTAGGTGTTCCATAAACATTTTTGAATGAATAAATGGTGGAAAAAAATTATCTATCTCAACTCCTTACTTTATAGAAACTGAATCCAGAAAGGAAGAGCACTTGCTTCTTCAAAATCACATATCTGGTCAGAATGCTAAAACAAAATCTTAGATGTTATAACCTTGCCCTTGCCCTAGGCCAATGTCCACAGTGCCAAACAGTGTGGATGACTTGGATAACATAAACCTAGCAGATATCTCACCTCTGTCAACAGATCTCCCAATTAGCTCAAGAACACTCTTACAGAAGGTGATCATCTGTGTACCCCAAAAGACAAACTTTAAGCCAATTCCAACAATCTGATTTTCAATAGTTGGTAATTGGTTTAGAGCAAATTTGTGACTCAGAGTTCTGGCCAATTGTATGTAAACGGAAATCTGCTAGAGAGACAGTGTGTGTGTTTGGGGAAATAGTTTCCTAATTAAGATGAAGAGGCCATTCGTTATTCCTCACTCTTTGAAGGTTATTATGTGAGGCTGTATTTGTGGCTCTTGCAGATACCTTATAACTATGAGGTTATAAAGATTTGAAAGAACCTAACCTAACTAGAAGCAAGTTCATTGAGCTATCAAATTAACCACTGCCGAACTGCTTATTCTAGATGCCAAATGTCCAAGAACAAACTCTAGTTTGTTACTTGCAGCCAAAAGTGTGTTGTCATGTAGCCACCCTCGGAGGACACCTGTTCTCTGCCATCCTTCATCCTACTATAGACTTCATCCCAGGTCATGAGAACCACGGATACTATCTCCAGGGGAAAAGTGCTGATTCTTACTGCCAAATGCGAGGAGGATTTTAAAATATCCAGTTTTACCCCAGGAAAGCTCTAGTCTATTCCAAGCTAAACTCTAAATGCACTTGCCCAATAGAAATATTATTATATATGTTGTGTGGGCCCCATGATGATTTTAGAGCAGAAATTATACAATATGGTTTAAATAGGCTTTTGTGGGTTGGCCTGGAAACCTAACATTGTTACTATGGAAAAATGTTTCAAACTTCAAACAACTCTGTTCCCAATGAACTTTTGAATGCAACCTATTTTAAATCGGGGATTGCATATCTATTTATAATTAAAATACACAAAGATGAAACTGAGTTATCAGCTGCAAAAAAAAAAAAATCACATTTAAAGCTTCTGGCTTTAAACTGATAAATATTCCTCGCCATTTTGGATAGAATATCTCTGAATAAAAGCAGGCTGTGCAGAACCAAATAATAATGCAGTACCAAATAAAAATGCAAAATCAGAACTAAGAAAATCTACCAGATTCCATTTAAAGTAACTTTATGTTGAAGGCAAGGGCTACCTTACAAATTGGACAGGTATTGAAGTACTGTGCTAATTACTTGGAAATAATTGCCCATTGTGCCAAAAATTATCATCATAACCAAGACCCCCTTAGGTCCATTTAAAGTAGTAGTGTGCATGAGTGTATGAAACAAAGTAGTAGGTGCATGAGTGTATGAAAACTTTCTGTCCAAATAAAGGAAAAGCCCTAACTAGCAGAAATCCCTGGGAGTATCTAAGGATGGATCCAAATCCTTAGAATTTTGTATTCAAGTCAACCAACTGCAACTTGACCTTCTAAAGAAAAGTCAATATCCTCCCTACTTCCTCCTCTTCCTCTTCTCCTCCTTCCCCTTACTGCCTTCATACCTCCACCCCTTTCCCTTCCTTCCCTTTCTCCTTTTCTTTCTTTCTTTTTTTTTTTTTTTTTTGTTGTTGTTGTTGTTTTTGCTTTTGGGGACAGGGTCTGGCAACGCTGCCCAGGATAAGTTCAAATTGTCCTCACACCTCAGCTTCCTGAGTAACTAAGACCATAAGCCCTTGCCACCACATCTAGCTAAGCTCAATTTCTTGATTCAGCTACAAGCCAGAGATCAGGGTATAGTAGAAAAATACTTGTTGGTTACAGCAGCTTTTTTGTCTCTATTTCCTTAGCAGTAAAATGAAAATAATATTATATAGGGTCCCCGTGACACTGGGATATTTATATGTCAGAGCATTCCCCAGTGCTAAAGCCTAGCATGCCCTCAGTGTTAGCTCCGTTACTTCTTCTTTTCCCTCCTTACAAAATACTGCCCCCTTAGAGCATACCAAAACTCTCAGTAACCTACACACCTAACTGACAGCCAGGGCTTATTCTACTGGTAAATGTGCATATGGTCTCTACAGAAAGTCAAATCCAGCACAATCCTTCAACTGCTTGTGAAAATGAATGAAATTTTTTCTCCTTACCTTAAATAAAATATTATGACTGAATGCTATGGAGACTTTTCCATACTGTAATGACTGTACCTTGTATTTACATCTTGCTAAACCACAGGCTTCTGGGGAAGTGGCAGGTTGAAGAAACAAAGGGATAGCTTCATTTCATAAAAGGGTGAAAAAGAAACACAAAATAACAACTGCAATTCAAATGAAGGTTTGATATGATTTAGAAAATCTCGTATTTTTCTCAAAATCTCTTCATCTTTTCTTGGTACACTGTTGTTTCAGAATCTCCAAAACTATTCTCACTAAAATAATAACTTTTTTCCCCTTAAACATAAACTACAAACACCAGGAAATGCCTGTAAAAATAGTGGCAATAGTATAAGATAGAAAGGGTTAGACCAGCGAACATTGAAAAGCTAGAAATCATTCTTTTGGTTAACTTGACTGCCACACTGAGCATGTCTCTGTGTATTACTCTCTTAAAATATTGGATTTGGGGATGTTGATGAAAAACTATTCTCAACTCTGTTACAGATAATTCGAATGATTCACTTGTATATTCTTAGAGTACCTGCTATACCTTTGCAATAAATCTTCCCAGACAGAGGGAATACCAGGCAAATGAAAGAAGTGTCTTTGCTTCGTGTGCAGACAACTGTGCAAAACAACCGAAGCTACAAGTCTCCAGAAAACAACCCAGCACATGGAAAGCTGCAAGGGCAGGTAAAGCGCTGCACAGGGCAGATGTATCTCTTTTTCAGTGTACAATTCTCAAAATATATTGTTAAAAAGGCAGTTTGGGCAAAAAAAAAAAAAAAGAGGGGGTATATTACAGAGGAGGGAATTTGTCAATTCCCCTAAACCTCACTTTCCATTCATAAAATGTGAGTTTCCAAATAAAATAACTGAAATTAGCATCTCTCCACCTCTTATACCCCAGTAATCTTATTTACCTGTCAGACTTTATTCCAAACTTGAGATTCTTCAGTGACCACAGATATATATAAAAGACAGTATCCTTATGGTGCTCTCCACACTTTCCTCCCCAAAATGCAATTTGGCCCTTCTCACATTTCTTTATCTGTTATGCCGTAAGTTCAAAATGCCCAAAATCTACCTTAGTGCCAGCATAGAAGTAAACTCTTATCCGTTAGTACTCACAAAGAGTCGTCAATTTCTCAACAGCCAGCAAGCTCTACAAATCACCATTATGTCCAAGAGAAGAGCAAATCAAATCGCTTTTGAAAGATACAAAGAGAAGCAAAAACTAAAAGCTCTCATTCTTAATCTAAAAACAATGCATATGTATGAGCAACACTAAAGTCTAAATATACACTTTGTATTTCACCCACACTGCTTATGACTACAGATTTTTGCCAAAAATATTACATTTAAGCATAATACCTCAACTTTTTGAAAATCTCCAAATTCCCTATTTCCTCCCTACTGACTACCCCCACCCAAATACACTACTACAAACTTCTGGTAAAGGACAGAAAATCTCATTTTAAAAATGAAGGAACTAGTATAAAGGAGACTTCCCAAGTCAGCCTAATGCATAAGGTTTGCATTTGAGGACCAGGCCTCAATTTAACAGGAATGGGATTTAGAAACTGGGATACAATCTTAGCTCTGTCTCTAATGCATTGCTAATTAATGTTAAAGAATTTCCTTAATCCTTTGAACTATAGCTGTAAGAGGGCATAATATCTTCTACAATCAGCATCTACATTAATAAAATGAGAGAGATGTTGTAAAGTTTGGTTTCTCTACCTTGTTACTACTGGACTATATCATTCTTTGTTGCAGGGGACTATCGTATGTACTGCAGGATACTTAGCAGCATTGTTGGCCTCTATAGCAAAGGCCAGTTGCATTCTCCCTTCTGTTGTAAGAACACATAATGTCTCCAGACATTGCCAAATGTTCCAAGGGTGCAAAATTTCTCTATGTGCTGTATCGGGGGTATTATGGCCAATAATGTTTAATAAAGAGTAGTCAACATTATCAATATAGACACTGACCATGGTAGACACTGGTTACCAGATAAAAATTGTGATACCATCCACATTATATTACCCCAGAAAATGTTATTAGTGGCAAAGTTGGCATGCATGGCAAGCATCTCAACACTGACCAACATTTGATGACATGTACTCTCAATTTGAGACATTTATGTTCTTATGGTTAGAAAAGGAATTTAGGAGACATTAAAGGAAATGTAAAAACACACAGCTTTAACACATGAAGGAAGTTATGATCACAGAGCATGACTTCCCAGTAATAATATTAATCTGTAGCAGAGCTGTGACCAAAATACTGACATACTTACTCCAGTTCAAAAAATATTTCACTTCACCATGACAGGTATATTGGGAAAATCCAAATTAGACAGTAAGACTTTCCAGTGTCTATTCACTGTCCAAATGTGTTTTCCCATTAAACCCCTCTGGTTCAACTGGCTAAACTCCTCAAATCCCCTTTCTGTTTCCATTGCCATACTGTCCAGTTCTTCAGAAGACTGACAGTTCTCTAGTGTCTAGAAGACAGAAGACAAATTTAACCAAGGCAAGTTTGGGTAGCAAGAAACCAGTAGCTTCAGTCTCTTTACTGTGCCATAACAAACATTTTCTATGGCAAACTTCTTCAGCTGAGATAGAACAGACAGTCTTTCATAGTCATTACCCAAAGAACACTGCTTTACCAGATCAATTTTGGTCCCTAAGATCTACTCAACCACCACCACTTGTAGGATTTTCTAAAATTTTTTAGTATGAGAGGTATGTGACACGGTACTTTTGCCTTTCAAGGAAATAGAACGAAATAAATTTATCACGCACTTGGATTTCAGATATAACAGCATTTTCCATATAGACTTGAAACCTGTCATTTCACTAAAAGGTCCACATTATGGAAAAAGTGTAAAGCGTGTTACCATATTCTTGATTGAGAGAATTTAAGCAACCAAAAAGTAGGAAATATCAATTTTTGCTTGGCCCTAGTTATGATGACTAAGGATACATTAACTCTAGAAGAGCTTCAGATAAAGTATCTGGAAAAGAGCCAAGTTATTCTGTGCTATATCTATGCTGACACACCTGAGTCCCTCAGGTAAGGTCCCATCCTCAAGCTTAGGCTGTCTCCATTTCATGCACCGTTTTTCAGGTGTTTCCTGTTGTCCCATCTTATCTATCTTGGCCACTATCCTCTTTGAGTCCAGACACTTAGCTTCTAAGCTGCATATTAATATGACAAATTAGTCCACGTCACTTTAGTAATGGTTTTTCCAAACAAAGATGTATAAAAATAGGCTCTGGAGGCAACTAGAGAAGGGTCTGACCATGTTATCTTCTTAGACCTGCCTGTAATATCTAAATTAATAATTTCACCTATCTCATAGGTTGTTCTAAGTAAAGTTGTGCCTAGCACATAGCGAATGTCAATGATGGCAGCTATCTCATTTAATTACATCTGATATAAGTAGCTCCAATAGTGAAACTGTTAAGCAAGCTAGAAAGTAAGGAAACCACAGTAAACTCTTTTCACAATTAGAAAAAGAGGCAAGTATGATAGAATTTTTTAAAAGAGAAAATACAGACTCTCTGTTTTATACAGGAAGAAATAATAGTTTGGCCAAGCGAACATACTATGTTGATGTAACATCCCTTTCCAGTGTCCTCCACTCCTGTTCGACCCAGGTTAAGTCAAGTTAGGTACCTATTATTACCTTTTCCATCAAAGAACCACAAAGACTAACAGTATTCCAGCTCTGACTCCCATATTCAAGTCACTGAAGGAACAGGCAAGAAAAAGTGAAAAGTCACAGAGAAATGCCATTATTTGATGCATGTGTGAAGTAGGAATAAAAATAACACATTCCTTTTAGGATTCCTGTAAGGATTAATGAAACAACACAAGTTCAGTGCTAAGCCTGGGGAATGTTGATCATTATTAGTATTGTTTAGGAGAGTCTGTGAGCCATGTTTCACTGATGTGGCAAATTAAGCCCAGAGAGATTCGATAATGTTGCCACAATAAGTGGTGGAGGGAAAGAGAGCCGAGATTTTTGATGTTTCCTGCAATAATATGGGGAGATAAAGACAAGGAGCTACAAGAAAAAAAGCAAATCCATGGGGCACTTTCACTAAGGCCAACTCTTTCCACCATTTCTCTATTCTCACCTCTTCTATTAGTTTCCTACGACGGCCACAACAGTGTACCACAGACTGGGTAATTTAAAGCCACAGAGAGTTACTTTTGCACAGTTCTAGAAGCTAGAAGTCTAAAAGGTAGCAGCTAGAAGGTACTGGCAAAGCCAGACTCACTCTGTGCCTCTTTCTAGCTTCTTGGTAGCTGGGGTTGCAGCTGCGTCCCTCCAATGTCCACACTGATTGTCACCCAGTCCTCGCCATCTCTTAGCATCTTATAAAGATACCAGTCACATTGGATTAATGGCCCATCCAACTTCAATGTGATCTCATTATACCTTGATTACATCTGTAAGGACCCTTTTTCCAAATAAGATTACACCCGTGGTACCTGGGTATAGAATTTGAACAAGCCATTTTTTTTTTTTAGAGAACACCAGTCAACCCACTACATCCTTCTCACCTAAAATGTTTATTTAAAAAAAAAAAAAAAAGTTTATTTTGTTGTGGTCTGGTTTGGTTTTTCTGGTCAGTCCTAAAGCTACAAATGTGAAGTTCATTGAAATGTTCCTCATGCTAGCTGGCAATTCAGAATTATTATAACAAAAAGGCAACTATGCCTGCTTAACCATGTTTACTTTCCGAGCTCATTAGTGGTTCCATGTGGTGAGAAAAATTTCCCACTCACTGTATCAAATTTAGCACATTTATTTAGTCTGACTCAATGCCTGAAATATCCTTTCATACATTTAAGCCAATTTTCCCCAAGGTCACACAGCAAGATAGAAGTCACAGATCTTTCTCCTGTGAGTCAATCACTACCAAACATAACACCGAATTTGAAAGGGAGTTAGGCTATGAAATGTGCCTGGAATTCTACAGATAATTTTTTTCATGTAACAAATTATTAGTATTTTAGTTGATATACATTTGAACTAAAATCACAGTGCTATTGATCAAAAATGAACTATAATTTTATGTGAATGTTTCTGTAATGACAGAATTATTTTTTGAGAATAAACAGCATCACATACTCTTTCCAATCCCAGGGGGTACACACCACCTTCAATCAATATCCTCTAGGCAAAGTAATAGGAAAAGAAATTTTCTGCTTATCCTTATCAAAAACATCAGCAAGTAACAGTAGAATAACTTTCCCAGTCAGACATAACCTTTCATTGCTGTTGAATTTCTGTCATATTTTCCCATCTTGGAATTTTTCTAATATAATATTTAATTTTGACCAAAAAAATTCACTAAGTTGCCTACAAAATGAGGTCATTTAAGATCTGGTTGGATGTGCAAGAAATAAACAATCGCTATCAAGTTTTCGTTAACATATATCAGAAAAATAACTGCCAAATTTGATCTAGTAGAGGAAAACTTCCCCAGAGCATGAAATCACTGAGAAACCTGAGAATGCTTTTCTGAAATTTTACAGTATGGATGAAATTCTCCCTGGAAAGAGGCATTACATGTTGTTATGGTTTGTGTTTGCATGTCCCCCCAAAGCCTCATGCACTCAAGGGGAATCAGGCTTTTCAGAGGTAGCTGAATCTAGAGTTCATGACTGAATCATGATCCAGTGCTGTAATTAAGGGTGTGAGTGCTACCTCCGCCCTAGGGTACATACTCTGCACACAATATAAGGGACAGAAAGCATCTCTCCTCCTTTCCTACTGTTTTTGCTGTCTTCTGCTCACCCTAAATTTCTCTCTTCTGTGAAGCCACCCTGTCTTGGAGCCAGTCAATTATGGACTGAAACCTCTACAAACCGTGAGCTACATAAACTTTTCCTCCTTTAACTTTGGGTGCTGGGTATATTGTCCTAGCAATGAGAAAAGTAACTAAGACACATGTTATAGAAAATGATAGACACAAGTAAAATTTGTGACAAAGCAATATAGGCTGGGTAGTGAAATGGTTAGGTTCTGCATGGGAGTCAGACTACCTAGGTTTAAAATTTCACTCTCCATATGAGCTGTGAGAAATTGAGACAGCACTGAATTGCTCTAATACTGTTCTCAGCTGCAAAACAGGGATGATGATAATGATAGCAATGTCTAGAATTTTAATGAATAATAGATTAAATGACCATAAAATCTTTGGCATAATGCCTAATTGTCACCATTATTAAGAGCACGCAAGCACACCTGGTGGGCATGGCAAATTGCCTAATTTCAAATTACAGTGCTCTGAACTACTGTCATTGAAGCCTTGGACAAGTAACTTAACCTCTCTGAGCATTGAATTCCTCAAAGGGGAAAAATAATACAGTAGTAACATCCTCTAGGAAACAAAATAATATATACATATATAAATATCTTTACTCAGTACTGGAATTCACTGAGGCTTGAGAATAAAAATGTTATTTATCATTATATCTTCATAGTATAATTAATTTTTACAAATAACAGGCTCTCACTAGCTTGTACTGAGAACTTTTTTCATTTAAAATTTATTTTTATATATCTAAAACAAAGAATTATCCCATGCCTAAAGAGTCAGAAGTATTATATTTTTGCAAATGTGAATAGTGAAAGATTGGTACCAAGATGAATTGTAGACACACATTCACTTAAGTTCTCTCTCTGGTACTGCACAGAACAGACAGTTGCCTTAAATTTCATGCTTTCCTAGTATTTTTTAGCTGCAAAGAAAGAGACTAAAATATTTCAAACAAGAAGTCTTGAGGTACAGTCCTACACAAACCTGACAACAATCCAGTAATGTATGCAGCTCTATTTGTTTAAATCATTCACATATAAAAAGTTTTATCAGGCACACAGTCAGATTACTTTCCTCTTTGCTGAGCTTTTTACAGGAGCCTTCCCAGAAGCCATACTGTACCTGGTACAGAAATACAGTTCATACTGGTTCCCTTTCAAATTTAAGGTTGCGTCTGACTTCCTGGCTGGTCTACAGAATGACACCAAGGAATGGATTCTCTCATTCAGAAGGAGCTATGTCAGATCTTTCCTTACCAATTAAAAATAAAGTCTAGTTAGAATTCAACCAAGTTCCTCCCACATGTACAGATAAGTAGACTGCAAACCGTGCTTTCCAGAGAAGATGGCCTTGAATTGGTAATAGAAATGCAAACGTTGGAGCTGGACAGGAGTTAAAGATTATCCCCTCTGGCAAATTCTGCTAATAGTTTGCTGAAAGCCATTCTCCACCAACTTTCTCTTCACTGCCTAGGTGCACAGATGTGGGAAACCCAAATATTCACTTTTCTAAAGTGTCTTGCAGTTGAGTGGCCAAGGAAGACTAAGCAGAATTCTGCTGAGGAAACTTTTTAGAGCTTTTGCTTTTGTGATTATATTTTTTTGTTTTGTTTTGTTTTTTTTGTTTTGGTTTTTCTCCGGTACCGGGAACTGAACTCACGACCTTGCGCTTGCCAGGCAGGCGCTTTGCCACTGAGCTAAATCCCCAGCCCCTGCTTTTGTGATTATAAACACAACATACACCTAGCTGGTGTTGTCCTGACCCTTCCCTCATTTTCTATCCTGAACATGATTAGACCAGCAGTGTCATCTTGCAGCTAAGAACCAATCAACAAACACAAGGACCAGCTGCCTGAGCAGAACCACAGCAGTGTTCTAATTCTAAAATAGGAATACAAAGAGTAAAGACTGTTCTCCCAAAGTCTTGAGATCCTTGGCCAGATGTCCGAGGTGCTGTGAGACCACAAGGGCAGAGACAGAGGGTGGTAACAATATTGCTAGACTAGAAAACAATCGCTACAATGGCACAGTAAGAGAAGACTTCATAAGTACATTCAATATCAATACCCATATTTGGCATACCAATGCACCTGGATAATTACGATAAAACTGTTAAATAAATATTTGGAAAGATGGTTCTGAAAAGATTTGAAATGTTAAAGTGCTGTGCAAATATAAAATAGCTCAATTTCTATTATATTACAAATTAAAAAAATAAAGACTATAATTTTAATAGTGGAACACTAATAGAACTGAGACTGTTTAAACAAAATGTTAAGCATGTCTTTGATTGAAGCTTGTGTGTGTGTCTGTGTGTGTGTTAAAAGCATGAATCCAAGTGAAAAAGTCATAAATTATAATTCTGAAGAAAGTCATGTTCCAAAATAAGACTTGTTTTCTTCAGCAGTCTGGATAACATTTTACCTTGTGTTCAAACTATCCATGCATGCAGTGAATGCAGTTTAGTCAACCTCAAATTATACCCCATTTCTGATCATCTTGTAGAAACTCAATCCGTGTCCATGGAAATGTAGTATAATATTGTAGAGTTAAGTAAAAGAAATAATTCTTGGCATTTAAACGCATGAGGTACTTTTAAATTGCCTCTCAATTTTAGTTAAATATTTCAGCCTCAAAAAACAAGCTAAAAAAATAACAAAATATTTCAGAGATTAAATCAGCATGAATACTTGCCCTGGGCAATCACAATAGTCACCTTCGATTCTATGATTTATTCACAAATGAACTGATATGTTTATGAGATTTTCTTGAGCTCATCCTGACCATTTCTTAAATTATAATTCACTAGTGTATGTGACTTTAATGTACATGCTAAATGTAGTAGGATTTATCCTATCTTAGGATTATCATTCCTCATCCTTATAGGAATTGCGTTTTCCCTATGTTCAAGATGAATTTTCCCACAATAATTACATTTTTTCCCTCCCATTTCTTTGTTGCCCTCTTCTAACACTTAATTCCACTTCTCTCGTACCGCCAATCTCTCCCTCTATACTGGCTCCTGAATTTAGGTCTATAAATCCATTCAGGTAACACACAGACAGACAAACAAGAGTTCCTAAACCTGCAAATGTCATCTGACTACCTAACTACATGGTACCAAAGGAATGTCCTTGAGTTGTCATACTTTTCAAAGAAATAGATGTGATTGGCTTCTTCCATCTCATATATACAACTGTTGTGTACCAGAATACATTTAGCAACTGGATCTCAGAAAAACAGTGCACATGTGTGTATCTGTATGAATGTATATCCATACACACATGTATCATGTATATGCACACATATATTCATTATAAGTTGTACTGATTATAAAGAAATATAACACACAATTCATAAATAATAATTAAACTACAATATCCTCTTCTATAAATTCCATATAGAATTTATTTCTTACAAAGTGCTTTATTTCCATTTAGAAATATTTCTTACAAAGTGCTTTCAGTACTATTGACCAATGTGTTACATTCTCACATGAATAGTGGTTGATATCTCCTTTTGCACTAGTAAGATTAATGTGGGATAATTACTATGTTTGTTGGAAATTTTCTTACTCGTCAATAATGAAATCAACTTTTCTGAATTGGATAACATTTTACAAATACTGGAAAGATATTTCCTCAATTTTCTGTGCTATTCACAGTGTAACTGCTACATATCCAGTAAGATTTTAAGTATATGCACTCTGCCTTCTTCACAACTTCTCTATCACTTTCCCAGGCCTACAAAACCAGCAAAACAAAATCTCTGATTTGAAGCCTTTATCTGCCAACTTCCATGGTATAATATTCTCACCATGACTAATTTCAAACAGCATTGTGAATTCAGTGAGCACAGATTTGAAAAGAAAAGTGCAGTCACACCACTATATAGTATATCCACCATTCCGATGAAATAGACGTAAATAAAATAGACGTAAAAGCAAAGACAATAAGAAAATTAAGAATTAGAGAGGGTGAGTTTTAAAATATTTATTACATTTACATTAACATAATTTATTTAACTGTAAATGTGCATTATGCAATTTTCATTAATGGCTGTGCTTAACAACCAATTTGTACGATTCCTAACAATCAAGCCCATTTGGCTCTCACAAGCCAGCACAGGCTGGATGGAAATATCACTCGTCCCTACCACGCCATTGCACCAGCTCTTGCTGGAGCCAATACGGACTTGCAGTTCCAAAGCCATGAAACTTTTTACACTTCTCATACTCAACTTCCCAACCTCTCCATATGCCTTTCAATTATTCTACCACACTTTGCCAGCTTCATTTATTCACCCACCATTTCTCTTAAACATTGACATAACATTTCAGTATTGACATTATGCTAACCTCAGTCTCCTTTCATGTTCTTTTTGCAAACACAGTCTGAGCAATCTCACTAATGGCTTCAGTGGGCAACTATTCACAAATGACCACCCCCATCTCTACCATTTAGCAGACCAGACTATTCTGCTGAGCTCCAGAATGAACTGCAGACTGACTGCCTTACGAGCTAGCTCCCCTTATCTACTTACTAACTAAGTAATTAGTTGGATAATTATTTATGTCTCTCTCTTTCACTGGGCTGTAAATGTCACAAACATATGGAACATTCTGACTGTGATCATCTCTTAACAGTGTAGCACATCATCTGGCACAGAGTAGATACTCTAGGAATCAGTGAAGGTATAACCAATGGCCATTTTAAACAAGCATGTCAGGAATACACTTGGTAAATGTCCCCTAATGTGTGTTTCCCTGTTGAATTAATGTCACAGTAAATGATACCAACATGGAACTCCTGCCCCATGTGAAAGAATCCTAGACTCTTCCCTTCCCCATACTGCTCCTCTCTGGTCATCATGATTATATACCTCCTAAGTAGCTTTCAAATCTATCCCTTCTTTCCTATCATCACAACCATGACCTCAGCTTAGGCTTACTCTTGCTGGATCCTGCAATAGCCTCCTGAGCCCTCTGCCCCAAAAGCTCCCATGGTCAGGACTCCATTTGGCTTCCCAGCCTGCATTACCTCTCACTTTCCTCTGAGGAGTCTACACCCCATTGACATTCATATGGCTGCAGATCTCAGCCCTCTTTCAAATCTCTGCACCTCTGCACACTGACTTTCCTCTGCCTGGAATATCCTATCTCTCTTGTTTACACAGTGGTCAACCCTTGTGGTAAGTATATTTGTTGCTTTTCTTTGCTCCCATAGCAGACCACTCCTCTCTACTTTCATAACACTCTGGCCCTTTATCATTGCATTTATCTCCTTCAACAGTGATTACTTTTGAACAGTCTTTCCTTCTCCACTACATTATGAACTTCTGCCAAAGACAGACACCATCTACCAAAAGGATAAGCACATAGTAGGAACTCAGAGCTCTTTGTATGACTATAAAATGACAAACCACTTGTTATGCAGAGAAAGTACCCATCCAAATAGCTGCTATCCCTTTGAAAACTACTCACCTTGAAAGTTATCCACTGGAGTAGTGGTGGCGCTACGCCAAGTATTTTTGGAAGTCAGCTTTCTGAACTGTCTGGGGAATGTTCTTTAAATTACCTCAAACAAAGCCAAAAAACATCATTCTGAACAGATCTGAAGCTGAAGAAGAATTGTAGGGCAAATAATACAATTCTGTGTAGAAAGTAAGAAAAGAAACATATAAAAGATCACATAATGATTGATTTGGAGGGACGACCAATAAACTGTCTCACAAGCATGCCTAAAGAGCGAGTCTCAAAATATATTTTGGGCAAAGGATGTTACTGTTTAAAAACATTTATAATGCTTTAAAATGATTACCAAAAAAATAAATAAATAAAATGAGTACCTTGGAATATTAATGTATAATTATTACTGTTGATAATATCTGGTCCACTAGATGAAGCTCTTCTGGTCCACTAGATGAAGCTCTTAGCATTTCTTAATGTATATAGATATTATTTTAATGGAGGACCAAATATTAAAGAAACTTAATATATCATATTAAACAAATAACATCTCGTTTTTCATTACAATACGCCCTTATAATAACCTTATAGATAGAACTAGTATCCCTAATTCACAGGTAAGAGAAAATGGACTAAGGAAAGTTAACACAGCACACAGCTGGTTAGCAAGACAGAATATCACCCTGTCCTGGGCAACACATGGGCCCAAAGGTTATTCTAAACCCACCTCCAGGACACTACTCAGCTCTCCTGGAATGCACTGTTCCCTCACAAACTCCCTATTTCCACGCAGGAAATTCTTACCCTTTACCTTAAGGGTTTTTAAATCCATTTTCCCTGGGATGCCTTCACTGCCAACTGGCTAAAAATAGCCATCCCCATGGTACCCTATGCCTCTTGTGGAACTTACAAATCTACCATCTTATATACACTGTACAGAAAGGCCAAATTCACACAGTCTAACGGGGGAAAAAGCTTTTGACAGGCTAACATTTACAATAAGAGATAAGCACAGGGTCTGACTATGTGTCTGTTGCTTTCTCAGTATAAATTTGAGTAAATATCTGACTAACAAATTTAAAAATATTGCTATTTTTTTCCACTGTGACAGGAAAAAAATGTTATCTTCATCCCTGAAGAACATGAACTTTAAAAAGGGCCTCTACCAGTGAATCAGTATATCCCATCACTGACACAGAGTGGGTATTTATCTGGGTACTGAGTAAATGCTTAAGTAAGGCCATCTTAAATTCTCATTGTCTTCGCGCATTAGCACTCCTCCAGGAGGATGCCCCACCTCCATATATAAGGGGTAACGCCCACACACCCCCAGGCTATTACTAAGTGAAAGGCAGGCCTACAGACTTCCAATTGTCCGTGCTTGACTTTGCCTGGGTGCTTTCTCTGGGACTGCAGATTGGAAGCTCTGGGGATTAATAATTCCTGGAAGCAGCTCTCTACTAAAGAGTAGCTGGTTCTGTGGTGAAGTTCCCTATCTGCTTTGCTCCTCAGGTAGATATTTTTAAGGTATTTTCTATAGTTTCCCCAGGAGAATTCAACTTGTGCTGCTCAAAATGGTAGCTACCTCAGTGCAAACCCTGACTGACTGACTGACTGACTGCCTTCCCTACTTCTATGTATGTTTACTTCACCTTCTAAATAAAATACCTGCATTCAAATTTTGTCACAAGGTCTGTTTCTAGGATCCCAGATGAGACCTTCTAGGATAGTAGAGAAATTCTAATTTTAGAAATCCAAAGTAAAAACGTGAGAAATCATTTGTAAATAATTAAGTATAATCGTATTTTTCACAAAGAAAGCATTAATCACCCACGATATGCCACTGCACAATGAACCAACCCAAATGGGAGTTAATGTTAATATAAGAATTTTAATTTATGAGTTTTCTGACATTAAAAAGAAGATTGTTTTGAAAAGTAGAAAAGACTTTAAAAATCTGTCGGGGAAAGTGCCATTTTAATACTCACCATAGGCCTTAAATCTAACACCTTTCTCAGGTACACAGGTTTGGTAAAGTGCAACAGCTAACAGATTTGTCCTACTCTTTTTTAAATAGCTTTTAAAATAGTGCCTGTGGGGTTCAGTAAAGCCAGGCAATTGTAGAGCATTTCTTGCAGAGTCCTTAGATCTCTGATCTTCAGGAGATGAAGGGCAAGAAGTTTCTCCCATTTACCTACATTCGGTATCCTAAGTGTGTCCATTATTTATGCAAAATGTACCAAGCAGTTTCTATGGAAAAATCACTGGGATGTAGTTTTTTTTTTAATTTTTTAAATAAAAAGCACAAAAGTTATCTGCAGGGAATTCACAATCTAGATAGAGAGACAGAAAAAGGAGTAAGAACAGGTGCCCAGAAGAGGAAAAGGAAGAGGCGGGAGGGGAGGGCAGGGCAGCAGAATAGAGGGGAGAGGGTCTAGAATTTTCTCTGGTAGATATATGCAAATGGCTAAGACTAAGAAATATCAAGGGATGCTTGCAACAATTAGTAGATGACTCTAGCAGGAGCGAGAAAGGAATAGGGACGGGGTTGGGGGACAGAGCAACAGGAAATGAGATCAGAGAGACTAGCAACAGTCAGATTATGAAGGATCTTGGATGTTAAGATTTTGTCTTCTGTTTTTTTTCATTCTTTTTGAGTTATAATTTACATACTTAAACACTGACCTTTTAACTTGTATAATTCAGCAATTATTAGTACTTTAACAGAGACACACAACCATAAATTCTATATAATCCCAGGGCATTTTTATCACCATTTGTATCTACTGGCCATCACATCCAGTTTCCTTTCCCCTCAGGCCCTAAAAACCATTCTAGTTTTTCTCTCTACACATACATAAAGATCACACAAAATGTGGCCTTAAAAGCCTAGCTTCTTTTATTTAGCATAATGTTTTCAAGGCTCATTGTGTATAAAATGGATTAGTTCCTTTCTTTGTATAGTCTAGTAATATTCCATTGCACAGAAATACCATGTTTTTAAAAATCTGTCCATCAGGTAGTTGATATTTGGGCTGTTTCCACATTTTGGCTATTGTAAATGACTATGGACATTTATATATACCTATTTTGTCTGGAAAATTCTACTCCTAGATATATAAGAAGTATATAGCTATTTCAATTCCCTTATGTACACCGGTAGGAGCAGAACTGCCAGGTAATATGGTAACACCACGCTTAACTTTTTGAGGAACTGCTCAAACTGTTTTCAGGTTGTCATGCCATTCTACATTCACATCAGTGCTGAAGAGTTTGACGTCATCTAGAAAGGCAATGAATCTTGAACCTGGATAGAAATACACTAAAATTTTAATTTTACAAAGGTTACTCAAGTAGTAGTAGGCAGGATGACTACAGGATTTGGATAAAGCAAGAAGTATAAAAGCCAATTAGAACCCTCCTACAAGAAAGCCAGGTAAAACAACATGACTGTTTAATTAAGACAGTCATGGGAAGAGGAATACAGAAGAAGGAGCCAGAACTGAAAAGAAAGGAGAAGGGTAAGGAAAAAGCTTTTAGAAAGAATGACTAAAAACTTCAGTTGCCTAAGAAGATGAATATGATACACTTAAATTACCTAAAGTACCAGGCAAGTGATGAAAATAAACAAAACCCCATAAGCTGTAAGCAACATAGAGTGGTGGAGACTGTAACAAAGAAGCAAGAGCAGAACTCCTAGAAAGGAATGCTTATAGCAGTTCCATGTATCTAACACGGAGGAATATAGGTATGTTGTGGACATGTTTTCTCATTGTTCCAGAAAAGGAGATTTTGATATAACATAAAATCTGGATTTTACATTGAATACCCTATTTTCAAATAGTATCAACTCAATACAGTATTTCTTTAAATCATGTATGAAATCATCAGAATAGTTCTCCAACCTGCCAGTTTGTGACCTGCTGTATAAGTGAGCCTGGAATCAAAAAGGAATTAATAAAAGGGATCTCATGACAATGAGAGAGAACAGTACAGAAAGACACCCTTGTCCTGCCAGAGGCTCGGAAATGATCCTCTCCAAAGTAGAATGCACAGACAATGAAATGGGAGTCATTTCCCACTGGGAACTAGAAAGTGGACTTTGGGATTTGACAACTAAGAAATATGGAACACTGGGAAATGAGGGGGTAACAGTGACTGTGAGAACAGTAGAGAGCTGAATAATTAGCTTTCCCTCTCTTTCCAAACCTGCTTCCTTCAAAAGTCAGCATAAGGATTATGTGCCTCAAATCTATATTTAAATTTCTTAGGGAAAAGCAGCTAAGTTTAATTCTATTGTGCTCTTCTGCTAATAGATATTGGGCTGGTCTAGTTCCCTTTTAAATGTTGTTTGAAAATGTTTAGGTCTCTAGGATTCACAACCACTTAGTCCTTCCAAGCTCACAGTAACAGACAATTATTAACATCTTTCATAAATAAAAATTGATGAAAACAGTGTACATAGCTTTGGCTCTCTGTGACAGAGACCTAAAGTAACAGTGATTTGGACAAAATTGTAAACTATTATGGTAACTCTGGTTCAAGAAGCCATCACATTTGTCCTAGACCTTTTAAAAATCCTTGTTGCTCTGCTATCCTTAGAGTGCTGGCCTCCTTAGCAAGGCCTGAGATCATATCCACATTCCAGTAAGAAAGACAGGAAAGAGAGGAAAGCACACTTCTACCCTATAATGACCATCTAGAAGCTGCACAAATCACTTCTTGCTGACAACCTATAGGCAGAACTCTGCCAACCTATAGGCAGAACTCTGCCATGTTATGATTCCTAGTTGCAAGAGAGATGTCATCTTTATTCTGGAGGAATCTGTCCTCAGCTGAAATTCAGGGTCTCTATCTCTCTAGACAATGAGGAAGAGACATTGAGAGACAACTAGCAGTCTCCTCCCCCAGGTGGTATTCAATTTTTATAACATTCTGTTCTTTAAATTCTATATAAATTCATGCATTTTGGTTCAGTTTTGCAAGAGAATATAAATCTGGCCTAACCTTTATACTTAAGTATTGGAAACAGCAATGTAATATCACCACAATTTTGGCTTCATGGTGCTGATAGTTATTTCAGCACTGAAGAAAATGATAATTTTAATTTCTTTTTACTAAATTATTTTCCTAGGAATTCTAAAGCAACTCTAGTCTTATTACCATGCTTAACAACTAGCTTTCAAAAGACTACATTAAAAACTCAAATTACAGAATTAAAAAATCACTGACATATTCCCACAGCATATGGAACTATACCACCTCAAGAATTCTTTTAAATTCTCACAGTCAATTGTACCCTTACTGCCAGAAAACTCTTGAAGCAACAAGATATATTAACTATAGCAAGATGTGCTCCTGAATTTTGACAATTTATTCTCCTATTAATTCACAGTACTATATTTTACCATTCAAATATGAGACAAGTTAAAAATAAAATAATTCACCAGCACAAAGTTCACTACTGCTTGATATATGCACATTCTAGAGGTCTGTGCTTGAACTACAGAAATTCCTAAATAAATGAAAAAGAGAAAAAATATACAAACATTATCCAATTTAAAATATAGTAACTTATGAGCTATTTTACATTCATTCATATTTACTAAATTCAAAAGGATATTATTTCCAAGCTACTTGGCTTTTTAAAAAAACATGGTACTTGTCTGTAGTAGCATATTTTACCTACTTAAAACTAGGATTATTATACTCAACAAATTTAACGTCTTAATCTATGTGTGGCTTGCCTTAATAGCCTTGAATAGCTAGGCAGTGACAAAGTCACCAAGCATTATAGCTGACTATAAACCTTAATTTTTGAAAACGTTTATATAGTACAAAAATTCATTAACAAAAATGTAGAAACATAAAAAGTAGAAAGTGGGCCAACAAAATAATTTACATTAAATGATATATTAAACATTCAAATCATCTCAAAAATTATCTTGACTAACAAGATTTTACAGGCTATCTTTTAAAGGATAAAGAATGGGAGACAATTCAATAAAGGCTGGGAATTGTGCCTGTTTCTACCAGTCACAATGGAAAACTTTATATTCACAGAGTATATACTGGGTAGTGCTAAGAAACTAATCTTCAAAACAAGGATTAAATTGTTTACAAGTCATTAACTGCATCCCAGAGGGGGGAAAAAAAAGAAAATTTATAGGAGTATAAAAATATCTAATACCCTTAAAATCACAATGTCTGGCATTCTTCAAAAACTACTAAGTGATGAGCATCAAGATGGCAGAGCAGTAAACAGGAGGAAAAAGCCTCTCTGAGACTTGCTGTCCAGATGCTGAAATATAGCAACATGAAGAAGACAAGGAGGGAAGTGGGTCCCCGGGATCCAGGAAAGATTTGAAGTGTGAATTGAAGCCCATGGAGAGAGTAAAGAGAGAAACTTCAACAAAGAAGAAGGAAGTAGCTGGAGGTCTCTTGTCCCCAAAATGGGTCTCATTGCATGAGAGGAGTGATTCACCCTGCAGACAAACAATGACTGCTGGTGACCCTAGACACCTCCACAGAGAGACACAGCAATGGAGGGGAGCAGTGGACATGAAGGACTGCACTAGCTGGCAATAAGTGCTGAGGGCTTGGTTATCCCACATGAGAGAGTGACTGGCTGGGAGTCATCTTGGAGAGGGGCTGGATGAGCTCAGAATGCAGAGCAGATGCTGGCTCCATCTAGTGGCTCCCAGCTGGGCTCAGGCCTGTGGAAGGTGCACTGACAACTTGAGACTGAATGAGTCTAGTCTCGGCCAGAAGGTGCAGGCTCACTGAGATCATCCGCTAACCCACCAAAAAACTACTGCTGGCTTGTTGGGATAAATCAGTGCAGATCTGAACTCTCTGCACACATCATCTACCAGTGGCAGCAGAGACAATCCTAGAAGTGGACCCCTCTCTCTCTCTCTCTCTCTCTATTTGCTGTGGTGGTGGTTTGGTTTTGGGGATTTTTTGTTTGTTTGTTTTTCCCTCCATTGTTTGATCTTGATTTTACATGAGTGTGAACATGGTTTCCAGCCTCTTTGTGCTTCTGTTCTATTCTTTTTATCTCTTCCTTCTCTTTTTCCCTCCAGTCTTCTGCACCATGTTCTCAAAGTTAGCCTGATCCCCTTTGTCCTCCATCCTTACCTCTAATCTCTTCCTCTTGTTCTACTTCTCAATGTTCTCCCTAACCCCTTTTAAATTTTACCCCCTGGCAGAAAAAATCTACATGTTAAGGATCTATATACTACACATAATTTTGTGGTCTCTTTCAGATTATGTTACATAACCACAAATTTAGTTCATATGGGTAATGGTAGCAAATTAACAGTTACATCATTTTGTCATTTTTGGAGGCTGTGTTTAATGCTACTGTCATCGTGGATGGTACCACTTTTGGCAAAAGTGACATAATTCTTTTAAACAGCTATTCTCCCTGGTGTTCTAAGAGTGAGATTGACTAAGGATCATCGAAAATACTGTGGCACAATGCCAAAGAACCAGGGATTGGGCCAAGCAGGCAGCAACTTCTCATCATCAACAAATTAAGTGGTAGGATCTTGCAACAAAATCCAAAAGCCATCTACATAAGGAAGATACATCAGAGAAGTAGTTATTTCCTAAGGGTTCTAAATACTAGCAATTCAGTAACCCACCAAATGCAATTTACAAGCATCACACCAGGAATTAAACTAAATAGACAATGAAAAGACACTTAAACAAAATACAATCTGAGACATCCAGCTCACCAAAGGGAAACCCTGGGGGCAATGAGGTAAGAATCCAAAAGCCCCCTACCTGACCTTTCTAAAGTGGTAACAACAAAGCAATGAATGAAGCTCTAGAAAAAATCAAATCAGAAATGATTTCTCAGATATCTGCAAAGATGGTGTCTATAATGAAAACTATACTTAGTGACTCTAGAGCAGATACAGATAAAAAAATAAAGGCATTTAAGAAAATTATGGAAGCCATTAATGCTCAGCACAGGAAAGAAATGGAATCCATAAGGCATATTCAAGCAGATATACTACAGAACAAAAATTCCATTGAAAGTATCCACAGCAGGATAAGCCAATGCAAGGACAGGATCTCAGATAGAGATGACAGGTTTGTGGTTAGCAATCATGAAACGAAAGATTTATTAAAAATAGCAAGGGACCATGAGAAACCAATCCAGCAGCTACTAGATGAGGCAAAGAAGAATAACTTAAGAATGATTAGCATCAGTGAAAAAGGAGGAGATAGTACAAATGATATTTTAAAAAAATGTGCACAGATGTCATGGCAGAAAACTTCCCTGGTAGGAAAAAAGAATTTAACATACAGTTAAGTGAGGCGTATGGAAGTCCAGTTACCTATGATCAAGAAAAAATCTACAGCCAGGCATATCATAGTCAAGATTTCAGATATTTGACACAAGAATAGAATCTTAAAAGCTGTTAGGGAAAAGAAACAAATCAACTATAAAGGAAAGCCCATCAGAATATCAGCTGACTTCTCAGCACAAACCCTCATGTCAAGAAGACCTTGGAGTGAAGTATTTCAAACTCTAAAGGTAAACAACCTTCAACCCAGATTGATGTACCCTGCAAAACTATCTTTCAAAACTGATGGAGAAATAAGATACTTCCATGACAAAGAACATCTAAGAAAATTTATGACCACCAAACCAGCACTCCAAAATCTTTTGAAGGACAGGCTAGAAAGAGGTAACAAGGACTACAACTCCATGTACCCCAACAGAATGAATTCACCAGGCAAGGCAAACAATTAAATGGGGGGGGGAACCAATAACAGAGAAATAACATGATGAAGGTAACTCAATACCTATTTGTTATAACCAGCTACATTAATGGTCTCAATTCTCCAACCAAAAGACACGGACTGGTAGAAAAGATCAAAAAGCAAGATCCAACAATATGCTGCATACAAGAAACACAATTAATTCAGAAAGAAATTCATAGCCTGAAAGTCAAAAGATAGAAAATAATGCTCCATGTGACAGGAACTCAAAGAAAAGCAGGGATAGCTATTCTACTTGCAGACAAAGGGAATTTCAAGTCCAGACTGATTAAGAGAGTCAAAGAAGATTACTACATCCTTGTAAAGGGAAAAATCCAAAAGGAAGATATAACAATCACAAACATATATGCAACAAATACCAGTGCATCCAACTACATAAAACAAACATTAACATATCTGAAAAATCAAATAAGCACTAATACAATTGTATTGAGGGATCACAATATCCCATTGTCACAAAAGGACAGATGAACTAGACAAAAAATCAAAAATGATGCATTAGAACTGAAATAAACTTTTGAATAAATGGATTTAGTAGATGTCTACAGAGTGTTCTACCACACCACAACAAAATACACATTCCTCTTGGCTGCATACGGGACATTTTCCAAAATAGACCACATATTACCTCATAGAACATGCTTAAGTAAATGCAAAGGAATTGAAATTATTCCATGCATGTTTATCAGACCGTAGTGCACTGAAAATGTAAATCAGTGGCCAAAGAAACCACAGGAACTTCCTAAACACATGGAAATTAAATAGCACCCATCTGAAAATCCAATAGGTCACAGATGAAATTAAAGAAAAAATTAGGCAGTTTCTAAACTTAAATGATAATGACAATACAACATACCAGTACTTGTGGGCCACAATAAAAGCAGTCTTAAAATGGAAATTTATAACAGTGAATACTTATATCAGGAAAACAGAGAAAGTTCAAGTAAACAATGTAATGGTGAACCTCAAACTTTTAGAAAAAGAAGAGCAGGCTAAAGCAAAAGCTCATACAAAAGAGGAAATGTAAAGATCAGAGCAGAAATTAATGCACTGGAGACTAAGAAAACAATATAAAGAATCAATGAATTGAGTTGGTTCTTTGAAAGATTAAATAAAATTGACAAACCCTTATCCAATCTTATTCAAAAAAGGAAAGAAAAGACTCAAATACATGCAATTAGGAACAAAGGGAGTGAAATCACAACAGACCCTGATAAAATGTAGAAGATAGTCTATACTTGCTTTGAGAATTTGTATTCTAAAATGATAGAAAATGCAGAAAAAATGGGCAGATTCCTAGATACATATGAATTACCAAGAAGAGATAAAAATCCTAAATACACCAATATCAATCAATCAAACTGAAGATGTAATTAAAAACTTAGCAAGAAAGAAAAGCCCAGGTCCTGACAGATTCACTGCTGAATTCTACAAAAAAATTTAAAGATCTAACACCACTGCTTCTCAAACTCTTTAAAAAATTGAGAGAGAAGCAATACTCCAAAATTCATTCCTGGAAGCAAGCATTACCCTGATATGAAAATCAGAGAAGGATCCAAGAAAGAGACTTATAGGCCAATATCCCTAACGAACATAGATGCAAAAATCCTCAACAAGATACTACTAAGCAGAATGCAGAAAATCATCAAGAAGATTATATGCCACGACCAAGTGGGATTCATCCCAAGGATGCAGGGTTGGCTCAACATATACAAATCAATAAATGTAATATACCATATTAACAGAACCAAGGACAAAAATCGTATGATCATCTCAATAGATGCAGAAAAAGCTTCGACAAAGTCCAGCACCCATTCATGATAAAAACCCTACAGAAAATTGGAATAGATGGTCTTTATCTCAATCTGATAAAAGTCATCTATGACAAACCAACAGCCAAAAGTATACTAAATGGACAAAAGCTAAAAGCTTTCTCTCTAAAATCAGTAACAAGACAAAGATGATCAGTATCTCCACTCTTATTCAACACACTTCAGCCAGAGAAATTATACAAGAGAAAGAAATAAAAGAAATAATGATAGGAAAGGAAAAAGTTAAATTATCATTATTTGCAGATGACATGATACTCTACATAGAAGACCTCAAAATTCCACCAAAAGACTTCTAGATTTAATAATCAAATTCAGTAGCTGAGTAAAATGAACACTCAAAAATCAATAGCTTTCATCTCCGAGAGAGAGATTAGGGAAACAACACCTTGCACAATAGCATCCAAAACAATGTAATACCTAGGAATTAATCTAATGAAGGATATAAAAGATCTCTACTTTGAAAACTACAGTACTCTGAAGAAGAAGATTGAAGCAAATATCAGAAAATTGAAAGATATCCCTTCTTTCTGGGGAGGAAGAACCAGTGTGGTGAAAATGGCCATAGTCTCAAAACTGTTAAAGAGATTTAATGCAATTCCAACAAAAATGTCAGTAGCATATCTCACAGAATAAAAGAAACCAATTCTAAAATTCATTTGGAACCAGAAGAGACCTAGATTAGCAAAGGCAATTCTAAGCAACAAAGGCAAGGGACAGGGCATCACAAACCTTGACTTGAAATTATACTATAATGCTGCTGTGATAAAAACAGCATGGTACTGGCAAAAAAGAGACCTGAAGATCAATGGAACAGATTAGAAGATGCAGAAACAACTCCAGAAACACTCTAGACATACTCAGCTACCCACCTTTGACAAAGGTGCCAAATACATTCACTCAAAGAAAGATAGCCTCTTCAATAAATAGTGCTGTAAAAACTGGCTCTGCACGACTGAAGATTAAAATTGGACCCATATCTTTCACCATGCACTAAACTAAATTCAAAATGGATTAAAGATCTAAATATTAAAACAGAAACATTAAATCTGCTGGAAAATAGAATAGGTAAAACTCTTAGAGACATTGATATAGGAAAGACTTTATGAACAAAACCCTGGCCACACAGGAAGTGTCACAAAGAATCAACAACTCGAGTCTAATCTTCTTAAAAAGCATTTGCACAGAAAGAGAAACCAGCAACAGAGTGAAGAAACAACCCACAATGTGGGAAAATATGTTTGCCAGCTGTTCCTCAGACAAAGGATTACTATCAAGAACACATAAAGAACTCAAAAGAATCAGACCTCCCAAACTTAAAGACCCAATCCAAAAATGGGCATCCGAGAGTACTACATACTTCTCAGATGAAGAAATACAAACAGCAAATAAATATATGAAAAAATGTTCAACATCACTGGTCATTAGAGAGATGCAAACTAAAACGACACTGAGATTCCATGTCACCCTGTAAAGAATGGCTATCAGCCAGAAATCAAGCAATAACAAATACTGGCTGGGCTGGTGGAGAAAGGAATCCTTCTCCACTGTTGGTGGGAGTGTAGAACCACTATGGAAATCAGCATGGAGATTCCTCAGAAATTGGGATTGGAGGTCCCATTTGGCCCAGCTATTCCCCTTCTGGGTATCTTCCCAGAAGAACTGAAAACATTGTACCACAGTGATATATGAGCATCCATGTTTATAGCAGCATAATTTGTAATAGCTAGATGTTGAAACAACCCAAATGTCCATCAACCAAAGCATGGATAAAAAAGATGTGGTCTTTTTATACAATGCAGTATTACTCAGCCACAAAGAAGGATAAACTGGAGTCTTTTATAGGTAAATGTACAACTTGAGGCCATGTTCCAAAGTGAAACAAACCAGACTCACAGGTGTAAACATCATATTGTCTCCCTAGTGTAAGAAGCTAAAAGAGTAAAGAAGATCCAAAATGTACAACAGATATTGTGAAATGTGAAGAAAACATACAAAAGGAAAGAGAAACTGGTATGGGAGAAAGAAAAAAAGAAGGGAAAAGCAAATATATATATATGTACATATTATATATGTATGATAGTTAAGATCATTATATTACTAGTTTGTCTTAGTTCATTGAAAAGAAAGATTTATGCTAATATTGCTTGGACAATTAAAGGCATATATCTTGTATTCTGAGTAACTAATTTAAAGATAACAAAATGCAATGCATTAATCATTGTTATTCTCCTATTATCTTGTTTTGAAATTTTGTTTTACTCTTTTTCTCTTTAAAATAAAATTTTAAAAAAAAGAAAAAAATTACTAGGCATCTGGTCCCTGGTCTGTTCCTCTTTAGCATTTTCTCTCTCTTTTCTTCTAAGCTGCCAGGAGATGAGCAGTTTTTCTTTATCACACTCTTCCACTACAATGTTTCTGTGTTGCCACAGTCCTAAAAGGAATAGAACCAGTTGACCATGGACTAAAACTGTGAACCAAAACAAATCTTTCCTCTCTTAAGATATTTGCAGGTATTTTTTTTTTCCACAGAGATGTAAAGCTAACAATTTTATTTTGGATCCTTTCTTTTGCTATGTCTTCAAGTTCATTATCAGTAACCCCATGTACTGGACTATATTTTTCTCAACATAGCAACTTTCATCTCTATAAGTTTGATTTGAGTTATTTAAAATCCAAATAGTGCCATCAAATATATTTCACTATTGAAGTTAGTATCTCAAGATACAATCGCTCCCACCAAGCCTGTCATCAACCAATAAAGATGTTTCCAGACATACAAAACTAGAAGGATTCATCACCAGCAGGTTTGTGCTATAAGAAATGTTAAAGGAGGCCCTTGAGAAAGACGAAAATCTGGATCTACGGAAAGTAAGGAAAAACAAAAAAAAAATGGCAACTACATGATTTTCTTACTATGGAAATATCTGTAAAAGATTATTTACTGCTTTAACAAAAGTAATAATAGAGTACAGATTTTAAAACATACTTAAAAAACAGGAAAGTATGGAATAAATTTCAATAAATTTTAGGTCTTCTCTTCTAATGAAATTAAAATGACAGCCATCATTCTGAAATCCCATTCCATTTGACCTATACTTTCCATTTCACTTGGTTGGTTTTAGTTATACTTTTAGAGATATAATGTAAGTTGAATTTACATTTGTTTTACAGAGAAAAAGTAGTAAGTAATTTTTAAAGAGTGATGTTGTTAATAAACAAGTTAGCTCACAAGTTTAGGCCAAAACCATGGTGGAACTCTATGAATAAAAGCACACAAATACTGCTTCATGGTAATGCTAAGCTCAAATATTCATTATTAATGTAGGTAACTGTAAAAACAAATTGGGTCAGATAGATAAGTAGGAGATTTTAAAATAAACTTATAGCACAAGTCACAAAAGAAAGTTCTCTCTTTACTTTCCCAACCTGCCAAAAATGAACATAAAACTCACTTCACTTCTTAGGGACTTTTTAAGAGAATGTTTATCAGTAAATTTAAGGAGAGAAGATACGGCAGAATTAGCTTGTCACCATTAAACAGCCAGTGAAAGCAACAGTAAGATCAGAGCACAACTACCAATTTGCAAAATTCTATATGATGCTCCTCAGTTTTTCTCAGATTATGTGATTCCTGTTCAGAAGCACACCTACAAGTTCCCTCCATGTGTAACTACGGGCTAAAAGGAAAATAGAAAATAGAAATATGCTGGAGGAGCATCTTTTGGGTACTAAGGGAAAACTGTGAAAACCTAACACAGACAAAACTGCCTTGGAAAGTGGTAGAACTCGTCCACAGAATGTAGTTTAGGCTTCTTCAGTCTTTGTGTGTTACCCTGAATAGCAATATTGATGCACAATTGAGTTTGGTACCACTAAGCTAGACTGAAACAATGAGCAAACCGCAACTTTCCATGCAAGAGTCTGTGCAGTCAAACTGTGCCATGTAAGACAACTATTAAACCTCTAAGTATAAACAAAATAGGAGTGGAAATTTCTCAAGTGTTCCTGCTTGTTAGAGATTGTTTCAACTTATTTGCCTATAACCCTTACCTATTACTAAACTCAGTATTCTTGCAAGACATACTGACACAATATATGTAAATATCCCCAACACCCAAGCTAAAAATATGTATGATGGATTTTAATCTAAGTTTTGCTCTAGCAGACCCACAAGCTGCATAAAAGAGCTTGGCCACTTGCAGGAAGCAATTCCTCCCTTTGTAAAGGGTCAGTCCTGTTGCAGTGATTTCATGCATTTTGCCAACAGCTGTAAAACTTATTATGGTGGGATTACATCTTATGTAAGGATTGAGTTCTTCTGTAATTAAATGCTTTTGGTGCTCTTCTTTCTTCTCTGTACCAGAAAAAGTAAAAGGGCAAGACAAACAAATCAATAGGAGAGAAAAAAATATTCAGACATTTTCAAGAGTATAACAAATTTTAAATCTGTTCAGAATAGCAGCAAACATTGGGATATAATAACCAATATGTGCCACCATACTAGTGATGATGATAATATTAATGAAAATATTATATATTATCTAAGTTTAAATGAGTTATTAGCAAAGAAAGGAAGTAATGTAGAAACTATCAAAATACAAGGAAACCTGGGTTATTTTTTTTAAGGACAAAAGAATATGTAAAATTTATTTGCTGAAGTGGTAAGGCTCAGGACTTGAGATTAATAAGGAAATGATGAAAAAACAGACCAGATAGTGAGTGAAGAGATGATGTACAAATTGCTGGTCCTTTCAGAAAAGAATGAAAGCAACCTGATGAAATATATGTTTTTAATGTAATATAACTTATTTCATCCATCCAATAATGACAAAATCCAATAACAACACCATACCACTGCCAAAAAAATGTAATAGTATTGGATATGTGGGCAAATGAGTCTGAGAAAGGAGACATCATCATCTGGATGTGTGCTGCCCACGAGCCACATGAGACATTTAGTAATTAAAATTAAGTGAAAGTAAACTCAGGGCCTTAGCCCCACGAGCTAAATTTCAAGTTCTCAAAGGTCACGTGTGGCTAGCGGTTATGGCAATGGGAAGCACAGATATGGAACCCTTCCATCATCACACAAAGTTCTACTGCACAGCACTGATCTCTACAACTGTTAGAAGTGCCCAGCGTATGACACATAGGCTCTAGAAGAACACACACACAAATCCAGTAGGTTGTCTCACATGAGAGTTACTGTATTAGGCATTCAGAGACCAAAGATTAAAATAAGATAGACCCTGTCCCCACGGAGCTCACAGGGCAATAGGAAATAATATAAATAAACTGCCCAATCAGCAAACAGTTGTTAGGTACAAACTGTAAGAAATGCTGTGGAAAAAAAAAAATAGTGGGCATATTCTTTCTGAACTCAATGAGCTTCCAATCTAGTTATTAACATACAATACACAGTAAGATGTAAAATGCCTTCACCGGAAAATTAATATTTGCAACTGTGCTCTTCAAAATGAGATACATAAGTTTGATGTGAAATTCTGTCCACTGTGGGTTGTTATTAAAATGGTAGTCTAGAAAGATAAATATAAACTTATTCTTATCTGTTTGTTCATTTGTTTGTCTGAGACAGGGTCTCTGTGAGCCACTAATTCCCCGGCCTGGGTTTGAGCTTGTGATTCTCTTGCCTCAGCCTCCCAGAGTGCTGGGATTACAACCATGTATTACCACACCAGGCTTAAATGTATCCTAATTAATTTCTGAATCAGCACATGAAAACCAGTACTACTACTGAATTTTTATTCCTTTGTTTGCTGCAGATGTTGTCAATCATACGTGCACTAGGTAAAGGTCAAAAAAGATACAGTTTGCTAAATAAATTTGACTAAAGGTGAGGATGAATTAGTCATTATAGAATGCAGCCTAGTACATGCATCCAAAATATAGGCATCCTGCACTATAGTGGTTAAAATCATCTCTGTGTAGTTTCTACACAATCTGTTCTTCGTTCAAGCAATTTCTGAATATGGCTTACACATCTGATTTAGAATTCAATAACTCCATAGTGCTAATCACATTTTTAAGAGAACAAAATAGTTATAGAGTTCTCAGTTGACATCTCATTAAAAATCACATTTGAGGATTGTTTAGTGGTAGAATTTTGGTCATATATGAAGTCCAATTATCCCAAACCAGCAAACAAAGCCTTGAAGTTAATTTCACTTGTTTGTTTTAAGTCTACTTTTAAAAGTATATTTTTAGCATTTACACTGATATGAAACATAAATGCAGATTAAATAAGAACAGAATCTGAGGCTACGTCTTTATACTCTCAAACCCACGCAGGCAGTGTAATAGCAACAAACACCATCATTTATCACATAATTTAGTATTGTTTCTTTTTATTTGCACCACTTTTATTCTTCACATTTAATACTTTTTCATAGACTTTGGTTTTGATAATTTATAATAACTAGAGGCAAAAGCATTTACATTTGACAATTCCACATGTGTAAGTAAAATATTTATGAAAAGTAACAAGTTCGCATTATACAGACAACCCTCAGCCACAGTCAGCTCATTCTTCCTGTGGCCTTTCATGTCAGTAAGGTACTCATAGCAAATCGAACCTCTGCCCTCCTTTCCATTAAGGCATGGGTCTCTGGTAGGCTACAGAGTTGTTGCAAAGAGACCACAAACACATATGTAAATCATACTTACATTAAATGTACTACTGTATTTCAAAAGTATAAAGATGCTGTTCTTGGTAACAAAATGCAAATTCCTTTAAAGATTCAACTCTTTTGCCTATAACCAGCAGCTTTTTTTTTTAAATGATGGATTTTCTTAATATTAGAAATCGATATGTAAGCCTGTGAGAACCATGGGTATATTCTACACTATCAGAGAAATTTGGACAAGAACAAGATCATGGTACACTGCAAGTCATCAACAAAAGTACATATCACAAAAGAGATGCAACATCAGCCGAGTCGCAAAGTAAAGCAGAGAAAATATACTTTATAATGGGCACACACTCCCACTAAAAGTCTAGAGGCTTCAAAGTCTGATTTAGACTCATGTAGGTACAAGTCAGAGAGCAGCAACAATTAAAAATGTAAAAGTAAAAAGATAATGTGAAGTCACACTGTGAAAGAACACTACAGAGTTTGAAATTTAGGAGTCTGAAATCTGGCCTAACCTACCTTAGGAAATCTAAAATTTGTAAGAAGAAATAAGTTTATTTCATGATTTTCTAAGCTTCAGTATCTGGAATAGGTTATGGTAGACCCCAGTTAGGATGGGGGTGACTCACAATTTCTCTTTTTGCAATCTGTACTATTTCAGAGTCCAGATGGGATAATCACAATTGCCCATCTACATGACCACCTGGAGTGGTTCATAAATATCCACTTGACCTAAAACAATCCAGGCAGACTACTTCCTTGGGGCATTCAATTTAAAATGTTTACACTTTGACTAAAGCACTAAGGAAAACTTAAAGGCTACCTCATGCTGTGTTAAGATGCAGAATACTACTCGGTAAAATTAACAGAAATGGATGAGACTTCTTGAGTTCAACAGTGAGCTTATCTTTTACAGCAGAGCAGGAAGGGAACTGGGCCAGTGATTCTAATCAATGGAATCAGATCCATTTAAAGAAGAGACTTTAAGTACATAAAATAGAAGGAAAAAGTAGAATATCTATGAATAGAATTCAGAGGTACCACAGAGTAGAAAGGGGGACTGAGTAATAGAAGAACAAAGGAAGAATGTCTCAATAGACTTTTCAAGTAGATCAAAACAGGGCATCTAAAAAAGCTATAGAAAGAACCCCATGGCCAAAGAGGCAATGAGAATTCATAATGTTTCCTGATTTAACCTCATAGTAGAAATCTACATACAGGAGAGAAAGGAGACATGCAGCTTTTGATTTTACCAAAATGATAAGTTGAAATAAAAATGCAGTCTCCACTCCCCCTTCTTACTTTTAGATCTAAGAGAGACCTACAATCTGTATGTCCTGCTGGGAAAATAAAAGAAGGCATGATACAGCACACACTCTCATTCCTCTCTTTACCCATCGTCTTCCAGTATGCAGTTCTCTCAAATGAAGGACGACCCTGAGTGTGGCTGTAACAGACATTCACTTCCGCATGTGAATGAACTGCACTGTCCGCTAGAAATTCACTTACTGTTTATGAGTATGGGATGTGCAGTACGAGGCTGTGGCCTTTGGAATCAGACCTGGACTCAAATCCCTATGTCACCCCTAGCTGAATGACCCTTGGCAAGATTTTCAGTAGTCTTTCAAAGTCTTCATTTACCTGAGTGGTGGCAGAGGGGAGAGCGGGGAAATTTGAACCAAGCTGCCAGAGTTGAGATACAGATTAGATGAAATGGTTCCTACACAGTATGCAGAGTCTCCTGTGTCCAAAGGGCCCTCATGCTTCTACAGAGCATCCCATATTCTCTGCGCCACAGACAAAGCACCATGGATCTGCAGTGGTCCTTGGATCTGTTCTCTTCTGATAAAATGAAGGAGGCCATGTGATAAGGCTTAAAATCACAATGCTGGTTTTTCACAAGGATTGGTGGGACCCAACCTTAAAAGTCTTTCACAAGTGGAATATAGGAACTGACTAAGTCAATTCCTAAACTAACATGTGCTAGTAATTTATCTTTTAAAAGGCTTCTGCTTCTCTCTCAACACCATCATTCCTCAATGGGGTTTACTAACAGCACCCTCCAAGCCAAAAAAGAGCTTTCCTCCCAAGGACTTGCACAACTCCATCCATTTTTCATATCTATCTCCACATAGCTGTCATGTCTATCCTGATCAAAAAGGTAAACATTTCATTCAATAATCACTTGTCCACATTTTGTCTCATTCTTTCCCTTAGCAGTGGACACGTCATTTTTCTGGCCATGAAATTCGAGGACCAGCATCAGCCTTTTTTTTAAGTCCCTAGTTTCCCCAGGTGGTGCTCAAATTTGCACTCCTCCTGCCTCAGGCTCTAGCGTGCTGGAATTACATGAGCATACCGGATCCTAGTATACATACATGGAGAATCCCCTTTTGTACTACAGACAACACTTTCCCCTTAGATGCTTGTGTTTGCAGTAGCAGCAACAGTATCTCACAGGATCTGTCTGCACAGCGATTTTTAAGGCTTGTTTCTAACTGAGTGACTTCTATATCATGTCTCTCACCATACAAGATTTAGAAGGTAGTCAATGGGATCCTCCAATGGTCATGCTTTTGTACAGTCTCCTCTCAAATTCAGGCAGAACATATGTCTTGCTTCTAACCAAAAGAGTATAGCAGAAGGGATGGATGTTACTCCATTAATTATATTATATCATATATTTATTATCTATTAATTGTATCAGACTCTGTCTTATCTAATTTGAGAAAAAAAAAGACTGGAAAGCACATTGCCATGTTGTATGAGTGCCCATGAGAAGGTTACCTGGCAAAGGCAGCTTCTAAAGGCTGAGAGAGCCACAAGGAGATAAACTCCACTATCAGTATAAGGAATCTGAGAAGTGTCTCTTTCCACAGTTGATGAGACTGCAGCCCTGACAAACACCTGATGAGACTCCCAAACACAGGACCCAGCTGAGCCACATACGGACTGCTAAGGAAGCAAATGAAGGGGCACACATGTTGTACGGAGTTACTAAATTGTTGTAATGTATTACACAGCAATAGAAAATGAAAAGTATATCCTCTAATAAACTAACACTATATTTCGTAACTTGCTACCAATCACCTTGAATAATACACAGTCTATCTAAATTTCACCTTTCATTCAGGTTCCACTGACCACTCTTTCACTGGAACTGGATTAATCTACATCCCTCTTCTTCCTATCACAGGAAAGTGCCATTTCCAGCAACCTCAAACTTCCCAGCACATACTATACTCGCTCTGATGCAGCAAAGAAGAGAGTGGGAGTTTTCCTGTCTTTGAGGCGCTAAAACAAACTCATTATAGCAAATTGTGCACCACACTTGAACAGTCAATTTTGTTTCTGTATTTCACATACAAAATGATTTATATGAGTTCCTATGAAGCATACACCTAGGGAAGGTGATAGTAAAAATATATTAACTTAATAAAGAGCACCTGGTACTGCTTATTCAAAAGCTAAAAGTTGTCTTCAACAAATATGTGTGATCTTACATAAAATTACATATTTGCATTTTCTGTGAAATTGCAATGCTTTCTTCTGCATTCTGGATAATACATTCCTCTTATCAATCTAACAAGACAATAACAGAATCCTATCCCCTTGGTTGAAAACTCCTGTTGAGGTTGAAAGAGAGAAGATTTCATGGGTCCATTTTCACTTTGTGAAGTCTATTAACAGAGATTTGAAGTCTACATGGACAGAAATGACTAGATTATTCTATTCAACTTTCATTCACTTTGATAGTTAGCCTAGAATCAGAGCTAATAACAGAGGATGTCCTAATATATACAACATGATCCTTCATCAATACCGCCTGGCTCTGGGGTGGACTGTCCATTACTATCTTCTGTTAAACCTTCCCAAAAATCGGGTTCCGAGCTCTCTCCCTGGTGAGGTTGACCATCCTCAAGCTTGACAAATGAGCTGATCAATTCCAAGGCTGCTCTGATCAGTAAAGGAGCAGTATGTGGTTTATTAGGTGATCCCAGTGGATGGAGGGCAATGTGTGGGCTCTAAACTGATGCAAGGGTAGATACCACACAGAAAGTGTATTGGTCTGTTTTAGCTCTAAGTATTATAGTCCTTCCCCATCAGCAAGAGCCCATATCCTTAGGACTTTACTGACTGATTTAAAATCTAATCCTCACATTTACAAACATGAGCATTTCAAAAAATCAAGAAATAGGTAAATTTACAAAATGTTCATAAGAACTTTGGAGCAGCTTGCTGTCATGACTAGGAAACAAGAAATATATATGTTATCCTCCATTTTCCACTGAGTTGTTAGTTTGTAGTCTTGGGTCTACAGTGTACTGCTGACTTCTTCCTAAAAGGAGAACACTATGTCATCCCATCTCTCCCTCAAATGTTGGGAGGAATTATCAAGAAAAGTAAGTTATAATAACAAGCTGGGAAACAGTTGTGTATATCTGTGGATGTGTGTAATAAAAATTAAGTAAGATGCCTTAATTGAAAGAAAAGGGATTCAAGCAATAAAAGCCTTCACCAACTCAAACATTAATATAAATTTTAAAGCAAAAAAAATCAATTAAAGTAAAAATAAAAAGCCACATTTGGATGCAATAACAAAAAAATTGTCCACAACTATATTTCACTAATGAGAAGGTACAGATGCTACATACAGAAGGATTTTATGATGTCCATATGTTTCTCAAATGACTCTCCTTGTTAGCTATTTCTCCAAATCTGTATTTAAGAATAACCTACACCTTCCCTACTGAGAGGGTGTAAATGATAACACACTGTAATATTTCAACAAATGCAAAAAGTTATTGTAAGAAAAATAAAAGCTATAAAATCCACAACACCAGTAGATGTAAATATTAATAAAAACCTGAATTACAGATATTATTTAAACTAAAAAAATCTACATGGTCATTGGCCTAAAGATTTATAAACCTTTAAAACACCAAACAGAAATTAATCTGTAGCCCACCCCCCAAAAATATATATATATAATTAGCTATAGTAACAGTATTTTCATAAAGCATCTATTTAAGCTATAATAATGGACATAGTTTGGTCGCAATCATCACAAAAATCTATAACCATGTAGCAAGTTACCTTTAATTTTAGAGGAGCTATCATTACTTTTCTAGAACATGGTAGCTCGTTATGCCATCTAGCCAGCGCCTTTCCAATAGAGGCCAGGATGACAGGCTGAATCACAGACAAAAAAAGAAGAGCAAGACTGAGGGGAAAAAAAAATCTATCTCCTATCTACAAACTGGTACTTAATTTAAAACTCTGAACTCCCTTCTGCCAGTCTTCCATGAATCTAACCATGTCCCCTCTGTGGTGAAGATTAGTGATTCAGGAGCAAAGCTGGGAAAGGGAGGCTCCCTCTAGCTGGCAACCTATCAAAGGTCAGACTCAGGATTCCCAGTGCACAAGCACCTGTTTGGTAGCTGAAACATATATGAAAACATTAGCTTTTTCTCACACTGAAAAACGACATATTCCCCCCAAATGCTATGCCCATCTTGAAATTTGCCCCATGCAAATAAAATACATAAGAATAAATTACACACAAGTTTTACAACTGACTAAATTATTTGGTCTTTTGGAAATATAATATTCTTATTAAGCTTTTTAATATGAATGGTTTCCAGAAGACACACCAGTGATTTGCTGTTTTGGTAATTAAGTTGGTCCAAACTGGAAAAGTGGTTTAAAAGGATAAGGAAGACCAATTATCTGTGGTAAAAGGCAAATATATTAAAGAACAAATTTTCAGTCACAATAATTTCCATAAGAAACATCCAAAGCACCAAACACTAGTTCAAAAGATATCTTTTCCAAACATGATTTTTAAATTGTCCTCATTTATTAACTGTAACATATTCTGGGCTGTTACTAATTACAGTATTAAAAAGATTTCTGGGGCATCAGAAAATAACATCCAGACTTTGCAAAGATTTTTAAGTTGTCTTTTTCTTTAATATAGGCTCTCGATATATCTATGTGCTCTTCTTTCCTAGATTTCAATAATGCCTGCAAGATCTGAGAACATGATTGTGCTCCAAATACTTGTAATTTCTCAATCCTACTCATTATAAGACATCTCAACGCACCAAGAGTATTTATCTAGTTGTATAGGCGTTGTTTTACCATCTGAGGAGGAAAAAATATTAACTCTTTACTCGATTTTCTGGAAGAAGTGAAACTTTTTAATCCCTTCTTACCTCACCTTCATATTTTACACGCACACACACACACTTCACATGCAATGGGTATACTGTATGTATACGCATATATCCCATTTCTCACGGATTTCAAACTGCTACAGGAAACCTAGAAGTTCTTTTTAGGAAATTACACGCACCTTCCCGACAGGGAAAACAAGTGGGGCAGATCTTCCTGAAATCAGAGTACAGGAGACTCACTGGAGAATCTTCCAAGTCCACATCCCGAGACCGCACCCTCCGCTCCCAGCCGCGGGCACCTCTCCTGACACTGTGTCCCTGGGACGCGGAGGGCAGCGCGGTCCAGACACACAGGCCTGTGACACCAGCACCTCTCGCCTTGGACGAGCGAGCGGCTACCTCAGAACCAAAGCAACGCTGCCGCCAGCGGGGCGACCAGGGAACGCCCCCTGTCCTCCGCGCCTCCGGTCCCGCTGCGACACCCACGGTGGCGTTTAATTAACCAGTGTACCTTCACACAGGCATCGCTCTCCTTACAGCAGCCAAGGGACTTCTCCATCTCCCATCCTGCAGCCTCCCGAACTTTTCTGAAAACCCAGTATTCCGCTGCACAGACTTGGAAGTGCGGTCCCCGTGAAACGCCAGGGTACCCCACTAAGTATCGCTCCCCTCAAGCAACACGTTGGCGGTGCAAACTTTTCCTCCACACCTCGGGTGCACGCGAACGGGGTGCGAGTCTGGGGGCGAGGGGGCCACGCCACGCAGCCCTCGCCTCGGCTCGCCTTGGCCAAGCGTCAGCGCCTTCACCCCAAGATCACCCAACTCGGCCAGCCTCCCTCGGAGCCACCAATCCCGGGGCGGGGACACGCGAGCCAAGTGGGATCCGAGTCGGTCGGACGGAGATGCTGCGACCCTGGGGAAGCCGGGCGGGGAACACAGCAGCGCCGCGGGGGACCCGGGCCCGCGTTCCCAGGGCTTTTCCCGGAGCGGGAGCCGGCCCGCGCCGCGCCGCCACTCACCTCCGCGCGCTCCCGCCGAGGCTGTCGCGCCCCCCGCGCCCCGCGCGGCGACCCCTAACTTCTCCCCCTTCTCCCAACAGCCATCTTCCGAGGGAGCAGAGCAGAATGGCGAGGCAGGAAGCAGGCGCGGGGACGGA
>NW_004955410.1:21030297-21045681 GCF_000276665.1 Chinchilla lanigera | reverse complement strand
GCCCGCCTCGCAGCCCGGCGCCCCGCGCCGCCGCTCTCGCCCGAGGAGCAGGAGGGGTTCGGGGCGGTACCTGGGACGGCCCCGCTGACGCCTGGAGCTTTTGGGATGGGTGAAGGCAATTGTAAAAGAAAATGCTACAGATGAGGTGTTGTTTTGTTTTGTGTTTTAAGGACCGAAGGGGAAAGCCAGGGAAATATGGTGACGGTTGTTGGAACTATCATTTAGGTTTGCCGCGTTTTAAGGCTGAACTGAGAGCACCATCGCTCAGAAACCAAGGCTGGCAGAAAGGAAGCAGGTAGTGGGCTGGATTGTTGGGTTTTTATTATTATTACTTCTGGAACTTAAGTCTATACTAGGATTACTCATACCTATAGACTCCTTTATAATGCATAACATAATGAAAAATGTAACCAAAGAAGTGTAATTCTAAACATACTTATCTAATGCTAGCAGATGCTCAAAGAGTCTAATACTTATGCTGTCTGTAAAATCTGACCCTCACTCTCATTGGAGCTGGTGTTTCTACATGTACGTTTCTGCGTCAGCTAAAACACAGCCAGCGCAAAGATTATGCGGAGGGAAAGAACAACAGAGACCTAACCCAGTGCCCTCCTTTTCAAGGAGGGAACTGGGACCCATAGGAGCAACATGATTTGCCCAAGATCTCACGGTGGTGGGGTTCACATTATAACCAGACTACCAGTGACCTGAGGCCAGGTAACTTGGAGAAAAGAAGAACCTCCTGCTGTCTGTAACTGAATCAGAAATAATTCAGCATTGACAGAGGATGAAAGGGTGTGATGGCTAAATGTAGCCATTACTTGGCCCTAATCAGGAATTCACATTCCAGGAGTACAACTAGCTAGCTTGAAGTAAAAAAAGCCACAGTCCTAAGGCTGGTACTAGAGCTGCAGCTAGCTTAACTTTCTATCCACGTCAGGATTCTGTTAATTAGCATGATGAATCTTAATAATGGGCTCTTAGTGATGAAATTGATGGTATTGATTAAAGTATTTTAGAGATACTTCTCATTTGTATACGAGCCAGGTATATATATATATATATATATATATATATATATATATCTAGTAACTTTACCGCCCTTCATCTTTCAAAAGAGCGTGCTCTCAGAAATGGTCAAGTGAACTGCTTTGTTAATATTTCTTTTAATGATTCTGATGCCTCCAATCGTGCTAACGGAGACGATTGTCCTTCCATCATCTCTCAAGAAAAACTTTCATGACTGAGACAGAGAAGTAGCAATTCCTGGGGCTTCGCTGCTCATCTGAATCATGTTTATGTAGCAAGGGTGTGCACACCAGAATTCGAACTGAAGTTTGCTTTTTTCTTTCATAAAGATGGTACAGGAAGCAGTGAACCTTCACATAATTATTTATGTCTACCACATCTAGGTCATTTCATAAGGAGAGAGAGCTGCCTTCTTCATCGTTCTCATACTCTTTTGAACATGGACGTTGGGCAGGGTACTTGCTGGCTGCTACTGGAGATTCAACTATTTTAAAGGATGGTTTAGTAGAAAAGATATAATTTTTCCTAAAAGTACTGATGAGGTTCCTGTGCTCTTATTCATACCTGTCTATATTATAACATATATGACATTATGGTATTTTTTTCTGATTTAATTCTTCCTTCAGTTGAGCTCTAGGAAGACAGGGTAATTCATTCACGTATTTTGTAGGGTCGTAAAAGTACATTTCTTAGTAAAGTTTTAGATTTATAGGGAAATTAAGATAATAGTACAGGTTGAGCCTCCCTGATCTGAAATCTGAAATGCCTTCAACATGATGCCAGAAATGGAAAAATTCTACACCTGACCTCGCATGGCAGACTGCGGTCAAAACTGAAATACACTAAAAATATTGTATACAATTTTCTTTAGACTGTGTGTATAAGGTATATGTAAAATAAAAGAATTTCATGTTTAGATTTCAGTCCCATCTTTGAAAAATCTCATTATGTGTATGCAAATATTTCAAAATCTGAAAAAACAAAAATTACTTCTGGTCCAAAGTGTTTGGATAGGGGTATGCAAATTGGATAGAGAATTCCAATATATACTGTCCCACACATTCACCCAATTTCTCCTGTCATTAACATTTTTTGGTTGGTATAACATACTTCTTTCAATTTGTGACCTGGTATTTTCATGTTATTATTAATTGAGGTCTATAGTTATAATATTCTTTAGTTTTGAAATAATCAATGCCCCTTTTCTGTATCAGGGATTAGTATCAAGGATACTAACATATTTAATGGTCATGTCTCCTTAGGTTACTCTTGGCTCTAACAGTTTCTCAGATTTTCCTTGTTTTTGATGATCATGCCAGTTTGGAGGAGTACTGGTCAGATATATTGTGGGATACCTCTCTGTTGGTATGGGTCTGATGTTTCTGTCATAATGAGTCTAGAATTGTGGGCTTCCAGAAGAAAAAGTATAGCGATAAAGCACCATTTCATCACATTAGATCAAGCAAACATAACTAGCAACATGATTACTTCGTGGACCTTGATTATCTGGCTGAAATAATGTTTGTCAACTTTCTCCACTATAAAGTTACTCTTTTCTCTCGCTTTACATTCTATATTCTTTGAAAGGAAGTCACTGTGTGGAGCCCATACACAGAAAGTGAGGATTTATGGCCCCTTCTTTTAGGTAGATATCTACAAATTTATTTGGAATTCTTGTACACGCATTCATTTTTATCTCCAGAGATCAGCATAGTGCCTTCCACATTGTATAGCCTTAACACATACGGAATGCAAAAATATGATTAAACAGAATTTTTTCTCTAAGATAGCGACCAGATATCAGCAAAATGACAAAATGGAACTTTCCAGTGCTTAATTCAGTACAGAAACATCAATTTGAGTAACAATTTTGTGCACAAAAATACCTTCCTAGAAATAAAAGAACCCAAATGAGCAATTACAGCACCTAGATATAGCATAGATATAAAAGAGATATTGAAAAGGCACAAAGAAAGTGGTCCTTCGGTTTGGGAGAAGGAAAGGGAAGTGAATATCAGATTGGCCTCAGACCTCAACAGGAGGCTTTCCCAGTAAAACCCAGTGGTGTGCAGGCCCGCATGGTACCAAGCCCAGGCTCCAGATGCACCTCCAGGCCAGCTCTCCCCTCGACTGAGTTCTAGACAAGTCGTTTCAGCTTAAGCTGCTTGAATCACTGAGCTGACCCCCACAGAGCTTCAGACCTGCCTCATCACCAGGCAGCCTGCAGGGCTTCGTGATCAGACTGGCACCACAGACCCAGCCTCTGGACTGACCATTGCAAAAGCAGGATCTCTGGCTGTTCTAGGTTTCACACCAGCCAAGAATTTGCTCAGCCTGTGTATAATGCCAGCCTTCAGGGCCAGGTCAGCACCCATGACCTCAAGCATCAACCTGCACCCTCAGATACAGACTGCAGGCCCACTCAGGGCCAGGCCAATCCTTACAGCACCACTCTCCAGGCCGCCCACTGTGCCCCAACGCTCTGACGTACCCAGTGTCTGAGCCTTTGTCAGCAGTCCTTATGGACTCCAGCACTGAACAGTCCCCACAGACCAGGCTCCAGGACCACCCTGGAGACCCAGACTCTAGATCAGTCCCCATATCCTTGGGTTCCAGGGATGGACCTCCCCATCACTCTCGGCACCAGGTTACAACCTGTGATCCTAAGCTCCAGACTGACTCCCATGGTCTCAGGCTATACGCTGGGCTACTCTCTGTAGCTACAGACTCCAACAGACCCTTCAAGCCATGAAAATTGCAAAGATTGTAATGAAAAATATAATAGAGACCAAACACAACAGAACTGATCAAACATAAGGAAGAACCTGTGCACTTGAAGACAGGTTGTTTAAATAAGTATATTGGTGTACTTCCCCTGTATCCACAGGGTTACCTTCCCTGACCCCTAGTGGATGCCTGAAACCACAATGAGTACCAAACCCTATGGATACTGTGTTTTTAAAAATCATATTTTCTTATGATAAAGTTTAATTCATAAATTAGGTGCAATAAGATTAATAATAACAATAAGAATAATTATATTAATAATGTAGAATAAAGATGATGTGAAGATAGTTTGCTTCTCTTAAAGTATTTTACTGTATTCACTCTTTTCATGATATGACACTATAACTATGTGATGAGACAAAGTGAGGTGGGTGATCTAAGATTTGTGACATAGTGTTGGACTACTACTTTAGGCTACTGTGTTAGGCTTACTTGAACGCGAGTACTGCAGTGCTGTGAGAATCCGTCTGATGACTGGGATAGCTATGAAGTGACGGATGAGTGAATACAAACCATGTGGGTATTCCAGACAAAAAGATGAGTCTTGTCCCAAGAGGAATAGTTGGGATGGTGTGCAATTTCATCATGCTATGAAGAAAAAATGTACATATTAAAACTGTTGAATTGTTTGTTTCTGGAATTTTCCATTAAATAAGTTTGGATCATAGTTGACCACAGGTAACTGAAACCAAGAAAGCAAAGTCACAGAGAACCAAGAACTACTGTAATCTGAGAAATAAAAAAGAATAGAAAGAAATAAAGAAGCTTATGGGATTGATGGGATGCCATCAAAGAGCAAATATGTGGTTTATCGAATTTCAAGAAGAAAAAAGAAAAACAAAAGACCTGAAAGATTATTTAAAGAAATAATAGCAGAGAACTTTTCATATTGAGAGTATATACATATATATATATATATATATATATTTCCCAAAACATAGGAAGGTGAAATTATTCTATCAAATTTAATTCAAACAAGATTAAACCAAGACATATTAAATCTATCAAAAGTTAAAGACAAGGCTTTGGGTTTTGCCCAGGAGTAGAACATATGCCTAAAACAAAAACAACAAAAAACACATTCAGATGTTTAAAAAAAAATCTAATGATAAAAGGATGATCCTGAAAGCAGCAAAAGACTTAAATCATGTATAAGAGAGGTCAGTAGGATTAGTAGTGAATTTCTCAACAGAAATCTTAAGGGCCAGGAGAGAATAGGAGGATATATTCAAAGTGCTGAAAGTTAAAAACTGCCAAGAAAGAATGTTTGTTTGACAGCAAAGTTGTCATTTAAAAATAAGGAGAGATAAAAACCTTTCCAGACAAATAAAACAAAAAATGCTAAAGAAATATCTTGAACTTGAATACAAAGAACTCCAATTAGTAACAGAAAAATATTTAAAAGTATAAAATTCACTGGCAAAGGTAAGTATGCAGTCAAATTAATAACCTGTAATAATAGTACTTAAATTACATCTTTACTATGAAGGTTAAAAGACAAAAGCATTAAATATAATAGCTAGAGTAATATTTTAAGAGGTACAAATAAAAAGATGTAAATTGTGACATCAAGATATAAAATGGAGAGAGTGCAGTAGAAGTGTTGAGCTTTTCTATATGAACAAAGTTAAATTGCTCTCAGCTCAAAATAGTCTATAAAAGCATAAGATGTTTTAGATAAACTTCATGATAACTGCAAGCCAAAGACAAGATGCATAAATTATAGAAAGAAAAAAATCATACAACTAAACAAAGTCATATAATCACAAAGGAAGACAGCAAGAAATCAATAAAGGCGTGAAGAATATATACAAAACTAGCCAACAACTAGCACGGCAATAATATATTCTAAAGTATAGACCAAGGATAGTTAGGCTTATGTGAGATAAAGCAGATGTCAATATACAGTCATTATATAATGATAAAGGGGTCAATTATGGAAAAAGATACAACAATTTTAAATACATAGGCATTCAATATCAAACTACCTAAATATACAAAGCAAATATTGATAGATCTACAAGGAGAGAGAGATGATAATACAATGATAATAGAGGACATCAGTACCTCACAGCAATGGATACATAGAGCATCCAGACAGAAATCAATAAGAAAACTTCAGAGTTAAACTACAATTCAGATTAATTGCACCTAACAGATATATACAGCACATTCTATCCAACAGCAGCAGAAGATTCCTCTTCTCAAGTCTACATGAAGTATTATCTTCACTAAATCATGGGTTAATGATGAGAAACAAAACAAGTTTCTAAAAATTTATCATTGAAACAATATTAAATATCATGTCTGTTCTCAATGGAATAGAACTAGCAAACAATATGTGAAGGAATTCAGGGAAATTTCAAAACACAGAAATTAAACAATATGCTCCTGAATAACTAATATGTCACAGAAGAAATTAAAAGGGAAGTTAAGAAATATTTTGAAACAAAAAAAGACACACAACATATCAAAACTTATGGATTCAGCAAAAGCCAGAGTTCAAAGCAGTAAATGCCTGCTTTTCTCAAAAGAGAACTATCTCAAAACATTAAGACCCAAGGAGGTGAAAAAAAAAAAAGAACCCAAAATTAATACTAGAAAGGAAATCATAATTATCAGAGAAAAAAATCAGTGAAATAGAGATTAGAAAAACAACAGAAAAGATCAACAAAACTAAGAATTTGTTTTTGAAATAAGAAAAATTTAAGCAGCAAACCTTCACTTGGAATAATAAGAAAAAGAAACACTTCAACTGATACCACACAAATAAAAGGTTCATAAGAGGTTGCTATGACCAATTATATGCCAACAAATTGTATAAACTTGAAGAAAAGAGTAAATTCCTAGGCAAATACAATATACCAAGATTGAATCAAGAAGAAATAGGGAATCTGAATAGACCAGTAATGAGTATAAAGACTGAATCAGTAATAAAAGTCAGAAGTCTCCAATCAAGAAATGCCCAGGACCTGATGACTCCAATGCTGAACTGTAACACATTTAAAAAAGAAAAAATAATAATTCTTCTCAAATGCTTCCAAAACATTACTGAAGAACAGAATATCTACAAACTCCTTTCATGAGGCTAAAATTATCCTGCCGCCAAGCCAGATAAGGACATCATTAGAAAAGAAATAACCATACATAAAAAAATTCTAAAATAAAACGCTCGCAAATAAAATTCAACAGTACATTAGAGGATCATTCACTATGATCAAATGTTATTTATCTCTGAGATGCAAGGAATATTTATGGGGTTCATATTATACAAGTCTATAAGAGTGTTATCCTTCTCTAACACATTGAAGGACAAAAACTAGATGTTCTTCATAATCAATACAGAAAGTGCATTTGACAAAATTCAACATGCTTTCATGCTTTTAAAAAAACTCTCAAAAATTCAGTATGGAAGGACTGTACCTCAGTGCAATCAAGGCCATAGATAAGAAACTCATAGCTAACATATTCAGTGGTTAAAAAGTTGAAAGATCTTTCCTTAAGATCAAGAACAAGCGTGGTGGTGCATACCTATGATCCCATCACTCTGAAACACTGAGCAGGAGGATTATAAGTTCAAGCCAAACCTGGGCAACTTAGTAACTTAGCAAGACCCTGTCTCAAAACAAAAAATAAAACATGACTGGGGATATAGCTTAGTGCAAAAGCCCTTGATTCAATCCCCAGTTCCAGGGGGGAAAAATCATAACAAGACAGTGATGTCCACTCACAGCACTTCTGTTCAACAAAGCATTAGAAGTCTTAGCCAGAGCAATTAAGCAAGAGAAAGAAAAGTCATCTAATTGGGAAGGAAAATTAAATTGTTCCTATTTGCAGACAACATGATCATATATATAAAAACCCTAAAAGATCCATCAAAAACCTCTTATAACTAATAAATTAATAAATTTCAAGCTACACAACCAACATGTAAAAATCAGTAGCATTTCTTATTAAATACTACTGATTTCTTATTAAATGCAGAGCAATCAAGGAAATTATTATAATACTTATAAAATAAAATACATATAAATAAGTTTATCTGGGTGCAATGACATACTCCCTGTTATCCAGCACTCAGGAGGCTGAGACAGGAAGATCACTGTGAGTTTGAGACCAACCTGGGCTACATAGTGAGTTGAGGGCAGCCTTACATAGCAAGACTCTGTCTCAAAAAAAAAAAAAAAAATTTAACTAGGGAGATGAGAGACCTGACCTACATTTTATATTGATAGGACAAATTGAAGACAGAAACAAATGAAAAGATGTTCCATGTTTGCAGATTAGAAGAATTAATGTAAAAATGGCCATAATACCCAAAGTGATCTGCATATTTAGCACAATCCCCATGAATATTCAGTGTCATTTTTCACATAAATGGAAAGGAATGCCAAAATTCACACCGAATCACAAGAGCCCCCAAATAGCCAAAACAATATTAAGCATAACAGAGCAAAACTGTAGGTATCACACTTCCTAACTTTAAGATATATTGTTAAGGTGTTATAATCTAATCCACATGGTACTGGCATAAAAACAGAAACTTTGATTAGGCAAGCATAAGACCCAAAATTATCAAACCACATAAGAGGAAAGTTCCATGACATTGTCTGAGTGATGACTTAGAGAGGAACCAAAAACAGTAGGTAAACAAAGAAAAAGACAAACAGGATTGTATCAGCTCCCCCTTTGCTGGGACCATATACCTAACACCCAAAAGTGAAAGGATGAAATGGCTTATTTGGCTTATTGTTTAAGAGGATTTAGTCCATGTTAGCTGGGTTCAGGCAGGAACCTCATGGTGGCAGATGTGGCAGAGCAAAGCTGCTTACTTCATGATACCTAAGAAGCAGAGCAAGAAAATAGTATCGCGGAAGAAAGGATGGGGACCAGATATGAACCCCAAAGTCACACCACACTCATCCCCTAGATAGCTCCCAAGCCAACAAGTAAGATGACAAGTAAGCTTAACTGTCACAAGGATTATGAACTAAAAAGTGTCGCATGGCCAAGAAAACAAGGAACAGAGTGAAGAGACAGTTATGGATTAGGAGAAAATATTTGCAAACTATATATTGATGAAAGGCGAATATCCAAAATGTATAAGCAACTCACCAGCAAGAAAACAACCCGAAAAAATTTCTCAGAAGAAGGTATAAATGGCTAACAGATGCATGAAAGAATGCCTGAATCTCTAATTACTAGAGTAATACAAAATAAAAACCACAGTGGGACAGCACCTCACATCTGTTAGACTGTCTGTCGTCAAAAAGATGAAAGAAAACAAGTGTTAGAGAAGATGTGGAGGAAAGGGAAGGCTGACAGACGATTGGTGGGACTGAAAATTAGGCATTATGGGAAATAATATAGAGTTTCCTAAAAGAAACAGAGTAGAACTAACTCTATGATCCAGCAGTCCCTCTGGAGACATACCCAAGATAAATGATATCAGTGTGTTGACGAGGCATCTCCACTCCCTTCTTTACTGCAGCATTATTCACAACAGCCAACATGTAGAACCAATGTGCTCCTGATAGATGAAAGGATAAGGAAAGTGTGGTATACACACACAAAGGTGTTATTCACCCTTGAAATGAGAGAATTCCTTTTATTTTCAACAATGCAGATGAATCTGAGGCATTATGGTAAGTGAAATAACACAGGCACTGTGAGACAAATGCAACATAAAGTTACTGATATGTGGAATTTAACACGGTAATTTGATGAGCAGAAAGTGGAATGCTGGTTACTAGGAGAGAATCAATGCAGGTTGGGGACATTGCTATCAGGGAGATGTTTGTTACAGAACGCAAAATTTCTACTAGACCAGGAGGAATAATTGTAAAAAATCTATTGTACAGCATGGTGTCTAGAATTAAACACAATGTATGTATTCTTGAATACTACTAAGAAATTCTATCTTAAATGTTCTCATCACCAAAAATTGAGAAATATGTGAGGTAATCCATATGTTAATTAGCTCTACTTAGCAATTCCAGAATGTATACATATTTCAAAACATCATGTTGTACACAATAAATACGTACAACTGCAACATAAATTAAATCAGTTAATTAGAAAAGAAAGCTAATAATATTCTTTGCATGTTAGCAGAAAACAAAAGCCTTGTGATAATTTTCTTTTACTGTTAACCATAGAGAGGAAAATAAATGAAGTGTTTCTGGGGTGGTGATGGGCAATGTTTGGTAAATCTCTTTAGAGGGAAAAGCACTGTTTACATGTCAGCATTGGTTGAAATATCTGTGGCATCTCCTAAGGACCACACCTCCTGCCGCACCAGTACCCAGCTCAGCCACGTGATGGATGTCATTAGAAGAGATATGCTTTACTTTCAAGCAGAATTTTTAGCAGCTTTCCTGTGGTTCCTTTATCCCTCTTTGCCCTCAGCAACTAAATCAGCTATTTTCCAGATAAGGGAAAACTCTTCTTTTTCCAGGAAAGAAGACTACATGAAGCAGGACCTCCTCCAAATCACTCAGCCTCTAAATGGGAGCAAGAAAACTGCTGATACGGAGGGGTTTGTTCTTACCACACGTCACTCAGTGTTTCAGGTCCAGTGGCTCCATCCTTTCTAAGTTCCTGCAGTTGGATCGAGTGTTGTGTTTGATTCAGTTCTCATCTGTATTTTGTTATGATACAGCAAGGTTTAAAAATAGAAAAATGGATGGAACTAGATATTATCATGTTAAGTGAAACAATCGCACTCAGAAAAACAAGTCATCACATGTTTTCTCACATATGTGGCATCTCAGTTAAAAAATACAAGAGAGATATAAAAGTAGAAGGGAGACCATTAGACAAGAGAAAGGGGTCTGGGGGAGGGAGAAGGGAGAAGGGAGGGGAGTGTAGAGGACAGGCGTGGGGATGGATATGATCAAGGTAGGTCACATGCATGCACAAAAACATCACAATGGAACCAAATATTCTGTTTAATTATTATGCATTAATTAAAATATATAAACATTGTTCTTTACAAATAAAAAAAAAATCTTTTGTTTTGACACTGTCAACAAAATCAACTGAATACCCACTGTGCCCAGAACACTGTGGCAGATACTGTAAATCATGCTTCTGAATTTTAGTTTTAGGTTGATGCCATTGAAAAGTATAGGTATAATATTTAGAAGTAACAAAGAAATGTAGCTAAAATAATATACTGCCAGAGGGTAGTTTTTACCATGAAACTAATGTACTTTAGGTGGGGGGGGGGGGAATCTAACACAGTTGCCTTCTAAACCTCTGAATTAGTAATTTAGTACAGTATTATTCTACATGAAAGGACCCTGATTTATTTCACTTATGAGTATGGTCTCTAGTTGCATCCATTTACCTACAAAAGCCTCAAGTTTATCTTTTTTTAATAGCTGAGTAATACTCCATTGTATAAAAATACCACATCTTTTTTATGCATTCCTCAGTGGATGGGCATCTGGGTTGTTTCCAAGATTTAGCTATAACAAATTGTGCTGCTATAAATATGGGTGCACATATATCACTGTGGTATGATGTCTTTAATTCTTCTGGGAAAATACCCAGAAGGGGAATAGCTGGGTTAAGTGGGACTTCCAATCCTACTTTTGTGATCCAAATTGATTTCCACAGTGGTTTCACCAATCTACACTCCCACCAGCAGTGGAGTAGGGTTCCTTTCTCCCCACAGCCTCTCCAGCATTTGTTATTGGTTGATTTCTGAGCAATGTAGGTGAGGATAGTGATGTGCAATGTAACAGCCACTGTTGATTTGTATTAATTTGTCTTGAGACCCTGTATCACTTCGAATGTTCTTGCTTTGATTTGTTTATGGTCATAATACTGGTATGCTGCTACTGTTCTATTTTTTTGTTTGTTTCTCATGTACTACTCTCTTTAAAATAAAATTTAAAAAAAATTTTAAAAATTTTTGAATAAAGGACACTGAATATTTGTAAAGTTTAGAACCCACCAAACCTGGCTCTTTCCTGCATAGTATTCACTATAAAGAGTGAAAAGAAAGTGTCATTATAATTCTAACAGTAAAAGTGAACACACCCACACAAGGACAGGTGCATAGAGTCTGTACTTCTTGAAAGGTGGCCCTGAGATGTGGGTACCCTGGTCAGATTTCACACTGCTTCAGCATGTTTCATTGGTCTTTTTTAAAATTTATTTTAAAAATAAAAGAAGGAAAGCATATTAACAAGCAGACATCCATTTACAAAGTAGCATAAGAACAATACAAGCAATACTGAATTACAAAGTGGTAGGAAATTAACAATGGTTGTTGTATTACCTATTGATATCTTCAAAGTGGTTTCTGAGGAAAACAAATAGAGACATGCAAGATTGAACAAATAATTAATCATTAACTCTTCCTTTCAGTAAAGCAATAGAAGTCAGTAGTACCACTATGTTAGCTATCCTATATATACATAATTTCCCTTTCTTTCCTTTCTCTTTTCCCTCTTCCCAGTTGCTCTTTACTTTTGCAGTTTCCTTTCATTTCACAATGTCTATCACACCTCCTAATTTTTATTTGCAGGCACTTGTGCCACTGACCTATATCCCCAGCCCTTCATTGGTCCTTATAAGGAATAAGGATACCTTCAGCAGCAGACAGAGCTTCCTGGATCTACAAACCACCCAACACACAAGGCTGTGTCTTTCCAGCCAGAGGAGCATTTTCCTAGCTTGTGGCTTGCTTTCTCTTTGTCATCAAGAAAAATAGTTGTGCACATTTGTTGTCCTTTCCATAAAAGTTTCAGTTTCCACCAGGAAAATTTTTTCCTAGAAGTCATTTCATTTAGAGAATAACTTTGCAATGGTTGCTGGTGATGCCTCCCTGGAAGGATTAAGTAACTGTTTTTTCTCAATTAATTCTGTTGTTTCTGGGTCTGCAACAATGGGTACCTTGCTGCGCATCATGTGTGCATGAACTCCTCATTGAGCGGAAAGGCCTGTGCAGTAACAGAGATTGTAATGTAACCCATTAAGGATTTCTTTCCCTTGCTAAATGTTGAATGGAAAGGGGATGAATATGCTGATTGTTAATAACCCCTTTCTTATGCAAAACTATGTGGGTCATGGTAGGTTCAATCACAACCCATTGCTCATTTATGAACTACTCTGAACTGCAATTAGACACGTGCCATAGGAAGTGCTATCACCATGTGCCAGTAAGCCATCAGCCACGTTTTTGTCATGAAACAAACAAAAGCTCCCATATATACGAGTATGTTCTCAGAGTAGGTTTTATTTAAAAGAATATTTTTATAAATATTTCATATGAAGATGATCTCTGAACCTTCAGTCTGTATCTAATCTGCTTACATTGCAAGAAAAGACTTTAAAACTCAGGAGCTGTCTGCACTTATAATATTGGTAGGTAAATTAGAGTCCTTATCAGAAAAAAACAACATAAAAAACTTTTACCTCAAGTTAAAGGAATAACATGAACAAATGATATTACAAATGATATTTTTGAATTTTTTTCTCAACATGCTTAAACTAAACATGAGATATTATAGCTCCAATACCATATTACCTTGTGATGTTAATTTATAACTTAATATTCCTTCTTATACTCATTCAGCTAGACGATGTTGTTTGACACATATATATATATAAATTTTAGGATGCCCTTTTTTTGGTACCATGAATCGAAATCAGGACCTTGCACTTGCCAGGCAGGCATTTGTGCCACTGAACTATATCCCTGGTCCTAGGATGCCTTTTTAAAGAAAGCCTTTTTCAGTCCTTCTAATAGTTTTCTAACCTGTGAAAAAATAAATAGTGGATTAAGCAAATTAAGAATTTTGTTTATTTAATTTTTAACATTATCTACCTAGAGATAGGAAGCTACTGGTATTTATTTGCTAGCTCAAGAATAGGGGACTTTGTAATTTCTGTGACCTTTTCTTCATTGTCACAAAGTGGATGTTGTAGCTTCAGCTATTAGATCTACTGTCTACATAATCTAACAAAAAATAAGGGGCAAAGGCATATACGAGAAGGAGCACATGTATTTAGAAAATAAAAGTTTTCCCAAAAATACCAGTCTTTTGCCTACTTCTCACTGGCCACAGATGTTTTACATCATCAATGTTCTTTACAAGGCAGACTAAAAAGCAAATAAATGTATTTATTTATGTGTTTCTTTTTACTTTTCCATTATCTAGAGAAAGACAAAGGAAGGAGATTGAGAGTGCATAAGAGAATCAACATCTAATATCTTCCACAGTTCCCAAAACATAGATTTTTTTCCAAACAAAATGAGGCATCAATACATCAATGAGGTATTGAAATATTGTATAACAATCAAAAGATTTGTAAGAGAATAGGCCTTCTTACAGAATTTCATAGAATTTCATAAGTTTATTTTCCTGCTTTTACAAATGAGGAAAATGAGATTCAGAATTTTTAAGTATCCTGCACAAGACCATGGTCAGGTCTTACTTATTTCAGAACTAAGAGCCCACTCTGATCTATCACGCACCTTCTATGTCAATTTCCTCTTCCTCCTGTAACCCCATGCACTACACCTTTTCTGAGTAACTTTTTGTTGTTGCTGCTGTTGTTTTTAAAAAGAAAAGTATTCCTCCCACTTTCTATAACTCATTTCCATCTTCTGAGTTGAAATTCCAAATTCCAGAGTTTCCAGTACACTTGGTATTGTTTTGATTAGTGTGTAAACAAGGTTGATACTATAACCCTCTTTTACTGTTGCTCACCATGTTAAATCTTGTTAACTTTGGAGTTGTTATTTCTGAACAGTAAAAACAATGCGATGGCCCTTCCTTCTCTAAACATGATTGTAGTTGCCTACAAAGTAGTATTTTTCATCAAGAGACTCTGCAGCTGCTTGAGAGGACATGATGCTTTCATAAAATTGTGAGAAGAAAATTTAAATTTAGAAAAAAGATTCATTTTGAAATCAACTATTAACAAAAGTGCTTTATAATAGTTCTGGTCATTAAAATTATAAATCATATATTGTTATATATAATTGGAAAACTAATATGAGTTACTCAACTTTTATGAAGAAATATTTTTAAATGTTTTAATCTCTGGATTTTAATACATAATGAACTCTACAAGTGATTTCTAAATTCCTAATTTTTATTTCATGTAATTCATGAACACTTAGAAAGCATTAAGGAAATTGATTCCCATTATATTATTTCATTGCCTTTCACTCATGGAAATCCATGGTAATATGCATTTTTGTTTAAAAAAATCTAAACATCAGTTCTTCTAAGCCAAAAAATATCAGTAAACAACTTTTAAATTGTGCCATTGGTGCAAAATCCTTCAAAGAGGGGGAAACACCAAGAACTGCTAGCTAAATTTACATAAATGGCCTTGTTACTTTGAACAGGGTATCAGTGCATAGGACAATGGCAGAACAAAGCAGAGGGCAGCATGGACTTGTTGTAAGGGTGGCACTGCTAAGGTGTCACTTACTTTACTGGCCAGGTGATAAGCTTTATTAAAATTTCCTTGTAGATATTTCTTTCCTTAGAAAGAAAACATAGTGAAAGACCATTGTTATGGTTGATACATTGTGTCAAC
>NW_004955410.1:20913806-21030197 GCF_000276665.1 Chinchilla lanigera | reverse complement strand
CTGGGAGGCCAGGCAGTGTGCCCCTGAGAGGGCAATGTGTGAAGCCGTGAGTGTGAAGCAAAAGGGGCACTGGAGAAAAGCCAGGACCACAGATCATCAAAGGAAAGCTGCAAGGAGGGAGCAAAGTGGGCCTAAGAGAGAAGCCGTGGAAGCTGTAACCACCAGAAGTGCCACAGGGGTGGACTCATGCAAAACCTTTGTAGCTCACAATGTGCCACAAGTTGCTTCAGATGCTGCATGTGGAATTACAGGATGTAATGTTAGCCCTGCTGGATTTTGGACTTGCTTTGGTCCCCATACTCTGTATCCCCCTGTTTACCTTTTGGAATGGTACTGCTTATTTTGTGCCATTGAATGTTGGGAGTGTTTAACTTTTCATTTGCACAGGGGCTCACAGCTAAGAGTTTGCCTTACATCTTGGAGGCTTGGGACTTGGACTTTTCAGCAGTGCTGAAACTGTTAGGACTTTGGCAACTCTTTTGGATGGACTAAATGCCCTTTGCATAAAGGGATGTGCATGAGTCTTTGTGGGGGGAGAAATGTTATGGTTCTAATGTAATAGCATGTCTTTGTATCTGGAAACTGGTTTAAAGAAATGTATCAGATTGCCAAGTTGACAAGGGTTGGAGTGTTATGGTTGATACATTGTGTCAATTTGGGGAGTCTAGATGTTTGGCTAAGTGACTCAGAAGGAAGCCAGGGTGCTTACTTTGTATACATCCTGAGCCTGTGGAAGAGAAGGGCAAAGATTATGTGAGAGCCACACGCCCCTTAGGTGGGGGTAGCCTGTTTACAAAGTAAGGCAGGGAAAGAAGCTGCTTGCTGCCATTCCTCCCTTTTGCTCTGGCTGCCTTGCTGTTCGGCTGCCATTCCCCCTCTTTGCTCTTGTTGCTTTGCTATCTTCTGCCTCAGAGCCAGCCAAGTATGGACTGAAACCTCCACAAACTGTGAGCTAAATAAACCTTTCCTTCCTTCATTTTGAGGGTTGGGTATTTTGTCTCAGCAACGAGAGAAAAGTAACCAAGACAACCATGTAAAGAGCAGTGAAAAAGCAACAATCTGACAATGAATTCTGATGCCATGAAGAAGGTATCTGCTTTCTTTAGACTACGCATGATTACAACTGGGAAGGTTGATTTCATCCTCATGAAACTGGGCCTTCATATGTCAGCTACTATTCTCCTCCATGAAGTTTCTATTCCAGGGTCTGGGCACACGATGTTCAATTGTCTTGAAAGTGTATCCTTGTGGCAGAGAGGACAAAGATATAGTGGACAGAAGCTATGATTTTCAAAGCCTCCCCCTAAATGTTATTGATTCCCTGGTATTTTATTACTCAAAGCAAGTCACATGGCCATGACTCAATCCCGTGGGTAGGAAATATAATCCTCTCCTAGGGAGTACCTCAATCAGTGCTGACAGTATTATATGCTTATTAAGGGTCTCCTATCCATTAAGCACAACGTTAGGTGCTAGAACATAGATTATTCCATTTAATTTTACAACAACCCTCCAGCTTAGATACTAATAATTGTCACTATTGAAGAAGAAATTGAGACATAGTAAAGTTAATTGCTGCTAAAATCCCAAGGCTAATGAATAAATAATGGAGCCTAATTCAGACACAAGCAGTTTGACTCCAGGGTACAGCTCCTAAACCAGTGTGCTGAAATAACAACACAAAGCCCTATTCCATAGTTTTAGATGAGGAAGACAAAAGATGTAATATAGAGAAATATGAAACAATGGAAGTTCATAATACTTTAGCACTAAGTCAGCAAGTCCTAGTAATGCACATATTCAGTGAACTTGATTACTTGCCATCCATTTATCCCCTGCAATATCCATAGTAGCATAAAAAGACATTCCTAGGGACTGAGGCCAAAAAGACCTCTAAGGATAATTTGAGACAGATTATATTTATTGAAGGAAATCAAAGATCAAGACCAAAGGGTCCAACAGAGTGAACTAAGATATGGTTTCTTGACCTTTCAGGCTGATGAACTATTTCTCCTTGGCAAGGGGGGCTTTGTGGTCAAAACTACAATCACAGCAAAATTGTCTCCACTTATACATCTCTGTACGGAAGTGTTATCTTAAATCTTAATTTCATGATGGTTTTGTTCATGATACATCCTTGTGACTCATTTTCAAAAGGTGCTGCTTTATCAAGCTGAAATTTTAGTAGATTGCTCTTAGCAATAGCAACAATCAGAAAGAACCATTCTGACATTGTCCTGGGTGTTGTTATCATCATCATATCATCATCATGATGTCAGCTGACATTTAGTGAAACTGAGGCTCAGAATGGTAAGTTACTTAGTGAAGAGCTCAGAGTCGATAAGTAGTAGGCCAGGGTTAATCCCAGGACAGCCGGACTCTACAACCAGCTCTTGTGTTAGTACCTAGATATCATTTCCTTTGTCCACCTGTGTCACTCCAGAATGAATTAAGAAGAGTGGGCAAGAGTGTAGAGAATTAAAGTCCAAATTTCTAGAATTACACAAAAAGTACATGGGATGGATAGATAGATTAATTTTCCATACCTATAACTGCACTCTTCCCTCATTTTTACCCGATAGTGATATTCTTTCTTTATGTCCCACATCCATCAGCCTAAGATCTCGTATTGATTATATTTCAGTACAAATAAATTTTCATTAATTTGTTCACCTTGGGGAGGATATACTTGCTGCTGTTGCTTTACAATTGTTTTTAAAGACTAAGTCTGGACAGATGGATTTATAAATTGCAACCAGCTTTTCCAGGCTGTTGATTCTTCTTTCTCTTCTAATCTAGATCAACTCTGTCTTCCCTCTCTGCCTGTTTCCTCAGCAAGCTCAATTTCATATTCTTTCTTAAACTCTTCAATACAGAATTGTTCAGTTCACCTGAATATTGCAGTTAAGACTTAATTATTATATATACTTATCATAATTAAATGTTGTATACTTCTTTCATCCCTGGATTCTAATCCTAACCCCTGATATACTAACAAGGGGAAAGTTTATTAATTAAAAATGTGTTAGACTTTGAATATAAATCACATTTTTTGATAAACCACTTACCTTGAATAAGTAGATGACTGAATAAATACAGTAGGTGCAGTGGGACACACCTGTAATTCCAGCACTGAAGGAGGCTGAGGCAGGAGGATTTTTAAAGTTGAGCTCAGGGCAGGCAATTTAGTGAGATGCTGTCTCAAAATTAAAAATAAAAAAGGGGCTGTGGATATGGTTCAGTGGTACAGAGCCCCTATGTTTGATCCCCACTACCAAGGAGGAAGAGAAGAAGCAAAGGAAATGAACACAATATTGAATTACTGTATTATTAAATGTATCACTTCGTTTTGAACTCCAGCCATAAATCTTCACTGATACTTAGTCTTGCATCATTTGTGACTTTGTGTAAATGGAAACCAGTAAACCGGTCACATTTTCAGTCAAGTTTCTATGTAATTTTAGTATCATAGTAATGAAGTCACACTTTCAGTTTAAAGAGAATATTTCATCTGCCCCAACCCCGGGTCCATTCTCTTCTCAGTCTAACTCTGTGCCCAGCGGGTAGGCCTCTACATTAGGCATCACCTGGCCTTCCTGGTCTTTCTGTGCCTGCTTGGGTTTGGCCAATGGGAGGGTAGGAGAGAGAGAGAGAGATCACACCACATTACCTAGAACCACCATGCTCAGACTTGCCTACAGGGCCATCAACTGGCAGTAACTCAGTAGCCTGGGGCTCAAACAGCTACAGGTCTCACAGGGTTCTGCTAAATTGTTCCTGGGCCTCATTACTTCAGACCTAGGGATTTTAAGGACTTGCTACTATTGCTGCAAGAACACCAGCAGTATCTGGTTCCTAGGCAATTCTTCATTACGCCTTGGCTCCTTTAATTCTGCCTACAAGTCTGTAAGTAGTTACTCAACCCTCTTACCACTTTGTGTCATCTGTTTTCATGCTTGGACTTAATAAAGGTTAACATCGCCTATAATAAGAATAAGGCTTTGAATCAATCAACTGCAAAATGTTCAGGCTGCAGCTGCTATGAGCTGTGTCATTATCACTACAGTAAGGCTGGGTGACTGCTGTAAGGCATTTCAGGAAATTCAGCAAAGCCTAACATTTTGAGGTGGTGGGTTTTCCCACGCAACCTGATGCAAGGTGTCTATGACAGGTTTGTATTCCTCCAAGCCTTAGTTTCACTGGCTAGAGAAGGATCACTATTTGTGAGAGTTTCAATTTAAGATGTAGTCATACTTAACATATCTCTTCAATGGGTACATCTACCACAATAATAGTAGTATTGATGTGACAAGTAGCAAACTGCCTGGAAGCAGAACCTCTAAATAACATTATATGAATTATGGACCAAAAAGGAATCTGTTTTTAAAGTACTTGTCGCAGAAAAGCATACTTCCCATTATGAGTTCCTAAGGGCCACAACTGAAGAAGTGATAGTCCTGCCAGTCTTTAAAAACAGAAAGTTCAGTACTCCTGACAGTGCCGATTTGGAATAGATGATCAAAGGTGAAAATGAAGAGTTAGTAGAACTGGAAGAACTGGAAATTTCAAATTTGAAGCTAATTGCTATATATGAAGAAAAAGGAAAAAATGCAGTTCATCTCTCATTCAGTTTTCTCAATAGAATAGTGGTTCATATCAAAACTAACAACAGGAACAAGGACGTTTGTTTTAAAAAGTATGAACATGGTAAATCAAAGTAGTTTCTAGTAATTGCAAAAATAACCAGCAAAATACATGTGACTTAATGAACGGGGATTAGTCCCTGAATGCACTAAGAAAAACGAAAGTTTAAATTAACTATGACGCCTTGGGACTGTATGACTCCTTATTATTCCCCCGGTTTTGGTTTTTCACTTTGGTTTTTTGTTTAGTTTTTCTTTTTCTTTCCTTTTTTTTTCTTTTTGGTACGTCCTATGGATGAGCCTATCTGTACACCTTTAGAAACCCGACTTTTGACATTTTCAGAATGACTCCAGGGTGTTGTACATCCCCAGTATCATGAACAGCACCTTCTTACGCTCACTCTTCGAAAAGAGATTTTGATCTTTTGTTCTTAAACAAAAATTGGCTAGTGTCAGTTTAAAACCTTTGGAAAATAAAATCTAAATTTTATACTATATTTTGACTGGTATTGCCTCATACTAGTTGCATTTTTCAGTGCTCCAAAATGGCACTTTTTCTTTGTAATTTATTTCTTAAATATATATCTTCTCTCTACTGCCCTGTGCACTGCTCAAACATGTGCATTTAATATTAAAATGAAATGGTTCTTTCCTAAAAACCTTTGGCTCAGAAAGCCATCTTTTATCACCTTGAAATAAGAAATGCATCCATGATTTTTAAAATATGCTACTGTATAGTCTGACACAAAGGCTGAGGTTAAAAAAAAATAGGACACAGAAGGCACAAATTAATCTTAAGAAAAAGCTTATTAAGGAAAATATTCTTACTTATTTTTCTCACTTATAAATTTTGAAAGTATGAAGCAGCTATTAACCCGGGAAGGACTGGAGAATTACAGGCAAACTGATATAAAACTCTTATACTGAAGATGCTATTTTAATACATTTCATATGGAATTATAAGAAATCCTCCTTTCTCCTATTTCAAATCGATTCAACCTCCACAGTAGCCAATGTATTAATGCTACACCAAAGTACTTTTGGAGATTACCTTCTATATTTTATAATTATGACTTTTCCACAACCTTACTATAAACACAGGGTCTGTAAAGAAAATTTTTAACTGTTTGGAGGATGGTATTACTTGGAATTTGAAGTGAAATAGAATGGATTGGACCTGCATTTATCTCAGTTTCTTCTAAAATTGTTAAAATGCAAAGATTTTTCTTAAGCATAAATTCATGAAAACAAAAAGACTGGGAAAGAAAATGGATTTTAGATTTAGATTTTAGAGGATGGAAAATAAGATGGATAGATGATAACTGACTTCAAAGATGAGATCCACCCTGAGCCAGTTTGCACGTGGCAAGTCCTCAATAGCCACATGTACCTAGGAGACATGGTACTAGGAGGCCTACAGTTCAATAATAGTGGTTCTGAGAATTTTCTTTTGCCCCTTGGAGATGATTTAATAGTGAATCACCGTGAGCTCGAAAAACACATATCTGACATTGCATTGATAACTAAAGCCTGTGGTAGACAGACCTGAAGTACCAGAGCCTATGCCACACTGTCCAATTGATGCCCAGACTTTGAGACTTAGTTTAATAACCCTTGGAATGGAACAAGGGAGACAGTCCTAGAAATCTCATAGACTGAGGGTAGGGTTTTTTCTTAAATAGAAGGAAGTGGTACACAGTGCATGTGTGGAAAAGGAGAAGACTATTGGGCTGGAGGGGATTTGAAATTAAAGAACATAGCAAAGACCTGGGATGTATCCATGAAGGGTCCTCGACTTACCAGTTTGTGCTTTTTGCCTTTGCACTCTGTGCTCAATCTTATTTACTTGTGATTGTTTCATTTGCCTGTGATGCTTCAATAATTCTGACAGATACTTGTAGCCTGGTGTGTGTATGACCTGGTGTACCCTCTTGTGTGCGATACCATAGGGAATAAAGACAGGACAGTAAAGAGAGCAGCTGTCCCACAGTGGCGTTCCAGGAAATGGTCAGCAGCAAAGGGAGTGTGACAGGAAGGAGTGTGGGAAGAGAAGCAACTGAGAGCTGAGCAGCTCAAGAAGAGGTGTGAGAAACACACTCTCAAGCTCAAATATTCTAGGATATTCTAGGAAAAAGTGACAAATTAGAGTGTGCTTCAGTTGGTTTCTACAGAGTACTGTGAAATAGGCATTGATATGCAGGAGACTTATCAAGCAGCACCCTGAGGACCAGCACCCACAGGGGGAAAGGAAGGCAGTGAGATTGGACAGAGACATGGGTTGCCGGGTAGCCATAGTAGTGTCTCAGCTGACCCCACAGTCACTGAGATGGAGCTGGAATGACCTTCCCCATTTGTCCTGCAGTGGAAAGAAGCCTCTGAGCCATTTTTATTCTTCATTTGACTCCTTAGATGTAGGCTTTCCAGTGAAGGAGGCATGAATTTGGGTGAGAAATTGCTCTTCCTATGAGCAAAGGAAATAGAGTCTCTCAGTTCTGACTTGAACACCCCAGGGTACAGTAGCCACTGGAGTACAGAAGAGCAGTAAATGGAAGAATGTTCAGATAAAAAATATACTGGCTACATGAAATTTTCCAATGATGCAGATTTATATAGCAGGAGAAGGGAGCTTGAAAATAATTATATTAACATGAATAAGTAATCAGATGGTAGAGATGAGTATAAAGATTGTGAAGATATGATTAAAATTTTCTTGGCATTGTACATTGCTCTTTATGCAAATTGTGACCAAATAAAAATAATATATTATCAGCCTACGTTCTAGTCCTTATCCAAATGAGAACAAATGTGTATTGATTTGGAAAGTCACTTCTTCAACACTCAGTCTCTCTTCCCTCTTAGTCTCTGTCTTTCTGTGTCTCTCACCCACACATACCTACATACACAAACACACAGCTTAAGGAAAGTGACCTGTTTTGTTGGGTAGATAAACGCATTTTCATATGGCTGGTTGGTCACTTAAAGGACAAAAGAGTTACAGTCAATGATTATGACTACTCTGTGAGAACAGTGTACTTGGTTATATGTAGGGTGAGATTTGTTTTGTGGAGGATAAAGGCAAGAGTGTTTGTAATGGTTGATAGATGGTGTCAACTTGAGAAGTTTAGAAGTTTAACTAAACCAGCTCAGCAATGCTACACCCTAGAGTGTAGAAGACCCATTCTAGGGGGAGTTCATTTCCCAGATGGTATAAAAGGGAAATGAGGAAGGACCAACTGGCTTCTGTTCTTCAGAGGACCTCCAGCCTTTGCCTTCAGCTTGGATGTTGTCTCCTGGCTTCTATTTGACCCACCTATTCCACTTCATACCACAGTGATATATGTATGATATATGCCCATGTTTACAGAAGCACAATTTACAATAGCTAAATTTTGGAAACAGTCCATATGGCCATCAGTGGATAAAAGGATAAAGGAAATGTGGTTTTTCTTTGCAATGGAGTACTCCTTTACCATGAAGAAGGACAAAGTTGATTTTTTTTTTTGGTAAATGGATGACCTCAAGACCTGTCTCTTGCTTCAACAGACTCGGGGACACCCTCTTTCATCTTCCATCCACCTTCCAGTTACAAATTTCGGGACCATCTTCTTGCCCATCTCCTCCTTCCTGGACCTGCCAACATCATTCTTTGGTGGGTAGCCCCTTATTGCTGACCAGCTATGACCTCTCAGATTTGTAAGAATTATTCTGCCAAGGTGGAGGCTGCAGTCAATGGCTTGGTGAACCTGCACCTGTGGGGCTACTACACTTAACTTTCTCTGGGTTACTACTTCCACTGTGAGGATGTGGCTCTAGCAGGCATGGGAAATGCAAGAATGCTGAGCCCTTCACATTTTAAGTAAAATACATTAGACCCACAAGTTTAAACATCACATTGTTTCTTTTGTGTGACAAAGCTAAAGTGTAAATAAGGAGCAAAATGGAGGATTGATATTGAGAAGTAGGAAGAACATGTTCAAGGAAGAGGAACAAAGGAGAGAGAGGAGAAACAGAAGGAAAAGGGATTTAAGAAATAAGAGAGAGAGAATGGAAGGAAAAATAGGAACAAAGCTTTTGCAGATGGGGAAGGTATGAAGGGTTGAAGGGAGGGGGAAAGAATGAGGAAAAAAAGAAGAATTAAAATATGTACAGGTACAAATTCTCTATGATGAATGTGATCATTATGTGTGTCAAATGTACTAATAAAACTTTTTAAAAAGAATGCTGATGTTCTTATCTTGACTTTTATTTTGAGAATTTTATCACGTCTCAAATCTACCTGTCTTCTAATTGGGAAAAAGGAGAGTTTCATTTGACCATTTCACCTTTCTATTTTCTCTTTACAAGAAAGCTGCTTGGGTTTGCTGTGAAGCTGGATTACCTGCTGAACATATCTTCACTGTGAGTATATGCTGGAGGCAATCATAAGAGATGCTTACGGTACAAAAACCCCAAATCCCAGCTCTTCTCTTCTGGTTCATTCCTTGTGTAAACACAGGATTGCAGACATTTCTAGCAAAATGGAATCATTTGGGGAAATGTGGAATGGGATATAAGGTGAGTAACGAGAAAAAACAATGAAAATCATAATTTGAGTTTTTTAAGTTTACTCAGGTAAGAAATCCATCTAAAGATGGAAATTTTAAAACAATCAAAATTATGTTACAAACTAAATTTTTGTTTTCTTTTTGTGTGTGTGAAATAGGCTTACATTTCCTGTGATTTCATCTCCACAATGGGACCATCTGTGCCGGTACACATACTCTTGGGCACATCTGTCCTTTCATCCCTCATGAATCAGCAATAGATAGTGAGTGGCCTCCATTGGTGCCATATACTGCAGTGCATTTAGAAAGAATCCTACAGTGCTTTCCTTACTCTCCTTAATGGTTCCAATTACTAGTATAGAGCACTGGACAGGTAACAATACCTCTTTAATTCACATTCCACTACAGCTGCACTTGTAATTAGTCAGAAGATCACAATAATGTTTATACCATCTCTAAAGAAAGTGTTATATATATGAACATTTTCAGAAAGTATCATGAATACTGTTGGTACTATTTTAGGTCAATATTTTCTTTTTTTTTTTTTAGGTCAATATTTTCAAGTACCTTTAAGCATTTAAGAATATTCTTTTGCACATAGCTCATTGTCATGCTGTTTAGAAACTATTTTGATCTGTTTACTAAGAACAAGTCAACCAAAAAACAAGTAAGTCAAGATTTCTTTCATGTGTTGGTTGTAGTACCTTTATTAAAACAGAAAAAAAATCTACACTTATTTTTAAATATCCAGATTTCAAAAATTTAGCTAAGCCTTTTTAATATTAAGTATAGAGTCCTTCTTCTAAACCTAGAAGAAGTCTTACAATGTTTCTATAACTAACTGAAGTAAGTTATGGAAATATATACAAGTGTTATGCAGGTAAGGATAAAATGGCAAAAAAAAGAGGAAGAGAAGAGGGAAGGAAAGGAGGGAAAAAGCAGGCAGGGAAGTAAGGAAGGGGAAAAGAGAGAAGGAAAGAGGAAAAAAAGAAAGGAAGAAAACAAAGATGAAAGAAAGAAACTAATTTACAATCAATGACCATATGCTTTAGTGTTATATTTGAGGTAACTTAATCCAATTTTATGACTACTCCTTACACAGCTAAAAATCAAAGCCCTTTGTAACTCCTCCTATCTTTAATTCATCCTCAGAGTAAAGATATTTTGTATACATATTTATTGCTGGTAAATTTTCCAAGATGAGGACCACACAATTTGCATACTTTATATCCCTGGTTGGCATCTACATCTGCATATAGCATATAGTTAGGGATTATTCTCCAAGAAAAGCAGCGGATTAGGAGTCAGAAGTTTTACTAACCCTTCCATGCATCATTTTTGCACAGCAACATCAGTACAGATGTTTACATGCTCCAAAGCCAGATACTCTGGTCTTAAATTCAAGTTCCACCCCTTACTTGCTCAGTAAGTACACTCAACTCCTCAGTGCCTTCATTTTCTCAACTATTAAGTGACAACGTGAGAGTCACAAGTACTTAATATATTGATGTGAAGATCTAGCAATTATTGCCTAAATATACTTGGTAGAGAGCCTGGCCTAAAGTGTTCACTAAATAAAAGCATTAATTATTATTTTCTTTGTCATTGTCACTGTGATGAATCTGTGTGACTCACTCAATAGCTCTCTGTTTAGTTTCCTCGTGTGCTTGGTGGAGGTAACTGCAATATCACACACTTGCCCTCTGCCCAGGACAGCAATGCAGCCGAGGCTCACGGAGGCAGGATGGGCACAGAAGGCGCTGTCTAGGGATCGGCCAAATGTTAACAGTCGCTAAGGTTGCCCATGAAACCAAAGGAGATAGACACATGTTAGAAGACCAGAGCAGCTGATGACAAAGCAAGGGTCTGAACAACACAGCCAAACTGTGATGAGTTATGAGGAAAGGTCAAGGCTGAGGAAAAGAACTCATCCTGAGATTATCGAGTGCTTAGCCTGCAGCTGTTTGTGTGCATCCTTGGTCTGGGACCACTTTTGAAGGCTGCAGTTAGGAGACCACAGATTGTGAGCCTGAGACTGTCACCTCCCCTATACCTCACTGTCCCTCCTTCCCTTCATTCCCTTGCTGTGCTTGGCTTCTATGTATTTGTTGCCCACCTCAGGCTTCATTCCTGTCGCATGAACCAGTCTATTTTGACCCTCAGACCCCTTCCTATCCCAATCTCCTCCTCAACTTGGTCAAGAGAAGTGAATTCATTCAAGAAAGTGAATATTTTTGCTCACATAAAAATTTACACAAAAATTTTATAGTGACTTTATACATAGTCACCCCACTGGACACAACCCAAATATCCTTAAACCAGTGAGTTAGTACACACACTCTGGCTCATCTATACATCAGACAATAAAGAAGAGAGAATTTGACTTGTACAACAACTAAATGAAAGTCCAGCACATTTGGTAAGGGAAAGTCAGCCCCCAAAGACTACTAGTCTTTGTGATTTGCTGAGAAGTGCAACACTTGAGGTACAGAAAATCAGTGATGGTCAGAGATTGGGGCTGGAAGAGTTACTACATGATTCAATTTGGGATTGATGGGAAAGTTCCATTTCATGTTTACGGTGGCAGATAGTCAAACAGAATTATATACCAGAAAGAGGAAATTTTATGTAAGTTACAAAGGTAGAACACTGTAGTTCCCCAGAACTTTGTAGTAGTGGAGTTATCACCAGCTTGAGGTCTAAAGGTCCAAGGTAAGGATGCAGACACTGAAATCCAGAAAGGATGCTGGCCAGAGGGCCACCTTGGCAGGAGCTGTATCCTTTGACTGAGGAACATAAGCAACCCATGGTTGTGCTCCAGGGAAATAAACGTAAACTCTCGGGGCTGGGGATTTAGCTCAGCGGCAAAAGTGCCTGCCTGGCAAGAGCAAGGTCGTGAGTTCGGTTCCCGGTACCGGAGAAAAACCCAAAAAACCAAAAAACCAAGAAAAAAAAAAAATGTAAACTCTCTTTCCTAGGACTCCTGATAATTCTATTCACTGAATCCAACTGGAAGCAAGAGTTCAAGGGAACCCATAGACATCCGTACAGAGCATCTTGTCAGGCACAGAAGAGGGTGCAGAAGTGGGGAACGTACCTATGGTGAGATCAACAGAAAATAACTGCACTTTCAATAAAGCGCAAATGTAGGAGGTAGAGAATAAAGGCCCTTACTGCTTTATTTTCCGGCATTTCCCCTAGCCAAACCCAGTAGAAGTACAAAGGCAAGGGAGCCTAGATGTTTACAAGGGTCAGCTTCCCCAGTATGCTACCAAGCAGATAAGCTGAATAATAAACTGCAGGAAATGAAGTCTGGGTTCAAGACAGCAAGCAGTGAATAACCGGAATAACTGCTATGTATCAAATAGCGTACTTTCATGATTACCGTCTTCAAAAAGGTAGAACAGACTTGCCTGGGAGCATAGACCAAAACGACTGAGCTAAGTGAGCACAGATAGCAACAGAACACAGGGGAGGTTACTTAGCTGGTTTAGGAAATTCAGGGAAGATTCATGAGTGAAGGATTGCTGAAAGTGAAGGACAAAGAGAACTTGGCTATTGAGATTAGTTAGGGTGAAAGAGGAAGTAACAAGGGGATTCCAGGCAGTGAAAACTAACAACAGGTTGGAAGAGAAAGAGCTATTCATATCACTACTAGTGAGTTCAATATTCTTAAATATAATCTGCAAGCTCAAGAAATGAAGCCAGAGACAAATATATAGGCCAGATAAAAAAGAGCCTTTTATCAAGTGCTGAGTTTAGGTACTGGCCTAAGGGCAATGTATAAGCCTGACATGTTTTAAACGCAGAAGTGACGTGATCAAGTTTGTATTGCATACCACACTAGCTGCTGTTTGAGATAATATTAGAGACTAAGAAAAGTGGAAATATACCAGCAAGTTAGATGGGCTAAGTGGTGTGTGAAGAGATTTTTAGATAATAGAAGTGACAGGTGTTGACTGACTGGGTATTTTAGGAGGCAGGGAAAAAAAATGAAGGATGACGCCTAGATATTACGTCATGGCAGCTGAAGAATGTGGCACCATCTCACTGAAGTCAAGGAAGGCATTCTATTAAATGTTGCAGAGGGACCCAGTAGGATACAGAATACAGGCGTCCCGTGAATTTAACAAGAACATTGTTGATGACCCTTATGAAAGCAATTTCAGTAGTATGAGGGGGATAAAAGGACTCATATAAGAAACTGGTAGGTCATGACTGGGATCATGACTGTGATCCCAGCACTTGGGAGGCTGGAGTAGGAGGATTCTAAGTTTGAGGCCAGGCTGAACTACATAGTAAGACCCTGTGTCAAAACATAAAATATAAAAGATGAGAGATTAAGCACATTTCACTCTTTTCATTCTCTTCTAAAACCTTACCAAAGCAACAGGAAAGGTTTTTATTTTTTTAAAAGACATAAACACACAAGGGTGTGCATAGCAGAAAGTGCCTCACCATAAAAGAGAGAGAGAGAGAGGGAATTGAGTATAGGTATGTAGAGTAAATGTTCGGATTTCGAGCTTTCTTCTCTCTTTCTTTCCATTCCCCAGTGTCAGTAAGCAGCTCTTCACTCTTGAAGAAGAGATTGAGAAACTTTTCCCAAAGGCATCTCATCAATTTAAGAAGAAATAAAGTTATAAAAAGCCTTGCAGTTCAGTTCTGCAACAGTAAAACTTGCAGTCAGCAAATCTCCTTGGAGACTCCAATTGCTTTTTCATATTCCAACTGTTAAATATGAGCAGATAATCGAGGATTACCAGATATCTGAGACAAACTTTTTCTGATTTAAAAAAATAAAAAAGAAAGAGCAAACAGGGGAAAGCGTTAAGGTAAACAGAAATTACACAGAGAAAAAGAGACTTTATAAACACATCATCCGTATCTTCAGAGAGATATAAGAAGAGTCACTGAACGCACACACCAGGAAATTTATTATTGGTGGTGGAGTGGAGTGGTTGGGGAGGATTGGCTTTCATTTAGTTTCTGAGAGATGCTGAACAAATGACCACAAACTTGGTGGCTTAAATCAACAGAAATTCATTTTCTTGTAGTCCTGGAAGGCAAAGTCTAACACCAGGTCAGACTGAAGCCAAGGTGTTAGCAGAGCCAATCCCTCCACAGAATAGGCAAGAATGTATCACTCGCTTCTTTCAGATCTTGGTGACTCTTGGCATTTCTTGGCCTGTGGCCACAATAGCCTGTGTTTCCATGATCACTTTTTCTTCTCTTCTTTTGTTTGTGCAATTTCTTTCTGCTTCTCTCCCGTAAGGATAAGTGATGTCATATTGAGCCCACCTAAACCATTAAAGATATTCTGGAGTAATCAATGATAAAGATAATCAAAGACTCATCTAAGGACCCACAAATTGATCACTTATGCAAAACCCTTCTTCTAAGTTAACATTTGTAAATTCCAAAGATTAGGGCTGGATATCTTTGGAGGGTCATAATTTTGCCTACCAGAGTCTTTCTATCCCATTGTGAGAAAAGAATATATAATATCAAAAACAAAAAACATCAAGTATTTTTTTAGGGACATAGAGGTCACTAACAGAAAGAATCAGCTCAAAGGGTGAAACTGATTGCCTCTGTGGAGGGGAAATAAATAGTTAGGCAATCATTCTTAAGTAGTGTTCCACTAGAGAATAGAGATGTAAGTCTTAACACCATAGCATTTATTATATGTTATGAATTAACCTCTGTCTTTTGTATCATGAAGAATACTATTGCTCTACCATCCATAAAGATTTGAAAAAAAATTAGTCACTCAAATCCTTTTCTGTAGGCTGAGTTCTATCAGGCAACCCTGGTTGAAAAATGTATGTGTAGTTGGATGGAAGAATAAAAGTTAACTTATAAACATAAAAGAAAAGACGTCTAGAAACTGCATCTTTCAAAAGACTTTAGTAGTCTTTCTGTGAGGAGCAGAAGATAAGTTCTGATGGATGTACGGTACCTAATTTCTAGAGGAAAAGGAAAGGTTTAGCTAGATATGAGGACAGGTACCTCTTCCTTTATGACTGGTGAGAACAGACGAAAACGGATGCTTGTAAATTGTAGGTGCATAGCAGGAAGTCGAAGAAATTCTCACAGGAGCACTCTTATTTTCTCTGTGCAAGATAAGAAAATTTACATAATTGTACTTCATTCCCTTCTCTATATGATTGTCACCTACAAAATGAAAGCAGTAGGATAATACAATGTCAGATGATCGTTTTGTCTCTTTTCAAAGAAGTAATTCAACTCCAACTTGGTGTTTGAGTTAGTATTGGCTAATAATCATTTTCTGAAGTGTTCCATTCAATTTACATCTCTCGCCTCTTAGAAGGAAGAATGTTAGTGGTGAGGAAAGCTGTCAAGTCTTTGATTACTGCCTACAAATGTTATCACTTGCTACTGTTCAACAACGTTCTGATGAAAATATTACTACTAATGGAACAACATGCATATGTTCTTAGGACACAAATAGCATTGCTGCATTCTGTTTGCCTACAAGTAAAGTAAATTAATATTAAACTGAGGTGAAAAGTAATTCTCTCATCAAAGAGCTCATGAAATTTTAACTCTGAATGCACACATTTCACAGAAGATTGCAAGAGACCACAGATGTGAACGTGTTTGTAAGTAAAATTACATCTAACACAAGATATTGTTACAGAATGAAAGTAGTACGCTTCCTGGAGACTACTTTTGGGTAAATGACTTTAATGTCTTATGTTATAAACTTTCCTGAAAGACCTGACAAATTATGAAAGATAAAGCTAGAAGCCATCACTAACTTGATATACAAGCAAATTTCACTCATATGCCAGCTATCTACTTAGCTGTCTTTCTTAAATTAAAACTAAGTTTTATGAAAGCATATCCAGTATCTTCAAAAATAATAATAGAACTAAAAATTTAAATTTTAAAAGACCCTTAGGATATAGTATATTTAAAAGTAACAGGAAAGTATAAACAAAAGAATTTTACACCAAAAAATACCAAAGACATTTTTAAAATAAAATCACAAAAAATGCATAATATTTATCCAGAAGCTTAAGCCTTTTCATGTTATAAATAATTCCTGCAGTAGGATTCTATCCCAAGGCAAAAAATTCATATGTGGTCAACTGTTTATGAGTAAATGTACTCATCACAGCATTGTTTTTAGTTTCCCATTCTCAGTTTTTAAAAGTTAAGAAATAAAATCTAGGGGGCTGGGGATTTAGCTCAGCTGCACAGTGCCTGCCTGGCAAGTGCAAGGTCGTGAGTTTGATTCCTGGTACCGGAAAAAAACAAAAAAACCAAAAAACCAAAAAAAAAAAAAAACCGAAAAAAAAAAGAAATAAAATCTCCTCCATGGAGGATTAGGAGTGCACAGTGAGGAAAGGTTCATTCACTAGAGAATTTCCACTCAATGCAATGTTATGTCACCATTATTATTCCTTTATCATATAGTACAATGCTGTTATTTAAAAGGGCAAAGAGTAAATAAAGATGTACATGATAGATTGCAAGATATGCACGATGTATTAAGTGCAAAATGCAGAATGCCTAACTGTGTAAAACTATATAAAAAGTGTGATCCCAACATTGCATGTGTATACACACACACACACACACACACACGTTTATGTTTAAATGCAAAAATTTGGAAGGATATGCACTAAATTTTCCTGAAGTTATTTCTATGTGGTAGATTACTGTTGCTATATACACTTAGGTATTATTTGGAATTTCTATAACTAACATGAATTATTCATATATGAGAATAGGAAATGAAGAAATACTCATTTCTGGTTTAAAACTATGCTTGTTAGGTGCTTTAAATGACTAGGAAAATCCTTATATTAGAAAATTAAATGCAAGAAGAAAATATAAAATTGCAAGTCTTAAACATGTTAAAAAAACATGTTAAAAAAAACAAACAGGAAATATGCCAAAATAAATAGTGGGATTTTGAATGGCTATTTCTGATTTTCCCCTTTTTGTATTTCTCAAATTTTCAACAGTGAATTTTTATTAATTTAAAAATTAGAACTAAGGTCCAGGGATATAGCTCAGTGGCACAAGCACCTGCCTGGCAAGTGCAAGGTCCTGAGTTTAATTCACGACACCAAAAAAATATTAAAAATTAGAACGAGGCAAACATAAAGACTCACAGAATGAGTGGAGGACCATGTAAAAGTACAAGGAACTAAAGTTTATCACTGAAAATTTTCCACTAGAATTTGGTCAAGTATATATGAGTCAGTGCATCATATGATGTTTGTGACAGGCACTTTCTTCCAGCTGTTCATGTACTTTTGAAAAGAATCTTGAAAACTCTAGCATTATCTAGCTTCTGCATCTACTATGTGGTTGACATAATCAAGTATTAACAAATCATTGGCTAAACGAGGAAGGCTTAGATGAAAACAGTCTAACAATGTATCACTGTCACACTGGTAAATATAGGTAACAATTCATCTTTTAAAAAGGGGTGCCTCTATGATGTAAGAAAGTTTTTAAAAACTTGGGCGAGGTGCTGGGGACCATAAATTATCATTTGAGTCTGGGGGAGGTCCACGCTTGTTCTTGTGCTGCCCTTGAGCCAGATTGGAATGCGGAAACTCCCTGCTCCTTTCTGGTCACAGCTGGAAGCCCTGGGGCTAGTGACTGCTATGGCACTCTCAGGACAAGATAAGACCTGCTGGAGACATAGGCATCTGGGGAAACTACAGTTTCCTCATTGCTCCCTCATCTGTGTCTTTGTCCTTGTCCTTGTCCTTGTCCTTGCACAAATGCTTTGCCCTTACTAACCCACTGTTGTCGCCATTGCTGTTCCCAGAAACATCTACTGCCTTTCACTCTTTGTCCTTGACTCAGATGTGTGACTGAATACCAAGGTTCTAGGTGGCTCGTGGCCTTTTGTTCCAAGAACAACCGGTCATCCCAGATCCCTGCCTGCACCCCTATTTTGCCTCTTGTTCTTTCTTCCCGCAGTGTACCGTAACACTTGGCAGGAGCTGGGGAACTCATTGCAGGGGTCCCTGATAGCTGTGGGAAGGATCTCCATTTGTTAGGTAGTATAGGGAGGGTAAATAGGTATAGGAATTAAACTGGGCAATATTTGATTAAGTTGGAGAAATTATTTCATGTAGTCATCATCTATATACATGTATCAGGGTTGAAAATTAACACCCTATCATCCAGCTGTGCAAACAAAAGTCTTTTGTATTTTATAACAAATGCAATATTTATCATGAGCTTCATCCATGCAGGGAGTTGGTAAGTAGAGGTGCAAAGGACACAAACGTACCAAATGTTGGTTGTGCAATCTCTATCCTCTTATGGATGACTCAGTGTTTTGAGGATTAATGTTTAACTTTATAACACCATCTCCAGGCAAGGGGAGAATAAGTTATTTTATGTAAAGGAATAGCTGTTGTAATCACCGCATTGTAAAGTTTGCTGATTGTATTTCCTTTTCCATAGGTCCATAAACATAAAATAGAGATACCGTAGTGCCACATCCCTTTAAAGAACATGTTTAATTTAACCATATTGTTTTAACCAAGGACAGAGACTAATTTACGGAGAGTGGAGTCTAAAACTACACTCTGAATAAAAATGTTTTCTCAAATAGCGAGGTACCCGTTTCTTTCCATATTGTAAAGTGTCACATTTGGTTTCTTCTACTGGAGAGATCCTATGGAGAAGCAACTTCTTCTAAGGAGTTACAAAGTACTTTAAATACTGTGTCCTTATTTCACTAATAAAAAGTTCAGATTTTTGAAATTTTTTTAGACTTAACAAGTTCAAAGTATGGCAAGTCAAGGAGACAGGGATGCCAATAACTCTTTTCTGAGTGTACCATTCCTTCCATTCAGCTTTCCAACTGTGCTGCCTCAATTATAGGCTCTAAGATTCATTCTTACCACATTGCTGAGGAAAGAGCGTAATTGCCCACCATCCACGTCATGGCTCTGCTATGTGTCCTTTAGCTTCTCAGTTAAGTGATCTCTACCAAGCGCTCTGCCTCGAGTCTTGAGGAAGAAAGGAGGTGGGGAAAGAACAGCTGGGCTGGAGCATCAGCTGAGTGTTGTGCTCCGTGATTCATTGAGAATTGCATTTTCCTTCGGACCCTCAGCCAGTGTCTCTGGGAGATCCCTGAAAAGGTCGTTGCTCTTCCACCCAGGGTGTGCTTCATCTCCCTGGGGAGCAGAGCCAGGTTAGTTTTGGAGGAGCTTTAACTACCAACTTGGAGACACAAGCCAAGCAACTCCAGCAACTCTACTTCCTGCCCCTCACACGAGCTCTTAGTCTGTGTCACAAAGCGCTAGATGTGTCTGGTTCCTCCACATCTGCCCCACTTAGGTCTGAGTCATCCTGCCACTAAGTGTGTGGTGAGTACCCACCGGCTGCTGGGTGCTTAGGTTTCAGCTTTATTCAGAATAAACGGATGTAAAACAGCGTGTCTCAACATTGAAATATGCCAGCGGCTGAGGAGAATTGCAAGGCAAAGGTAGAAAAATCCTACCATAGCACTGGGATGTAGAGATCCCAGGAGGTGGTGGGGTCCTGGGGAAGTCTGGAAGGTAAACTAGGGCTAGGTTATGGAGAACATTTAATTTTAAGTGAAAATGATGAAATGCTACAAATTGTACTTCTTAAGCAATGGTATTTCTGTGATTTATGTCAACAGTTTATTTCTGAATCTTAAAAAAAGTTATTTTGGTCACTTTAAATATATCACAGGCACATTTTTAAACTCTTAGATGTTGTTAACACCTGCGGTTTTGTCATTGTACAAAATAAGTCGCATTAAATGCTAAGTGGGAAAGCTTAAATTAAGTCTTTCAAGAATAGCCTCATCTGAAAACCAGTGCTTGTAGTGAGGTTTTAGAACACTGCTGCTCTAATATCATGCTAATGCTTTGTAAACCTGGCTCTGTGATAGATACTCAAGGAGTCCTGAAGAAAGGAAATGAACAGTTTGCTGATCATTCATCAAAATCATTACTTTGTACTGTTTAGGATGAAGCTCACATGTTGCTCCCCTTTTCATACTTATAGCCCTAAATTAAATTTAATTCTAAAAATTTTAATGGCTTGAATTGAAACTCACGTTGAATTTTAATTTATCATTCTAAATCTGTTACACGATCTTCACTTTTGTAAGATCACTCCAATAATACTAAAAACATTTTACCGAGTGCCTATTCTATTATTTATCTGCTGAGTACCAATTATGTGCTTGACATTTGCATATGTTACCCAGGTTAATCTCCACAAAAACCCCAGGAGTATTTACTGTCCTCGTTCCAAAACAAGTAGCCCAATTGTCAGCAAAGTTTAGTGACAAGACTTAGTTACACAGCTAAAAAGTGACCAGGCAAAAACCTAGCCCAATTTTGTCTGACTGCAAAACCTGAACTCATTCTTCATAATACACTGCCTTGGCATCAAGCTCAAGCAAACACAACACATGGGGTATCACAATGAGGATGTATGTCAGAATGGCAGAGTCATAAATATTGGTATGCCCAGCTCTGCCTAATGGAGTCAGCAGCAGAGATCTCCCCGTAGACAGGGGGAGATACAGCTCAAATTTAAATGTTTACTAAATAGAGGGATCAATATGTTCAAAGACAAAAATGAGTGCAAAAGTAGGCTGCTTTCAGAGACCTTCAGGTGATTTGATAATGTCAGAACACAGGATAAGAATGAAGGACTTACACAAAATGAATTAGGAAGGGAAGAAATACTAAAAATCTTCCTTTGGCTTGATGAGGTCTTGTTTCCAGAAGGTAAAAAATTTCATCTGAGGGAAGTCTATGGTTAACTGTGTTTCATTAGCTTAGTCAAGTGGCCAAATGGAAATGTGGCACCCAGAAAAAAATATTTGCCCATTCATAAGCTGTGTATTGAATATTGTTATATACCACAAACTAGGCTGGGCCCTGGTGGTACAGAGATGAGTAAGATACTTTCCTACCTAAAATGCTCTAGTCCAACTGGTACTAACATTGACTGTTCTTCACCTCTCCCAAAATGTACCTTTAAGGACTGACCCCAGTCAGAAGAAGTAAATCTCATCTGCTCTATGAATGGTTGGTTCAGGAGACTAGATTTAAGTAAATCAAAGTTTCAAGGTGTCCTTAAGGCAATCTGTCTATAGGTGGACACAATCTGATTTGTAAAAAACTGATAGATGATTGATATACCGTTTTATTGCATAAGTGGAGTTGAGGCAGCCCAGCAAGTATGCATACAAAATAGCAGAATAAATAATAAATAGGTGAAGAATTGAGAATATGAGGGGGGAAAAGAATAGTAAATAGCTACTAGAAAAAGCAAATGTAGTCTTAGTGGTCATAGAAGAAAAACCTACAAGAAAATATAGTTATAAGAATCACCAATTCTGTGAGAAGAAAAAAACAGCAATATTCATAATGAAAGCTTACATCTCCTGAGGAGTTTCTGTGCTCCAAGCACTGTTGCAAGCACTTACATTGTACTGATTCATTTAACCTACAGAATAAGTCTATGTAGTGGGTGAAATTTTTATCTCTACCTTTAAAATGATAAAGTGAGGCCCACAACAGTGAAATAAATTATGCAAGCCTTGCATCTAATAAATAATACTGCTGAGGAAAAAGTTTTTAAAAATGAAAAGCTCAGGGGAAGCACTGTATTCCTAATATATTGTCAGAACAGAAATATCTGTCAGTGGTCTTCATACACAAAGTTTGTATCTTGATCTTATAAAACTAGATTTTGCATTATAATAGCTTGGTTGTTAAATAATGCAGAAAATTCCACGGTGTATAGAGAAGATTTTTTTAAGCATAGGGAAAAGTCCGTGAGGGATAAAGTTTAAAAATAAAATGTGGATGCTCTAAAAAAACTTTATATTTTTATTAGTAGTTTTGATCCTTTTCTCTGCCAGGTGAGTAAGGCTTCCAGTTTCAAAAATATAGACTTATGCTTATGAAATGAATCTTATAATGGTGACTGGAAGATCTACTTGCCTAGCAACTACCTTGCAAAAACTATATCCATATTTATATTTAAATATATATATATATGTGCTGTAAAGATATATTTACACAAACTATGTACACTGTATATAGGTATACTCTATATAATATATAGAGTATATACATAATCTATATATACACTATACATCTATATATATACAAACTATGTACTCTGTATATAGTTACTCATGTATAATACATATAGTATATACATACTCTATATATACTATACATCTATATGTACCCATTCACATATATATATTTATCTATATATATAAATAAGACTATATATAAATAAGGTGATATATTTGATATTTGAAATTTCAAGTAAAACTGCTTTGAGAAGCAGTAATTTCTGTATACTTTCTTTTTTATTCTGCATACTTTCTTAAAATAAATTTTAAAAAACAACTTAGAGCATCAAATATTTTTATGATGCAATCATCTTACATATATTTCTTTCATCATCAACGTTTTGGATTTTTTTTACTTGGACAATGTTTCTGACACACAATATCATGAGTAAATCTCTGGTACTGTATTACCAGATACGTGACCCAGAAAGCCCTGGTGCCCTTGTTATCTTTTGTCCATACCTGAGTCACTCCATGCCCCCAGACCTTCCATTGCTTTCCCTAACAGATGTTATCTGGAAAGGATCTGAACAACTCACTCTCTCTAAGGTTAAATGCAGGGGAAGCTTAACATTTACCTCCATTTCAACCATGGAAGGAATCTGAACGATGCAGTCTCTGACTGCAGTGTTTAAAAAAAGCTGGCCAGACCCAGCATTTTAAAGCAAGTACTCCAAGCTGAAGGGAAGATAAGGAAAGGAGAGGTCAGGAAATAAAGTCAAAAAGTTATAGTTTTTACTTTGTTCTTCTGATATATTGTAGGGAAAGATATTTTCTATAAATGAAGTGATATATGTTTTCACTATAATATTGCTGCACTGGACCTGTTATATTTATTTTTGCTAGTACATTTCAAACTTACAAAAATGATAAAGTAAAACTGGTTTTTCAAGACTAATGCCGCTCAAAGTCTTATCCACACAACAGAACAGCTCTGTGAGCTCATTGCTGATAGTTTCTCTTGTTTGTTTGTTTTTTTGTTTTGTTTTTCTTCCAGTACCAGGAATCGAACTCACGACCTTGTGCTTGCCAGGCAGGCACTGTGCCACTGAGCTAAAACCCCAGTCCCCTCATTGCTGTTAGTTGATGACATGTATAGACATTGAGAATACAATTTAACCATTTTAGAGCAGCTTGATATTAATAACTGTATGCATCAAATAACAAAAGAGCTATATATTTACATCTTTTCAAAAATATTTTTTCAATAAATTCATTTTTATTGTGTTTTACAAAAGTACTGGTCTACAATGGTTTAGAAATTTTAAAAGAACAACATCAGTCAGTTTGAGAAGTACTCTGTCCGACAGAAGCACTGTTTCTCAAAATTTAAGTGTGTACAAATTACTAAGGAATCTTTAAGAAAGAAAAAAGATTCTGCTTCCATCATCCAAGGGACGAACCTGAACTTCTGTATCGGTCATGAGCTTTCATATGATGCTGACATAGATGGTCACAGACCACACTCTGAATCCCTTTGTATAAATGAATCAAATTTACATTTTAATAAGGCTGCCCTAGATGATTCCCCTGAGTGATCAAGTTTGAAAAGCACTGCTTTTCAGTTCATTATGGGTGAAGCGATAGCAACTACTGATAGACTTGCCACACAGCAGCTTCTATGTGATAGATTATTGGGTCTAGAATTTGGGGAAAGGTGCAGGACCAGAAAATTCTGGGGTATTCATGCCACACCATGGGACCCTGACATTGTATCAGATCTAATGGGACCCTGGTAAGCACTCTCCCGTATTTTCCCAACCTTGCCTATTTTCTGCACCCTAAGATTCTTACTTTACCTCAACAGTTATGGTGACTGATGGTCTGAGAGCCTGTCTGGTTCCCTCTTCTGAGAGAGGTCCATTCTCTGAAAGTGACTTGCTTCAGAGGTCCATTCTCTGAAGGTGACTTGCTTCATGGTGTCTGTTTTGACCAGCTGGAGAGAGTTAGTAAAGAAAGTTTCTCCTCTCCCTGTAATGGACTGTTCCAGCTTGTAGATTTGTTTTTTTCTTTTTTTTTTTTTTTTTTTTTTGGTACCATGTTGTTTCTTTTTGTGAGACAGCCCGTCTGAAAATTTCGTGCAAGACTGCGCAGATCCACCTACCAAAAGGCATCCACATGTCTTCTGGGCTTGCTGGAAGTGATAGTTAGAATGGTAAAACACCACCTTGCACTTATTTACCAGTTTGGCCCCCTCAGCTCTCATTTCCCTTCACAAACTGCCATTTGGTTATTGTACATTTTCAACAAGCCATTTGCATGCAAGCCTTGACCTCCAACTCTGCTTTCGAGTGAACGTGGGTCCACCAAGGCAGATTTTGTGTACACGTCTAACAAATAATTCCGTACTAAATGGAACACGCTGTAACATTGACAATACTAGCAAATAGTATTAGGTGTCAGACGTTTCTAAAATATCTTATGTGAGAAATATATCAATTCAACATTTTTTGTTTTAATTAGGACAATATTTCCATGACTTGTGTGATCAAATTTATATCCAAGAATCAGTATTTGAGAAGCACCATATGTAAAAACTCAGTTATAGAACATAAAACATTTCCATGTGTTGCTAGAGAGTAGCAAGGTGCAAGGTTTGGGGGTGGTTTGTCTCCAAAAGGCTCATGTGTTACAAGCTTGGTCCTCAGGGTGACAATGTTGAAAGATGTCCCGGGATCTGTAGGAAGGATGGCCCAGGGATAGGTCATGAGGTTGGAGGGGACATTGTCCTTGGTAGGAATTAAGGTAGTTCCCCTGGACTCTGAGTTAGTTTTGGCAAGAAGGTTATTACAAAAGAGCAAGCTCAGCACCCTTTCCTTGCTCTGGCTTCCTGTCTCGCCCTATGATCTCTCCTTGAACACACTTCTGCAGTGTTGCTATCCACCATAATACAACGCAGCTGGGGTATCCTTACATAGCCACTATCATGCCATTTGGACTTTCAGGCTCCAAAGTTGTGAGCTAAATAATCCTCTTTTCTTTATAAAGTACTGGGCCTTAGGTGTTTTATTACAGTAATGGAAAATGGGCTAGACTACGAGAAATTGCTAGCCTCTGAGGCTGCTGTACTATTGGCAAATGGCTAGAATCATAAAAAGTTAGAAATCTCAGAATCCTACTTCTTCATTTTGACAGATGAGCCCAGAATAAGGAAGAAATTGTTGGAACTAAAAAGATGAACTGGTGGGTGAGAATTGCAGTTCCCAGTATATGTACAGTTTACATATATAAATATATCCTTGTTGCTATTTTGTAATATTCAGAATCACACAATATTAGAGTGAGAAGAAACTGTCGCTATCACATAATATAGCTTCTGAATTTTACATATAACTCAGGACTTAACAGGGTAAGTGACATGCCCTAAATTACCTAGTACTTAAGGAAAGAAGACATGGAGATTAAAACCCAAGTATTCTGATTCCTGAGTCAGTAAAGTTAGGTGGCATCATGGCATTGGGAACTGTTAATTCCTCATAAAATCTTAATTCCTTATAAAAATCTTCAGTAGCTAAAGGAGTGTATTTCATCAGAATGAAGCTTTCCTTTTCTTACATAAATCAATGAAAAGATTTATTGTGCGAATTGAACGATTAAATATAAGGACAGGAAATTGGCAATAATGTATGAAATTTGCAGATTATGTATCTGACTGAATGATACAATTTATGAAAATTTTAAAATTTCAGGATCAGAATAAACCTTAACAAATCTACATATCCACATTGGCACTGCCATCTATCCAGTGCACCAGTAGAAGGGCAAAGACTTCGAGACCCCAAACTTTTATGTTTTTTGACTCAGAAACTCTGCTGACTTATAAAAATAGAAATTATTTCCTGAAGATTTCTGTAACGCAGGCACAAAAGCAGTCCTTTCTGCTAGGAGGTGTCAGTCAATGCTTCTTCCAGGAGTTATCAATATAATTTTATAAGTTAAAAGAAAATAAATATTTGAAGATAGTAATAAAATTTTGAAACTGTAAATCAAATCTATACTCACTATAAGCAACTCAAAAGCTGGGCATGATATCACACACCTGTAACCCTAGCACTGGGGAAGCTTCAGGCAGGAGGACTGCAAGTTCAGGACTAGCCTTGGCAACTTACTGACTTAGTGAGGCTCAATCTCAAAATGAAATATATTTGAAAAAGCCTGGGGATGTAGCTCAGTGGGAGAAATTTGCATTCAATCTCAGGAAGGAAGGAAGGAAGGAAGGAAGGAAGGAAGGAAGGAAGGAAGGAGAGGAAGGAAGGAAGGAAGGAAGGAAAGGGGGAGGGAGGGAGAAAAGGAAAAGAAACTATGAATAGCAAACTTCTACTCTAGAAATGTACTGTTTCGAGCAGCTGTTCTCAAACATGACTTGACATTAGCACAGAAAGGGTTAGAGTTAGTGGGACCAATGACATCCACATCTCTGGGGTTGGAGTTGAGGCTTTTTAAAGCTCCCTAGGTGATTTTAATCTGCAGCACGATGGAGAATCATTGGTTTAATGCTACTGAGTGGAAAAAACAAAAAAAAGTTGCGTATGGAAATATGTATTTTTGGAAACAATCAATGATTGGCCACGTAGGGAATCACTAGTTTAGAACAGGTAACATCCAATAAAATACCTGGGAGTCCATGTTTGCAGTTAGGAGCTCTAAGAAAACATTACCAGTGGAGATCTCAGACAGAAAATATGTGACAGTATTTTAGATTCGAGATCATGAAATTTGAAAGAGTTCCTTAAGAGCTCACTATTTACTAACTTACAAACAACCCACGGTAATTGGGGTTAAAGGAGAGTTTTGAATTTGTGTTTTCCTTTTCTGTTTTACCTTAATGATGGCCCTCAGTGTTGAACCAACCTACTTCATCTTTTACCTACCAGGAGTTATTTGTATAAGAAATTTGTGCAAAATGAAGCCCTTATAAATCAGAAGAGATAGCACAAAAATCACAGCTATGTGGCACCAAGAAAAAACAGTGCTGATTTATGAAACTTCACAGACTTAGAAATAGAAACAAAGCACTAAATATTCATGAAATCCCATACAGTGCTTGCACAAAAGTTACATCTCAGTAATTTGTAACTTAGTTATAGGAAGAATAATAATGTGAGCACATCCAGACATATGGAACCTTTCAAGTATTAAATTTCACTAATTTTTAGTCTTTTTTGTTTTGAATCATAAATAACTTATGAAGATGTTGTAAATGGTTGGCCATAATCTAAACCTCCCAAAGAAAAGTAAGCAAAGATTTCATCAGCAAAACAAGAGAGTAAATTAGAAAGAGGGATTTAATAAAAATGTTCTCTACATGTTTTTAAAAAGTGATAGAATTTCTTTAAAGGGAAAAACACACAAGGGAAAGAAGCAGGTACAATTCTGTCATTCAGTAAAATATCGTAAACCTATTATACAAACAGAGAGTTGAAATAAAATCTATGCCATGTACCCTTTGATTAAATCATATTCAAGAAATAATCTGAGAGGCCAATACAATAATCAAAGGAATCTTAAAAATACTGAGGCTCCAGTTTCATAACAGAATTGTCCTAATTTTATTTGACTGTACTAATGACAGATGCAGAGTTTAAAAACAAACAGTACACATACAATCCACTTTCAAAATGGAAAATTAAAAGCGTATCACTTGTGAAATTTGACAGTCCAATTTAAGAGCTATTTATTTATTTCAGACCTATTGGCTTTTAAAAAGAAAAATTATTCAACTAATTAAAAAGTCTCTTCTTTTCATTTTTCATCATTTTTGCACTGTGTGTGCATTTTCTCAATGTGTAATAAATGGTAAATAACCTCAAATAGCTCTGGTACATAGTGCTATTCTTTAACAACTGTTAAGAACTTGTTTAATTAGAAACAATTCTCAATAAAGATGATTTTTATTTCTGTCTCTTTCTCTGTGTTTGTCTCCTCTCTCTCCCTCTCTCCCTCCAACTCTCCCTCTCTCTCTTTCCCCCTCTTCTGCCCCTCCCCCTGCCCCTCCCCCTTCCCCTCCCCCTACTTCTGTTTCTCCCTCTCTCACTCTCCCTCTCCTCCTCTCCCTCAGTCTCTGAGAGGGAGAAGGGGAGAGAAAGGAGCAATTTGTTTTCTAAGGGCCTTGGCTTACCTGGGATACAAATACATGTCGGGAGATACTCTATCACCTCCACTGAAGTGCTTTCACTGTTCTTAAAAAAGCCAGTGTGATACAGGGAAATATAAATGGCAGTGAAACACTAAGAGTGTGAGGTGACACATCCAGTACAGCCCTACAAGGGCACAGCTGTTTTGCTTCAAACATTTAAGAAATATGTGCAAAGCAGTAAAAATGACCAAGAGATTTTAAAATAACATAAACAATGAGAATCTTGACAAAATGAGACCATTTACCACAGGGATTTTTAGTAACGGTTCTCAATACACAAAGAGGATGATATCTGCTGCTCTCCATGTCCACTGGGGCATCAACAGGCAGAAATGAATTTAAACTTCAGCAGAAGAATTTAGGGAAAATGTAAGTTTCCTAAATTTGTATTTTTTTTTTTAAAGAGTGAATCATCAGAAGGGTCTGCGGAATGTCCTTCCCAGAGGTATTTATGAATAAAGCATATATTTTCTTGTTCAGAATGTTTCAGTAATGTCTTGCTGAAAGACAATGTCTTGGGATAGAGAGATCATGTCTCCCAATCACCATTTATTACTCTAAAATGTACTAAAAGGGAAGACAACATATAACTAGAAAGCTAAACATTAAAATATCCAAAGGAGCTTATGATTGGTAGTAGAAAACACACTTAATTCCTGTAAGATAAACTGAGGAAAGGGAGAGAAACTGCTCTGTTTTGGTTAATCTATATTTTCCACATGGTCTCATGAGTAGACTTTTTCTTAAAGCGGCCTTGTGTGGAGAGAGCATGCTGTCACAAGGGTCCATTAAGGTGCCAAAGTAAAAATAAACACATTGGAAGTCATGGAGACAGGAAGTCAAACTTTGCTTACCTGTAGACCTAGGATCCACACTCACCTGGAACCTTCTCCCGGCACCATGCAAAAAGGTACCTCTCCAACTCACCTCACACCATTCATGGGCATTGCACTGCTATTCTTCTGGTTTTGCAAAACACCCACCCTATTGATTACCCCGAACTTTCTATCCTCACCTTGCCCTTCAGACCATGTTTGAACAGTGTCTTTCCAACTCTCACCTGGAGGAGGAGATCCTTGGGTAAGACTCACCTGGCTCAGGGAGGCAGACTGCACCATGCACTCCCAGAAACAGGATTGTCTTCAGCATGGGCCACTGTGATCACAGCTCACGCTAACCCTCTGGGAAGATGGACACACAGATGACTTATCTACTGTTACTGTCCCGCTACATAAAAGCAAAGGAAGATAAAAGCAAAGAACGCTGAGTGAGTCCTCATATAGACCAGGACTTTGCTATCACTTTTGCAAATGCTTAATACCTATCTATACCTGGTTTATAAAAGTAACTTGTACTTAAAGTACACATGATATACAGATAATTTATAAGCTCCCTAATGGTTTATATTTGTTTTATTGATTTAATCCTCACAATCTTATCAGCTCATTACTATTATTGTCATCTATTTTATAAGTGAAACTTAGCAAAGATGTTTTAAGTAATTTTATCCAGACATCAAAGTCACCCCAATAGCAACCTATTGAGCCAGGACTCAAGCCTCAGGAATCTGGCACTAGAGATTGTGTGGGTATGCACAACAGCAAACTGCCCCTCTTCAGGTGGATTAAACTAGAAGGAAATAAAATGTTAATACTTATGCTTTTATTCATACTTGGCAAGACCATTAATCACCATTTTTCTAGGTGCAAAAAAGAAAAAGAATCTCCTAAATCTAGTGAAAATGAAATGTTGCTTTAAAATATGTAATTTTCAAGAAATAAAATACTATCTTATGGTCAGCAATCCACTTAACCAATAGCAAAACCTCTTTTTTATGACTACAGGAGGAATAAAACAGATTGACACTAATAAGCTGTTTCTTGTTTTTTCATTGTGACATATTTGAAACAAGAGCTCATGAATTGAATTGATAAGAAGTAAATTAACATATAAGGATATGAAGCAGAATGTATTTACACAAAAAGTGACTGTTGGTGAAGTAAACTGCTAAAGTCAACAATCAGAAGTAACATTTTTAAAGATGAATTACTAGAAGTTAGCATATAGAATTCACATTCATTGTATTCATTTAGTGTCAGTTATCAGTGACCCGGATGCACCATAAATCCAGGTGTAAGCCTTATTTCCAGGATCCTACCAGACAGGGGAAGTCAAGTTGGAACTGTAACTATGTTGTGATCATCACGGGCAAGCTTACACAGCTAATTTCAAAAACCCTATCTTTAAGTGTTGCACAATGAGCTATGTCTGGTAGTTTCTCAGTCTACTGTTTTCCCTTACTTAATACAAATTCCACAAATTCTTCCACTCCAAGGACTTTTCTAGGCACTACTGTACAACCTCCGCTCCTACTACCATTCCAAGATGGCTTCTGCTCAGGGCTTAGGTGTTCTCAGCCAAAGGCAGTTACTACTTGCTGCCTGTACCACTCAAGGAGAGGATATGAGCTAGTTTCATCCTACTTCAACTTGCTATATTCTCTGGTCTAATTTTTTTTTAACTTTAAAAATAAAAGGAGGAAAACATTAACAGACAGACAACCATGTACAAAACAGGAAAAGAACAGTACAGACAATACAGAGTTACAAACAAAGTGGTAGGAAATTAACAATGCTTATTGTATTACATAGTGATATCTTCAAAGTGGTTTCTCATGAAAACAAATAGAGACATGCAGTATTGCTCAATCAAGGACTCATTAACTGTTTCTTTCAGCAAAGAAATAGAAGACAGTAGATCAACTATGTTAACTATCCTGTATAAACATACCTACAAAATTTCTCCACCTTTCCCTTTTCTTTTCCTACATCGCAGTTGCCCTTTACCCTTGAGCATTTTCCTATCATTTCACATGTCTATCATACCTCCAAGTTTTTATTAACTCTTTCAGGTTTTACACTAGTGAGACAATGTGGTGCTTGCACATGCAGGTCTGATTTATTTCACTTATGAGTATGGTCTCTAGTTGTGACCATTTACCTATAAAAGTCTCGAGTTTATCTTTCTTTATAGCTGAGTAATATTCCATTATATAAAAGTACCACAATTTTCTTATCCAATCCTGGGTAGATGGACATTTGGGTTGCCTCCACAATTTAGCAATTACAAATTGTGCTGCTATGAACATGGGTGCACATATATTGCAGTGATATGATGTTTTTAGATCTTCTGGGAAAATACCCAGAAGAGGAATAGCTGGGTTGAATGGTACCTCTAGTCCTAGTTTGCTGAGGAATCTCCAAACTGATTTCCACAGTGGTTTCACCAGTCTGCATTCCCACCAGCAGTGGAGAAGAGTTCCTATTTCTCCACAGCCTCACCAGCATTTGTTATTGGTTGATTTCTTAATGCTAGCCATTCTAACTGGGGTAAGGAGCAATCTGAATGTTGTTTTAATTTGCATTTTTCAAATGACTAATGATGTTGAACACTTTCTCATGTATTCATTTGCCATTTATATTTCTTTATCTGAGAAGTGTATGTTCATCTCAGATGCCCATTTTTGGATTGGGTCTTTGAATTTAGAGGGGCTGGTGTTTTTTAATTCTTCATATGTTCTAGATAGAAGGCCTTTATCCCAGGGACAGTCAGCTAAAATTTTTCCCTAATTTGTGGGTTTTCTTTTTACTCCACTGGTGATTTCTTTAGATGTGCAGAAACTTTTCAGTAGGATGAGATCCCAGTTGTCGATTCTTTGAAGTGTTTCACGGGCAGTTTAGTTTTTGTTCATGAACTCTCTGCCTACCCCTGTGTCTTCAAGGTTTTTACCTACTTTCTTTTCCAATAGATTTAGTGTTTCTGTCTTAATATTGAGATCTGTGATCCACTTTAACTTGAGTTTGGTGCATGGTGATAGATTTGGGTCTATTTTCAGTCTTGGCAGGTGGCAAACCAATTTTTCCAGCACCATTTATTAAAGAGGCTGTCGTTCTTCCAGTGAGTTTGTTTGGCCCTTTTGTCAAAGATTAGGTGGCTGAGTGTGTTTTTGGTTGTGTCTGTTTCTCCCAGTCTGTTCCATTGATCCTCAGGCCTGTTTTTTAGCCAGTACCAGGTGGATTTTATGACAGTAGCTTTGTAGTATAATTTCAGGTCAGGGATTGTGATTCCACCTGACTTGTCCTTGTTGCCCAGGATTGCTTTTGCTATTCTGGGTCTCTTCTGGTTCCAGATGAATTAAAGGCATGTTTTCTCTAGATCTGTGAGGAATGCTAATGGTAGTTTAATAGGAATTGCATTGACTCTGTACAGTAATTTTGCGAGTGTGGCCATTTTCACAATGTTGCTTCTTCCTATCCACGAGCAAGGAATGTTTTTCCATTTACTGAAATCTCCTTCGATCTTTTTTCAGAGTACTGTAGTTTTCATTGAATAGATCTTTTACTTCTTTTGTTAGTTTGATTCCTAAATATTTCAATTTCTTGGATGTTATTGTGAAAGGTATGGTTTCCTTAATTTCCCTCTCAGTCTGTTTGTTGTTTGTGTATAAGAATGCTATCGATTTTGGGGTGTTAACTTTGTATCCAGCTACACTGCTGAATTTGTTGATTAATTCAAAGAGCCTTTCTGTGGAGTTTTTGGGGTCTTCCATGTGACGTATCATGTCATCTGCAAATAGTGATAGTTTTACTTCTTCCTTTCCTATCCTTATTCCTTTTATTTCTCTCTCTTGTCTAATTGCTCTGGCTAATGGTTCTCTGGTCTAATTTTAAAAGATTTTGTTGGCCAAGTGACATGGAAGTTAAAGCCCAGGGCCTGCTCAAAGTGAGAAGTATAATTGGAAGAGACATTCTAGTCATTAAATCAGGACTTGAGAGCTCTCTGTCTTCAGAGTAATGGTGCCTACATAGTCCACAATCTGGACGAATAACTCCTAGGCACAGCAGACACCTGATGAAAGTGATGTGACAGAAAGGGAGGAGGGGCCTCTGAGAAATTGTGATCGTAGTCTATTCTTGTGTAGTTCTGTCATCTGGGCATCTACAACCTGGACAATTTGAAGAAACCGGAGCACTTTGGGATGAAAGGTAGTTTGAGACTAGTACCAACTCCAGGCAAGAATCTCAAGCAGATTCTCTCTAGACGGAGACATTTTCATTCTAGACTTTGAAGAATTTTCTCAAATAAATTCTATTAACTATCATAGTACAGAGTTAACAATAAACAAGCATAGAGATAAGAACTGTCACTGTAAGCAAGAAAAATTAACTGCAGATAGATTCCAAAAATTTCAGGTATTGAAATTACCATATAAAACAGCTATTATACTATGGATTTTTAAAAGATTTTAAGAGATAGTTTCAAGCGACAAGTTTGACAATATCTGCAGAAAACGATGGAACTGAAAAATGACTCAAAATATCTTCAAATAAAAACTACAGTAATTAATATTTAATACACAAAAGTCTGGATTTATATCCTAATGGACCCCAGTGAAAAATGAGTAACTAAACTGAAAGATAGATAAGAAGAAAAAATACAGAATGTAGCCCAGAAAGACCGAATAAAAGGAAATGTGTAGGACACTATGGAAGAGACATTCATGGAAAATAAAGTAAGGTATTTATATATCATCAGAGTTTCACTAGGACAAAAACCTGGACAGAGGAAATATTTGAAGAGATAGGTCATAAGAACTTTTCATAACTGATGACAAACACCAATCTATAGATTCAAGAAACTAAATAAACTTTAAGCATATAGTTACTAAAAAAAAAAAAAAATCCACATCTAGACACAAGACATTGAATCCTCATTAAAAGCAAACAAAATCTTGAAAAGCAGCTGGTTTGAGAAGATATATTATCTTCAAAGGAACAATTTCAAAGGAGGCTACATTCTAAACAGCAATAATGAAATCCAGAAAGAGGGGAAGTGGTGGCTTCAACAGGCTGAAAGAATATGACTGGAAGCCTAAGACTGTACATCTACTAAAACTATCTTTCAAGAATGAGGGTAAAGGGCCGGGGAGATAGCTCCGTGGCATAGCACCTGCCTGGCAAGTGCAAGGTACTGAGTTCAATTCCCAGTACCAAAAAAAAAAAAAAAAGAGGGTAAAATAAAGATATTATCAGGCTAAAAGAAATAAAAATCAGAGTTTTTCACCAGTTATGCTCAAAAATTTATAAGGATAGACTTTATGCAGAAGGAATGTGATTCCAAATGGAATGTGTGAAGGGAAAAAAAAAAAGAGGCACAAAGACAGTGATACTTAAAATATATATAAAATCATTGATTATTTAAAATCAAATGGTAATATGATTGTGGGAGTAAAAAACGAAAAGGAGGAAGGAAGGAAACAGAATGATAATCCCTGGTTGCTACCATTTATATCAGGAAGGGATAAATCAAGTTGAATGATAACACAATCTTTACATTTCTGAGAGGAAAGTAAAGGTGTTTATTAACTGATAATTTCAAATAGATCATATTAAATAAAAATCTGACTATTTCCTTTTTACAAGCAACATTGAATACATAAACATATAGTAAATTGAAATTGAAAGGAAAACAAAAAATGCTACTTAAAAGATAACAGTTTGGTAATTTCAAACAAAACTGAATTTTAGGCAAAAGGAATTACTAGGAAAAAATGTGATTTCAAAATAAGAGCATCTTAATTCACCAAAAAGTTACAATTTTAATTTTTAAGTAACCATTAAGTCTTAAAATATAAACAAAAAAAGGGGCCTATGTAAGGGGAAACAAATATGCATCTACAATTATTGGGTTAAGTTTAACGTATTTATCTCAGTATTTGAAAAAAAATCAGCAAAGCTTTAGAAGATAGAAATAAAACCACAAACAAAACAAACCCCAGATCTTATGTATGTGTACAAAAATACTGTCTATCATCAGAGTTCCAATAGAATAAAGACCATGGACACAGGCAATAGTTGAAGAGATAAACTATGAGAACTTTTCCATAACTAATGAAACAACACCAATCAACAGATTCAAGAAGCCAAATAAATATCAAGCTTGTAATTGCTTTTAAAAATCCACATCTAAACATAAGACATTGAATCTGCCTTTAAAAAAAAAAAAAATGAAAACAAAATGTCATGGCTAACCACTCAGAAGTAGGGTTTTTCAACATATATGGAATATTTATGAAAAGTGACCAGTAAGGATCATAAAAAACAATTACAGAAAATTTCAAAGAACTGAAATCATGCAGAACACATTTTCCAAATACAGTGTGATTTAAATTAGAAACTAAAACAAGAAGGATAATAACATAACTAGAAATTCCCTATGTATATAGTAAATTTCAAAATAAATTTTAAGTAACTCCTAAAACAAAGAACAAATAGCCATGAAAATTGGAAAATACTTTTACCTAAATGATAACAAAAATACTGCAAAAATACATAAAACTCAGTTAGGTTGAGGTATAGTTCAGTGGTAGAGCTTTTGCAAAGCAGCCATCTAGTTCTGGGCTTAATCCCCTCTCCAGCACTGCGAACAAAACAAAATTCAGTTAAAACAGTTTGTAGAAAAGGCTGAGGTTGTGGTGTATGCCTGTAATCACAATCACAGCACCTGGAAGGCTGAGGCAGGAGGACTGCCATAAATTTGAAAACAGCCTGGACTACCTAGCGAGACTCTGTCTCAAAAAGAAAAACAAAACAAAACACAACAAAACAAGAAAGAAAAGACAGTTCACAGATGAAAAGTATATAGCTTTCCATAATAAATAATAAGCTAAGCACATATCTTAAGAAGTTAGAAAAAGAAGAACAGCAAAAAAGGGATGAAGGAGAATAATAAAAATTCTCTTTAGGTCAACAAAGTTAAAAACAAGCAGCCAATGGATGACATCAATAATTTCAAACATTAGTTTTTAGTTTTTGGAAAAGATTGATAAGGTTAATAGATTTCTAGTCAAATTAATCAAAAAGATAGTGAAAAATTACAAAGATCTAATACTAAATGACAAAGGAAATCATATTAAAGATACTGCAGATAATAAAGATACAGTAAATAGATGTCATGGAGAACACCTAGCCAATAAGTTTCAAATTTTAAATGAAACAGACTGTCAAAGTCAACAGAAGAACATCAATGTCACTAAGTATCTTGTCACAAAAAAACAAAGTCCAGGTTCCCCCCAGGCCTATTGATCACAAGATCCAGGGACAGAGTGCTAGAAATTGTGTTTTAAGAAACCACCAGCGGTGGGCTTGTGATGTGGCTCAGTAGTAGAGTTCTTGCATGCACAAGGCCCTGGCTTCCATCCCCAGACCACAAAAAAAAAAAAAGAAGAAACCCTTGGGGTGATCTGGTGACCCTGAAGTTTGAGAACTGCAAAAGCTGTGTCTTGGAAACAACCCAAATATCCAACAATCAATGAATGGATTAAAAAAAAAATGTGACACTTTTTATATAATGGAGTACTCCTCTGCATAAAGAAGGGTAAACTTGAGACATTTATTGGTAATTGGATGGATCTTGAGATCATACTCAAATGAAATAAATCAGATACGTGTAAGTATTGCATTGTCTCACTGGTGTGAGAAACTGAACATGTAAATAAGAACCAAATTGTACAAGAGATATGGTGAAATGGAAACAAACTGTTCAAAAAGATAGGGGAACTAGGGAGGGAAGGAAGGGAAAAGAAAAAATGAACAAAGGAGGATAAAATAGAAACAAATCTTTGTAAATAAGAAAGTGTTGATGGGAGAGGAGGGGAATGGAAGGAAAAAAAGTCAAAGTGTCTCCATACACTGTATTTATGCCAATGTAAAACTCTGTGGGAAATTATTTTCTCAAAGTATTGTGGATGATTATTATGAACAAAATAAATGAGGTAAGGTAATGTTACACTGTACAGATACAAATTTCCTACAATGAATGTGATCATTGTATATACCTAAATTGTATCAATAAACTTAAATAAATAAATACATTTCCACAACAAATTGCACTCAATTTGAACATATGTAAATGGGTAACTACTCTCAGTGTTTACTGTCAGGATTAAATAAATGGTCTCTATTGCAAACAAAAAGTCATTCTTTAAAAGATACGTGCACAGCATAAATGGAACTTGTGTTTGTCAAAATATAATTAACATGCCTCTTTAATAATTTAAAGAAATGTATATTCTACATGAGAAGTGAAATATCCATTATTAAAAACTGCTTTAAAATACTTTAAAACATTTCATATAAATGTTAGGGAGATTTTTTTATTTGCAATTTACTACTAATGAAATGTCTTTATATTATTTTGCTTATTATTACAATAACATATTATTCAGCTCAAACAACCTTATTATTGTTCTCAGATTATTATTTTATACTAGGATTTTTAAATTCATCAGAATTGTTTTAAGTTTGAAAGTGCATTTCGGTAGCACATGTACTCAAAGTACATTTCAAGACCACCTTCATGACTCTAACATAATGCTCAGAATTAAAGTCATGTTTCAGAATCACAAAATTTTCTCCTATTCTATTTGTTTCACTCAGATTTATTTATCTACTCACTATCTACACATCTATTATATAAAATAACAGACTTCCAGAGAAAAGCTCAGTAAACATGCACAGTAGTCAAGTTCAATTGTAAACAATCACAAAACAAACTTTAAAGCATTTATGCCAATGTAAAACTCTGTGGGAAATTGTTTTCTCAAAGTATTGTGGGTGATTATTATGAACAAAATAAATGAGGTAAGGTAATGTTACAATAATGATCTGGAACTGTGACTCAAATGAGTAAGATTAGAGGCACAAAGAAACTCTTCCTAATAAACAAGCAGATAACTGCTGGAAAGAAAAATATGCTCCTTGTTTGAAATTAACTGCCAAACATTTCCAACCTACACAAAGCTGTCATAAAGGACATCTAAATCTGTCCTTGTTTGTAACATGTGTTATGACAAGATTTGACAGTTTATCAAAGAACTATAATTGCCACCTAAACATCTAGCATTTTGTCAACTGCAAGCATGTTTAGCGAAAGCATTTACTTTGCTTAAAATACAACCATTTTTCTCTACTTTCTGAAAGAGCTGACTGAATTTCTTTTCTCAGCTGATCAAGCTGTATTAGGGCTTTCTTTGAATTATTTATGATGGAATTGTAATGGGTAAAAGAATAATCAGTAAAGCAAAAAATTGTTACTAAAGATATATAGATATATATAATATATATAATGTATTCTGGGTATTGACTCAAAAGACCTTCAAATTGCAACAATTCTCACAGCTCTGTAGAGATGACATTTAAATACGCTTGCCTTGGGAAGGAGAAAGATAAGACATTTTCTCTCTACCACAATTTTCCTTTTCAGAGTAATCTATTGAGAAACAGTGTCCTAAAAAGAGAGATATGTTCTTCAATAGGCATTATTCCTACCTGTAATCTTTGTCAGAGACAGTCAGTGATAAGACAGACTCTCAACCTACAGAGAATAAAATAAACAAGAGCTAAATTCTCTTGCAATAGAATCAGAAAACAGAAATGGCAGAATAACAATGATAGTCTATGACATTACTAATAGTTTATTTCTGGAAATTGTAGTTTTTTTTAAGAAAGAATTTTCAGTTTCATGTTTGTTCTTTGTTGTAGTTACTTGATATGAGAGAAAAATACTATGCAAATATTTCTGCACTACTTTTTAAAGTTTTCCTTCATTCCAATAAATCTCAAAGGAAAAAAAGTTCTAAAGTGATGTAGCATATAAAGTCACATGGAAATTCAGGAATCCCACATGCTAATCCATATCTTGCCTCTCACTGGGCAATAGGTTGTTTCTCTGGACTTAGTTCCCTATGTCTGAATTGAGCTATTGCTATGACTTGGTGATCTCTCAGGCTGTTTCAAACTTTTGTGATTCTGTACAATCCCTGGATCTATGAGGTACAGCAACAGCTAGAGCATGGAGGAAAAACAGCAGCAAGACAAAAATGTCTCCTACGTAACATCTCAAGAAAAAAAGGTACCAACTATGGGCTTTCAGTGTTTACATTAGTATTTAGTCTTATTTAGGTAGTATTAAATCTACTTAAAAATCTGTTTTGATTTTCATTAAAAACTGAAAAATGTGTGACACATTGAGAACACTAAAAGAAAAATCGATTTAGTTGAAGCTCCAAATACTTTATAGTGCTTCTAAATTAAGCCACAGGATTTTCTTTAGAAATCACTGTAGGTAGTCCGGTCTAGGATGAATTATATGGATAGATGGTTCTGTTAGTTTTTGATAGGAAAGAACACAAATGAAGGGTTGTGTATAGAACACAGCTCCCATACACTGTCAACCATGAAGAAACTGAGTACGTTGATATCAAGAGACATGTGACTGAATCACCAACAAGTCATTTTGATATAGTATTTTAGGTGTTTTTATGGCTTTATAGCAATAGCTCATTCAATATATAAAAGCATTTTTTATAGCCAAGTAATGCGTTTCACAGACATTACTGAATCTTACCCAGTCCTGTTGCCAATTCCGTACCCAACTCCTGAGTTTAATCCACAGACTCAAACCACTAAGGAAGCTCAGAAATTGTGTAAACAGATATATTCAACAATTATTAGGTTGGGCTGGGGATTTAGCTCAGTGGCACAGCACCTGCCTGGCAAGTGTGAGGTCATGAGTTCGATCCCCAGTACTGGAAAAAAAAAAATTATTAGGTAATTTCAAAATTATGATGATGATTTTGTTTGTGGCTAAACAAAAAAAAAAATTCTGCACTACTGCATGTAATTAGCAAGATATGAATGTATAATCTGTGACTGATGCTTCCATCATATTTATGAAATAGCCCACTCACTGTTGAAATCTTTGGCATCTATGGTCCTTCTTCCTTCCCCACTACTCCAACCTGAAATACCTTGTGGAAGCTGTATACTTAAAATCCACAATCAAATGATTAACACATATGTTTTATTCATCTTTTTATTATAAAAATAATAAAAATTCAATACTACACTAATAGTTGGCAGTATAATGTAGTAGTCCTTCATTTTGAACTCCCCACAAACTATACCCCTCTTCAAAGGTAATCATTATAAAAGGGACATCTATACTTGATACCTGGAATATTACATAATTTAAATATGTAAATAAAATACTATGCATATTTTTGTGACTACCTTTTTTGTCTTTAAAAAATATCTTGTGACATTTTCATCTCATTTTATATAAATCAATCTCTTCAATGGTTGCATCAGATGGACAATAAATTATTTGATAATTTACTTACTGATCAACAATTGCTAGTTTCCTCGATTTCACATTTATAAACAATTCAGGTGTGTTTACTGGTCATTTGTACTATCTTATACCCTAGAGGTAGTATATAACCTTACATATAAGAGATACAGAATATTTGTTGAGTGACTTGATACAACAGCAAACATCATTATCAATATTTTTGTTTGGTGCTTGTGAATATTTCTTTGAAAAGAATGCCTAGAATTAGAAATGATGACTCAAAGTTCATGTGGAAAATTACTCTTGCAAGACCTATATGTTTACACATTCTATCAGAAGGCATTCTCTATCTTATAATTTCAATTTGTGTGGAAAAAAATTAGCATTTTCTTGATTACTAGCATTTTTTCATATGTTTATTGGCCAATTATTTTTCCTGTTCATTGTTTTTTGGTTTTTTTTTTTTTTTTTTTTTTGGTTTTTCTCCGGTACCGGGAACCGAACTCACGACCTTGCGCTTGCCAGGCATGCGCTTTGCCGCTGAGCTAAATCCCCAGCCCCTCCTGTTCATTGTTTACGTACACATTTCCCAAACCTTGTTCATCTCTCCACCCCGAGGCGCTGTTGAAGGAATTCTGTCTAAGATAACACTCTCACATACTTTCTCCAGTCTGTAACTTACCTTTTAAACTTGTGTGTTCGCGCTTTGTGGAAATGTTTTTATGTATTCAAACTGGTTTAAGAAGTCCTAGGAAATGAATAAAAGCATTGATAATAGTACCAATAATAATAATTCCGTGGACTGGAAAGCACTGACTCTTTAATTTAGAAGTATGTAGCGCACGCGAAAAACAAACTCTGAAGAAAAACATTGCAAAACAACCCCGTTACCTATAGCACTGCGCATGCGCACCAGAAAGACCCGTAACTGCCTGGAAACAACCGGAAGTCATTAGAGTCTGTGGCCTGACTTCCGTTTCAGTTTCGCCGGTAGCCGCGGCCAGTGGCGTAGGCTTTCCTGAGGTGTTTGACCAAAATGCCGAATATCAAAATCTTCAGCGGCAGCTCCCACCAGGATTTATCCCAGAAAATTGCCGACCGCCTGGGCCTGGAGCTAGGTAAGGTGGTGACTAAGAAATTCAGTAACCAGGAGACGTGTGTGGAAATTGGCGAGAGTGTGCGTGGCGAGGACGTGTACATCGTCCAGAGTGGGTGTGGCGAAATCAACGACGGTCTGATGGAGCTTTTGATCATGATTAACGCCTGCAAGATTGCTTCTGCCAGCCGCGTGACGGCGGTCATCCCGTGCTTCCCCTACGCACGGCAGGATAAGAAGGATAAGAGCAGGGCCCCGATCTCTGCTAAGCTCGTTGCCAATATGCTGTCCATAGCAGGCGCAGATCACATCATCACCATGGACCTACATGCTTCCCAGATTCAGGGCTTTTTTGATATCCCGGTAGACAATTTGTACGCGGAACCGGCTGTCCTGAAGTGGATCAGAGAGAATATTCCCGAGTGGAGAAACTGCATTGTTGTCTCGCCTGACGCTGGCGGAGCGAAAAGAGTCACGTCCATAGCAGACCGCTTGAATGTGGACTTTGCCTTGATTCATAAAGAACGGAAGAAGGCCAATGAAGTGGACCGTATGGTGCTGGTGGGAGACGTGAAGGATCGGGTGGCCATCCTTGTGGATGACATGGCTGATACTTGTGGAACAATCTGCCACGCAGCTGACAAACTTGCCTCGGCTGGGGCCACCAGAATTTATGCGATCTTGACACACGGAATCTTTTCTGGCCCGGCCATTGCTCGCATCGACAGTGCATGCTTTGAAGCAGTGGTAGTCACCAATACCATACCTCAGGAAGATAAGATGAAGCACTGCTCCAAAATACAGGTGATCGACATCTCCATGATTCTTGCAGAAGCCATCCGGAGAACTCACAATGGGGAATCTGTTTCCTACCTGTTCAGCCATGTTCCTTTGTAACAGAATAACATAGGTTATTCTATTTTAAAATAAAATAAGGTAAAAGAAAATAAACCTTGCCCGGCACAGTATTTTTACCTTGCTATTTCATGAAAACGTCATCAGAAGACCAAGTTTGCTCCAGGGTGGCTTTCTACATCCTGTTATCAGGTACATTGATGTTTATCTTAAATTGGGGAAAGGCGGATTGAGAACTGGCCGGGTAACCTGGCCAGGTTGTCTCATTCTCGGCTTTTTGATGATTTTGTTAGCCCTTCAGTTTTAACTAGAGCCCAGATGCTGCAAGACTTCAGACCATGCCGGGGATATAGCTCAGCGGCACAAGCGCCTGCCTAGCAAGCGTAAGGTCCTGAGTTCGATTCCTGGTGCCAAAAAAAAAAAAAGACTTCAGACCTGGAAATATTTGAAACACACCAATGTGTTACAGGTTCTCCAAGGTCTGTGCTACATTTCAGAGAGAATCATTGGAAACCCTAAGAGTAGTTCTCCTGCTTGCTGAACTCAAAAAATAGCAAGGGCGGCTAGGCATGGTGGGGCGGCCGGGATGGTGGGGCATGCCTACAATCCCAGCACTTAGGAGACTGAAGCAAGAGGGTTGTCCAAGTTCAAGGCCAGCCAAGGCTGCATAGTCCAGGCAAGCCTGGACTACGTATACAGTGAGACCCTGTCTCAAAAAAAAAAAAAAAAAGGCAAGGGCAAGCAGCTTTTGTCTTAAGCAGGCATTGGGATCTTAGGAGGCAGCAAATGCTGCTTGAGAAGATGACTAATGTAGCATCATCTATTTGGAAACTATCCTGGTCTCTTAGCTTTACTCCCAAGTGTCTTTACTGTTTCCTACCCAAATACCCAATTGAGCCGAAATAATATGCTGTAGTTTTCTAGAAAGCAAACTTCCTGCTATGTAATGTCTAATAGTTACACTAGATGTTTTTGCTGTAGCTTAATCTCTATTTGTTTAATATCACCATAGTACTGTAGTAGCATTATAGTACCTTTTGATTAATTAAATATTTCATTTTCATCTTCCTACCTGTTTTGATTGGCTTCTCAAATGACCTGGGAAATTTTTAAGTGATGTTATTATCTCTCATAAAGGAAACAAATAAAAAATCTGTATATGTATGTGGAAAGAAAAAGGCACCAGTCCTAGCAGGTGAAATTTTCAGCTCTTAAAGGAAATAGAGTTCCTACAGGGTAAAACAAAAATATGAAGTTATTCTTATTGCTGTCAGACTTCTCATTTGAACTACTAGATGATAAGCAAATTGAATAATTTATTTGCAGTTCTAAAGGAATATTATGCTAAGCATGGTGGTGAAAGCCTATAACCCTATAACTTGGAAAGCTGGGGCAGGAGGATTTCTGTCAGTCTGAACTGCATAGCAAGACTATATCTAAAAAATACATATATCTATGTATATATATATAAATTTATATGTTTATAATATTTTTGTACCCAATCATTCAAATTTGAAGGCCATACTAAGACATTTTTAAAAAATTTTTCAAAGACTACAAAATTTATCTTCATGGATGCTTTTCGTGAAAGTATTACCCAAAATTAATAGAGATAAAAACATATATACCACCAAAAATACATGAAATAAAAGTGATGATTATAAAAAGTGAAACTGGTAGAAAAAATAATTTTCATGAAGTTATGAAGATTATGGTAGATAATAAGATTCAGCATATGCTATCACAACAAAATAGATTAATCTCCTAGACAAAGTTATGAAGATTATGGCAGATAATAAGATTCAGTATATGCTATCACAGCAAAATACATTAATTTAATCTCTTAGACAAATTATTATAGTGAGTAGTAGACACAATCTCAAAATATACTGTTTATAAGACATATCTGTAAAACAGCCAGGTGTGGTGTTGCATTCCTGTAATCCCAGCACTCAGGAGGCTGAGACAGGAGGATCGCTGTGAGTACAAGGTCAGCCAGTACTACAAAGTAAGTTCAAGACCAACCTGAACTGCATAGTAAAACCTTGTCTTAAAAAGACAAAAAAAAAAAAAAAAAAAGTAAAAAAAAATTGGATATAAAAGAATGAAGAAAAAAATATACCAAGAAGAAAGAAAAAAAACTTTCAGTCAAAAGTGAAATGTATTTTGCTAATTAAACTAACCAATATGTTACAAGCATCGTGAACTTTTTTTTTTAAGATAGGATTCTTAGTATGTTGCCTGAGGATGGCCTCAGACTCTCAATCCTCCTTCCTCAGCCTGCAAGGGAGCTGCAGTTATAGGAATTTATCCACCATGACTAGTTTACTATCATGAATCTATATGCACATAAAACAACAACATCAAAATTTTAAAAACAGTACAATATAAGGAGAAATGGATTATATGCAATCATTATAATCATTAGAGGGAAATTTTGACAAAACTCATAATAAAAGATACAGGCTTGAAATTATATAGAAATTAAAAATTCACATTTATAAGCATGCATGAAGTATATATAAATATTGAAAATATAATAGGTCATAAAAAATCTTGAGAAGTTTCTAAGAAAGAATTTACAGTACATTGACCATATGTAGTAAATTGGCTTTACTATAATCATTTTGGCAATATTGGGGGCGACAATAAAGCTCAGTAAAATAGAAATAAAACAAAGTTTACTTGACATGGTAAAATCCACTGAGACCTTTGAAGATATATCCAATGATAAACTATTGGAAACATTTCTATTAAAAACAAATTTTTAAGTCAATGATAAGGAGCAGAGAGAAAGAGCCAGTAGCAGTAGCAGAAAAACTTTTATTTGCAGATGTCATGATTGTCAAGAAAACAATCCAGCAACCAAAATTATCAGAATTCTAAAGAGTGAGTCCAGTGACTGAATGTAAGATAAATCATTGTCTTTCCTAAACAGAAGCAAAATATAATTTAAAAACATAGCTGAAATGTTTACATAGCATACAGCAATAAAAATTATGACTAGTACTAAACTCCAAAACTGTAGAATTTGTGTGATAAAACATTTATTAAACAATATAGAAAATACTTGAGTAAATACATTATGAACATAGGTAGAAAAAACATTACAAACCTGATGGTTTTCTCAAACCATCTAGTCAGTGTAAACCTAATTGAGATCCTAACAGGATTTGTTTTTAGAAAGAGAACTTGACAAGCTTTTCCTTAAAGTTCATCTGGAAAACTAAGCAAAAAAAGTCAAGATCTTTTTGAAAAAAAAATGTATCACAATATATAAAATGTAAAGTTACAGTAGTGAAATGTGGTATTGATGCAGGATTGGATACATAATATTGTAGAGTTTAGATTCCTGAAACAGGCCTATGTGTACTTACTGGAATTAGTACATACAGGCCCTATTTAATGGAGGGACTGTTACTGGAAAGAGGCACATAACTGAATCAACTCTATAGGAGAATCACTATCATAGAGTCCCTGTGGAGATGCTTTCCTGATATCCTGCCTTGGCAACCATTCCTGCAGTCTACTCAGATTCTCTGAAGTGGGGAATGACCTCTTACCAATGTTTCTTGCTATCTCCATAATTGGAGCTCTATCCAGATCATAGTCATAGTTATGATGGGCTCCTTAATGTCTGTCAATATCAATGTCTAGCATCTTGATGATTTTAACCTTCTCCTTCTTTGGTATATGTGTGTATATATCTATCTGCTCCAGGAGATTACAGAGAGACAGAGACAGAGGCAGAATTTTACAAAAAAAGGCATTAAATCAAATATATATATATATGTGTGTGTGTGTGTGTGTGTGTGTGTCACAGGTAACTAATGCACTAATCAATTAATGGTGCTGAAAAATTGGATATTACTTGGGAAACCAAAGTTATTTTACCTCATCTGTAAATGATGCACAAAATAATTCCAGAAAGAATGCTTCTAAAAAGCAGATTTGAAAGCACTGGAAGAAAAGGTGAAGTAATTTTTATGCTCTTACAATTGGAACATCCTTCTTAAGAAGTATATAAAACCCACAACTCATAAGACTGAGACATGACTTCTGGGATTCCACAGGTGGGAATGGGGTGATAGAGACATTCAGGTGCAAATGTATGCTGCTTTTGAGAGAAAGGAAATTGACACCAAGGTAGAGCTGTGAAGAGTGCTGCAGAAGCCACTGAAGGTAGCCTAGAAGCTGGCTGAGCTGTTGCCATGGGCTGAGACTGATGAAGTCTTGCTGCAAGGCTACAGGCTGCATATGTGGTCCTCGATGGAGGAGAACTGTCTTAGTCCATTTGGGCTTCTATAACAAACTACCTTAGTTCGGATGGCTTTGAAATTTATTTTTCATAATTCTAGCAGATAAATCCAAGATGAAGGTGATGGCAGATTCTGTAGTTAGTGAGGATCCCTTCCTGATTAATGGACCTCTGTCTTCTTATTGTGTCTCCAGATACCAGAGAGGTGAGGGAAGTCTCAGGAGTCTCTTATAAAAGTAGTAAAAGAAGATAGCACTTTGTTGATTTGAGAGATTCTTGGCCTTGCTAGATTGCAAAGGATGCTAAATTTAGGAAATTTATTGCTGGGAAAGCATGCTGTGAATAGAAAGCCAAGGGTGTGTCTGGATATCCTGTTGCTGAAGAAATTAGGTGTGCAACTTGTGATCCAACCAGCCATCACAGCAAAAGGTAGTAATAGAGACTAAATAGGCTAAATAGAGTTCTAAATAATCAGTTATGATACGCTTTGGTTTATTATTTAAAATTGATATAAATCCTACCTGAGGAAGGGTACACCCAACAATAACTAGATGTCTTAAAATACCAACCTAAGAATATTTTATTTACTTAAAAAAGCAATGAGAGCTCGTGTAGCTTTTTCAGTAGTTGACTGATGAGATGGAAATAGCACTTAATTCAGCAGCAGTGTGAAAATTGAACTGTACTGGAAAGACTACAACTAGGAGACAAAATGTATCTGAGTAGGTTCCATTTTAAGACATATAAGTGTGTATAAATATATTTATGTGCAAATATATATGTTTATAGCAACAAAGCCTACATTTTCCTAATCCCTAATGCACATAAGAATTGTTTACAGGAATTTAATATGAGTGTAAATGTCTGAATGTAATGCTGACAGTATCTCTTATCAGGTGACATGATTAATGATGTTTTCCTCAGAGTGGCTTCAGTTAGTGTTTATTAAAATGCTTCCCAAATACTAATGCTATTTCAGAGATGCAGTCAGATGATTATACTTACGAGCACCATGCAAGACTTAGCAAAGATAAGGCAGTGATTGAATGGTTTTAAATAATACATTTTACCCAGATTAATTATTATGCAACTAGTGACTTTCTTCTTCTGTTTTTATACTCATCCTTCTGTTTCTTTTGTAGGAAGCCCATTAATTTAATCCTAATTTAATTGCAAATGATGGTATAATTCCTTGTATAGTGCAATGGAAAGGAGCCTCCCTTTTGCAACATTAAAATAGTTTCTGGTTGTAGTATAGGCAGTGAGTACTGTTTCACAGACCGTAAATCATTCCTTCCTTTTCCTAACATTTAGGGAAGAAAACTAGCACTGTGGTCCTCAGGAATATTGTAAGATACAGGAGAACAGCAAAGGCAGAAGCCTTTGAGGTGAGAACACAGATGCATTAGAGCAATAGAAACAAGACCAGTTGGCTAGAGTAGAGAGTGCAAGAGAAAAAAGTGAGGTAGGTAGAGTCACATAAGGTGGGTAAGCTATCACATGCTTGGAACTTCGTTGGTCACCAGTCACCCTCAAATTGATCTTCTGTTTGTTCCTGCCTGGTAAATGCTCCAGTTTCTACTAGAAAGATGATGTCTTAAATTTTTGCTGAATAATAAATTCTTCCTTCACCGAGGCTATCTGAATACAATAACTACTCCTATATCACCACATCTGCTAGATCATAACATTCCTGGCTTCCCTCCCTTAACCTCTGGAACCTCCAGATGATAGACTTGGGAAACTATTTTTCACCAGTTGCCTTCAATAGGTCTTAAGGTCAGGCAAGCTTAGGAAACACTAGCCCTGTAAAGTGAGAGTAGGAGAGACAATTCTGAGTGCAGAAAACAGTTGTGAAAACTGTCATCCTAAATCACCTACTATTTCACTAATAGTCAGTGGCAGGTCTGGCTAACATGTAGCAAGCACATGAGCCACCATTTTCCCCATCCATGACCATGGCCTTCATCTCTAATGAAGCCCAGGGTGCCTTCCTGCTGATAGGACCTCATTCCTTAGACTCTGATGGGCTCTTAGATAGATTTTAATTTTAGTCCTGATACTTACCAACTGTGTTACTAACTAATTTATATATATTTGAACTTCTGATCTTTTATCTCCATATTGAAGATAAAATACCTCACACACTTGCTTTAATGTAAACTTTTAATGTGAACATGTATGAAACAGCTAGAATAGTTTTGGTCACATGAAGTAAAGCCTAGATTTCTTCCTTCCTTTACTGGAAACAGAAGTCTCCTCATATTAACAGCCTTGCTTATGAAATTCTCCCTTGTTTCTCTGTTCAGTAACAGAATTTAGATGCTATAGTATGGAAAATTTAAGACATATACTAATTGTTATTTATTCAAAGTTTAATAATTAATAAGCAAATCTTCAGTTAATCCTTGTTTAGTGTGTATGGGTGTATGCTCTACATTTTAAGGAAACCAAGGAATGGCAGACTCTTTAAGTTTTAAGGAACCCTCAACATTATTATTACAATGTATGAAAAATGATTCAAAAATAGGGTAAAATTGGGGCCTCAGTTGCAAATATGTATTTCTGGAGTTAATAAAGAATGCGCAAAACTAAACTTGATGTTTCTTTAGTAAAAGTAATGACTGTGAGTTGTTTTCAATCTTCAATTATTTAAAAAATAGTTATATGCACTATACTGCCAACAAGGCAGGAAAGATAAACTAACCCATGGAAAACATATATATAAGAAGTTTATTCCCAAAAAAGTTTTTAAATAACACAAATAACAGTAAATTTAAATGGATATGAATAATCCAGTTCCTAAACTTGAGTTATTCAAACTGTTAATGAAAATGAATGTAAATACCTCTCAGTTTCCTAGTCCTCTGATGCTCATGCATGAAGAATTCCTCAAAACACCTCGGGCTAAAATACCAGAGTTAAATTGCAGCCAGGAATGCTGGTGCATACCTGTAATCTCAGCACTCTCGGAGGCAGAGGCAGAGGCAGAGGCAGAGGCAGAAGGATTCCAAGCCTGGGCAGCTCTGACTTAGGAGACCCTGTCTCAAAACAACAGCAACAACAACAAAATTTAGAAAGGTCTTGGGATGTAGTTCAGTGTAAAGGCCCTGGGTTTGATTCCTGGAACTACAGTATTACATTGTAGCATTGTAGACTGTAGCCTGTCACTGCATTAGTTACAAGAGCCAACTCTAGTTTTATGTCTCCTACCTCTGCTTTAGCCATTTTTACAGGGATCTTCCAGTTTTTCAACCAACACTAACAAAAGTTTGAATCTGCAGTCTGCTGTGGGCTTAAGGAAACCAGAGAATCACAGTCCTTGTAAGTTGTAAGGAACCCTCAACATTATTATTACAATGTATGAAAAATGATTAAAAAATAATAAATTATCTTATAATTTTACCTTAATCACAGGAATTCAATAGCTATCAAAAGTGCCTGGGTTCCCACCTGCCCTCTCTTTTCCTTTATCGCTAATACAGCTCGGTCAAGCTCTGCCTTATGAAGATCAACCCTTGGGTCTCTGGTGAACCCTTGGCCTGGCAGACTCTTACATGCTTCTTATGCTAGCCTTTACACCAGCATTTCTCTTTGACTCTGTCTTTTCTCAATGTTCTATGAGCTCTGTGCCTTGGACCCTGTTTGGACGTGGGACTTCTGAGCCCCCGGTGATGCCAAGATTCTAGAAGCTTGCTAATCCTAGTATGGGTGTCCTGCTGGTTTCTTGCTCTAGCCAAACTGTCCCATTTGGTCGGCTCCCTTGTACCATCACCTGGATATCTAGTTGAAATATTCTGCTGGTACTTACCAGTACCATGACCAAATTTGCTATGCTTTTTGTGCCTTATATTTTTGGATGCTCTTAAATTCCCATCTGATCTCTCTGGGTCACCCTTCCACTTTCTGTTCCCTGACTTCTTCCACCGTGAGTAAGCCTCCACCTAGTGTTGGTCCTGAACCCGCTCCCTGCTGTCACTGCCATGTGCTTTCTAACTACCCACTTGTTCCCCTGCCATTAATCTTTACTTACACAATTTCTGTTATGTAAAACTGGCAGATTAAATATTTATCATTCTAATGCTCACGATCCAAAATGGGCTAAGCATCCCTCATCTAAAATACTTGAGACCAGAAGTATTTTGGATCTTTTCTTCAGATTTTGAAATACTTTCATATACATAATGGCATACATTGGGGATGGAACCTAAGTTTAGGCACAAAATCTGTTTCAAGTGCATCATATACACTTAGCTGAAGGCAATTTTATGCAATAATTTTAGTTTAAAAATATTTTGACTGTAACACTTTACCTGAGATCAAGTGTGGGACTTTCCACTTGTGGCATCATATTGGCACTGAAAAAATTTTGGATTTTGGAACTTTTTGGATTAAGGATGCTCAACCTGAGATGTCTTCAAATTACTGTTTGCATTTTTTTTTTTTTTTTTTGGTTTTTCTCCGGTACCGGGAACCGAACTCACGACCTTGCGCTTGCCAGGCAGGCGCTTTTGCCGCTGAGCTAAATCCCCAGCCCCTACTGTTTGCATTTAATAATTTTTTCTGTTTGGGTTTTAAGAACCTCTTGGAATCTATCCAATCAAATTTCCTAATAATTCTCAGCAGTCAAGTGTACAGTAAAAACTTGCTCATAGGCCATGTCTTTTGCGCAAGCCATTGGTTCCCTCTTTGCTCCTCTTTCATGTTAAAGGCCTGGTCATTGCTCAAAGACAAGCTCCAGCAGAAATCCCAACATAAAGTCTCTCATGATCCCACCTACACCTTGGTACATTGATGAAGTTTTTTTTTTTTAACAGTTTAGTATTGAATTTCTTTCTTTAGTTGCTTCATGTTTTATATTAGCCCTGCCATTAACAAGATCAGAATAATTCTCAAAGAAATGATGGTTTTCCCTACATTTGCATTGTTTTTTATCCCTTTCACTGCTTAGTAGAGTGAAACACACAAGTATATTTTGTTTCAAAAATGCCCTGTAGGCAAACTTTTTATCACCATTGAAAGTACACTGGTCACAAAGCTGAAGAGTGATTCAGTTGTGTATCATACAATGGGTAAGTCATAGGTGCATTTTTCTGGCAACACTAAGACTCAGGAAAGACATAGGGGATGGACTTCACCTTTGTAAAATAGATGCAGGTGTTAAAGTTATGAAGACCTGTCTGAAGTGGTAACTAGAATGCATCCAGCCCTGCTGAGTCAAAGACCTAAGAATAACTCTCTCCTGATAGGATATTTATTTCAGATATAAATTTCTAGGATGTTTATTTCAAACAGGACAGAGGATTAAGAAAAGGTGGGGTGTGTAGACTATGATGGAGGAGGGGAATAATTGCAAAGATTCTTCTGCTATGAAGCAGCCGAGAAGCTAAGATTGAGATTGAGTAGGTACAGTAGGCGAGCTATATCTAGCATGCTATTCCTTTAATATAAACAGAATACTGGTAAATGTTTAACAAACATCTCTCTAGAAACCAAAAGTCTTGACTGTAGTGCTTGCAGATTTCTATGCAATAAATATTCTCATTGGTAAAGCGAGCTACCAAAGTGTCCCTATTGAACGGAGAATTGGGAAGAGCTGTGCACAGTTGAGACCAGGGAGCCCCTTGCAGCTGGAGAACAGCCAACTGGAGAACTTTCTGGAATAAACTTGAGGCCTTACAAATCCTCTCCAGTTATTCAGTCTCCTGAGGGGGAAGGCAGTGAACCCCTTATGGAAAAAAATCTAATAACTTTTATTAAAGTAAGATAGATGAAACAGTGTTGCAGAAAGACTCACTCATATTCTTCAAATAATCTTTGGAAGCTAGCAACTGAGTGTTGCAGAATATGTAGAAACGTTCATGTCACATCTTTTTTATGATTTTGAAATAATGTCAGTCTTATAATTACTATTATATATAATTGTTTTGTTTTGTTTTGTTTTTGTTTTTCTCTGGTACCGGGAACCGAACTCATGACCTTGAGCCTGCCAGGCAGGTGCTTTGCCGCTGAGCTAAATCCCCAGTCCCTATATATAATTCTTGAATGAACTTTTTAAAGTCTATTGAGAACTTGCTTGGTCCCTAACTACTCTTCTATGTGAAAGCATAAAACATTGAGTGGCCTTTGGTATCTAAAAGAAAGCCTCTCCTTTTCATAGAGGTCCTAGAAACTTTTTGTTAGGATTTAGTTTTTTTGTAACAACCATTTCTAATATAAACAAGACAATCTGAAAATGAGGAGAAGCCTTAGCCAGGGCAGGGCCGGGGGGACAAAGGGGAGCTGAGGAAGGGAAGGCTAAAACACAGATTCTGGTAGAAAACATAGGTTAACATTTAAAAAAATCTTTCTTCCATTGTGATAAACAGAGATAATAACCTAGCTGTGAGAGTTTCAGAAAAGTTAAAAAATAATTTTATGAATTAGTTAACCAAAAAGAAACTAAACAACAGCTAAAATTTTAAATATAAATTGATATTAAAGCAAAATAATCTTGGACAACTTGATTTATTTAAATGGATAAAAACAAAATGTTAATTTATGGACATAATTCTGTAGGCTAATTAGTCATGCAGTGCAGCATTGCCCTTCGACGGTTTATTTCCATCAGCAGAATTAATCACAGCAGAGCAGATGTAGTAGGGACAATCCAAGGTTAAAACAAATGATACAAAATAATGAACTCAAACACAAGATGATAACCTGGAGAAAGTCATGATTTATTATTCTGCCAGAGTCTGCTGTGGGTTGTGCTTCCACTTCATGCAAGCCTGTCTCCCTTAACCAGATATCTCTGATTGTAGTGATCTTTTACTTTGCATTAATTTTATCTGCCTTTGAAGGTAATGTAACTGTGATAAGAGCCAATTAGTTTTGCACCATCAAGAAACACAATGAAATGTGACTTAAGAAAACAAAGATAAAATTAACTGTCTAAATGAGGCTACCAGGCAATCTCATCTTTGCTGTGTTCTTATAGGGCTGGAGCCCCATACGTTCAGCATCATAAACTGAAGGACAACTGTAAGGATATCTGAGTTACTTCAAATACATGCTGTAATGAACACAATTCTTCCAGAGTAACATTAGCCTGTAATTTAATGCTAACTTTCCACAGAAGTTGAGAGCTCTATCTACAGATTACATTACCAATACAAATGTCAGGCTAGCAGTATGAGGAACCAACTCTTTGTTAAACTTTTCATATTTGAGAGTTTGATTATGAAATAAAATCAGCAAGAAGGTCTTCAGATGGTCACCATCTGGCTTTATTCTGCCATCCTCATTTCCCTGAGCTTCAATAAATCCAGGGCAATTCCAGTGTTTTAATTGCAGGAATGTTGTAAAAACATTTGGTGAGGTTAAATTTTTGCAGAGTTTTTATGTTTTCTAGCTTTCCTTAGACTTGGATTGAACTCTAATAGCTCAATAATATAATCCAGTTACATTGTTCTATGTGTCATGTATTTGTGATAGATAATACTGAAACTGTCAATTTTCTCTTTTTTCATTACACATTTTAGTCTTGATAAGCATTATTTCTTGAGGGCTAGAAAATGGATAATGAACATATTTTAGGTGGAAAAACTAACACCAAAAAATGGAAACAACAAAAACTTGAATTATTTGACTTTATTAAAAAAAATTTTTCCTTGGAAAGTAATAATGAAACACAAGTAACAGTCCTGCAAGGTAGATGACAAAGGACCTATACTATGTGTCAGAGAAATAAGTAAGACAAAAGGTGATTATCTTAGAAAAGAAAGAACAACAACAAAAAAGCTAGGTATAAGTAATTTACGGAAGAAATAAAGTGGCAAAATATACTGAAGAAGGGATAGAAGTCATTCTCTAGGAATGCATGACATAAAATTTGAATCAAATATGCTATTTTTTCTTATCAAATAAAAAAATAGTAATTAAACATTCAAAAGAAAACACTATTTTTCAGTGCTCAAACATACAAGTAGGCATTGTACCACTGAACTACCTCCTCAGCCTAGGGGATAACATTCTCACAATGTATAATTGTAAATTAGTGACTCCTTTTTGCGGGAATTTGGGATATATTCATACTTTTTTATCCAATAATTCCAGTAGTAGGAATTTGTCCTAAATAAGTAATCACAGGTGTGCTAAAATTTTTTCTAAAAGGAAGTTTTTGGTAGTATTGTTTAAAATCATGAAAACCTAGCAACCAGCTTAAAAGATACCCACTCATTAACAAGGTGCATCTATTCAGTGACATTCTATAGCTATTAACATGTGAATCCCAAACATATCTACAATTTACAATCATCTGGAGATCCTTTAAAAATTCCAAAGGGCAGGTCACATTCTATGCCAGTCAAATCATAATTTCTGGACATGAAATATAGTCATTGCCTTTTTGTTTTCAAGCTAACCAGATATATTATGCATTGTTCTTTGGGAACAATTGGAAGTAAGTGATGCAGAACCTATTTATTATCATTAAAATGTTCACAATATAATGCTTCATGTTTTAAAAATCTGAACGGAAAACAGTATTACTAAAGATATGGCAGCATTCTACAAAAAAAAAATGTGTCTTATTTACAACTTTCACAAAAAGGACAACTTCAAGGCTGTGATTACAGCCTCACTTTTACCAAATCTGACTGGAGCAAAAGTAAGCTTCTAACCTAAAGGCAGCCAAACTATGAGCTCAGGATACCTTGCCTCAAAGTTATTGACCAAATGAAAATGAATTGGGTCATTCCAAATCTTGCTCTACAAAAACTGCAATTGTAAATGTTGAACAAATAAGGTATGAAACTGAAGCTGAAGATGTATATAAGGGAAAGTCACAGGCAGAGAAGGGTCAAAACAAAAGTAATGAGGAAAAAGAAAACATTAGTAAACAGAAGCTGTGAAGGAGAAACCCAAGAGCAATAGTTAAAGCTAGATTTTCTGGCTCACATCCTTAAGCCCAGCACTAGGGAGGCTGAGGCAGGAGAATTGCCATGAGTTCAAGGTTGGCCTGGGTTACATAGTGAGTTCAAGGCCAGCCAGGCCTACATAACAAGATCCTGTCTCAAAAGAAAAGAAAAGAAAAGAAAAGAAAAGAAAAGAAAAGAAAAGAAAAGAAAAGAAAAGAAAAGAGAAGAAAAACCCACACAAAACAAACAAAAACAGAGCAATAGTTGAAAATGCACAATGGTGGGAGGCAATTTTCTGTTAAAGAAACAATACACCCATGATATCCAACCTAAGATTCAGTCTGTACTTGAGGGTGCTCTATATAGGACACAAAAATTGAGAGTTTTAAGAAAGTCACTTTCCAGATATTTATTTTTAAATGACTTTTTTTCCTAAACATAGATGTGCCTGAGAGCGTATTTATGGTCAACATACCTGGTCTGTTTTCCTTTTTTCATGTCTACTTTACCAAACAAACAACCACGTCACTTTACCAAGCAAAGGCACATCTCTTACACAACCTGAACCTGACAGAGGTTGCGATTCCCCAGACTGTGTAAAAAACTACAGAGTGCCACACAGTGGGTGATTCCAGATTTTGGTGTCTTTGAAGCTTTGTTTAATCAAAACCCTTGTTTCAGTTTGTGTTTTTTCTTTTTTCAGAGCTTCAAGGAAGAATGAGATAGTGTGTCTCAAGTTTGAATGGGAAAAATAATTTTTAACATATTCTCAGTCTCATAAGAACAATATATTTGTTAACATTTGCCAAAATGTCTTGGTTCACATTTTTCTTTGGGACAGGTCTTTTGCTTACCGTCACATGTCAATAACTTCTCTGCTTATTTTTTCACTCCTACATTGTTGTCCACTTTGGAATAACTTAAAGGAGATATTTTGTGAATTTTCTGTGAATAGCATACTTGGAAACAATCATGAAAAAACTTCATGTAAACTGTACACTTACTAGTGACCTTAGTTAATTTCCAGTGAAACTTGTCTCATTTTAGAAATAAGGAATATTATGGACACTATTTTTAAAAACTGTATTCATCATAGTAAGATATGTATTGCTGATGAAAAGTGACAGTTAATTTTTAATACTTCATAAAAAGCATAACATGTTTAGAACTCTGCCCAACTGTTTAATATTAAATATAAAGAATAAATAAGATCTGAAATGTATAATAGATATTGTAAATGAGAAGAAACTTCAAAAGGAAAGAGAAACTGGACTGGGGAAATGGAAAAAAGAAGGAAGGGAAGAGCATAAGAAAAAAATATATATACATATAAATGATAGTTAAGATCATTAGACTACTAATTTCCCTTATTTCATTGAAAAGATAGGGGCTAGGGTTTTAGGTCAGTGGCACAGTGCCTGCCTGGCAAGTAAAAGGTCATGAGTTCAATTTCTGGTACCGGAAAAAAAATATGAAAAGATAGGTTTGTGCTAATATTGTTAAATGCTGATATTTTGTACTCTGAGTAACTAATTTCAAGATAACAGCACGCAATGTATTCCCCATTGTTACCTTCCTATCGTATCGTTTTGGAACTTTGTTTTTTGTGGGGTTTTTTATTTAAATTAAAATTTTAAAAAAATATTAAATGCAATCATGATTCAAAGATAAAGCTTTGTGATTCCCAGCAATGAGTGAATTTTCAAATGTTATATTATGTGCATACTTTCAAAAGTTAGTACAAATGTTTGCAGTACAAAATAGAGATGTTCCTCCTGAGGAACTGGTACCTGCGTGTCACATAATTTGATCATTGTCAGTCTTTTTAGCCCCATTCTTTCCTCCCCTCCCCCCATCCATTCCCCTAGTCTCCCTTCTAGTTTCCTATTATGTCTCTTTTATTTTATTTGTTTATTTATGTTTTGGGTTTCTCATATAAAAGAAACCAGTGTGAGTACTTTTTTTTCAGAGAGTATAGATAAAGGTGTACTCAGTTAATCCTTTAATCTCAACTACTCAGGTAGCTTAAACTGCAGGATTGTGAGTTTGAGGCCAGCCTGGGAAACTTGGTGAGACCCTGTCTCAAAAACCTAAAATGAAATAAAATAAAAATAAACAAAAATAAATCCTTTAAAAAATAAATCCTTCCAAACATAAAAAATATCATACTAGGATTAAAAAAAAATAGTGAGTTATTTATAATGGAAATATAAGAAGGAAAATGAGCAATATAAACTTTCTGACAAAAATAGCTTATTCATGTATTTTTCAAATGTATGATTGTGGGTAGCAAATCATTATGATATTAGATCCATGAGTTATATTTAAGAGCACTGTTACCAGTTTTAATTTAAAATGTTAATATTTTAATACTGTGATAATGGCATGCTTTGTAACTACTAAACCCATGATAAAAAATTTAAACGTTGACTTAAAATTAGCAATGGGATGTCTAAATTTTTCAAAACATTTTTAGGGAGTAATAAAACAAAAAAATGAATATCCATAAAATGGAACACTTTAGTTGTTAGTGTTTTCAAGACCTTTGCTTATTGAAGGCATGGAAAAGAATTCTAAAATATAGTTCTTTTTAAGTGACAGTTACAACAAATACATTGTAATTTTAAAAATCTAGAAGAATATGCCAAAATTTTAATACTATTATTAATATTGTTATATCAATTATTTAAAATATAGTAATATAATTATCATATAAATAGTAAAGTCTAAAATATTAATAATGATTATCTATGAGTAGTTTTTACTTTTATTTATCTTTCTAATTTTCATACCCTGGGCACATATTTTTTCTACTCTAGAAAAAAAATTTAAAATAAAGAAATAATGTGTGGTTTTTTTTATCTAGACACCAATAACTTTTGTAAGCAAACCAGCAAAAATCCTGCAGAATTTGATTTATTGGTTGTAATTCTGAAGGTTTAGCCATGACAAATGTGAAAACAAAATTTTGCTTCTTGATCCTAAATTCAGCTGTCTTTTCCCAGGATTCTCAGAGCCTTAAGCCTGAACAAGAATTGCAGAATGAGGCCCCCTAATAGCAATGGCATTATATCACTAAAAATATGCTGCATTTGTCTTCATAAAAAGGGCCAATCATCAGAAAATATATTTTATCCAGGCATCTCCTACATGGGCCTGAGTTGTAACTTACTTTAACTGAAAAATATATAAACTAAAGAACACAGAAATTGTAGTCAACTTACCTTCTACATTAAGTTTGAATTATTATTCTTCAAGGAGTTCTGAGGCTGTTTGGTGTACGTTAAATCTTGTGTGAGTTACAGGTTTTTGGAACTGAGCAGTAATTGGTTTGTAAAACTGGCTTCAGCATTTCCATCTGCACACATAAAATTTTGATTAATTTTCTTTCTAGCTATGTGGTGAGGCATAGCAATGTATTTTGACATTGAGCTCTTATCCACATTTGGAGGACTGAAAGGTCATTATACTTTCACTCTGTGAGGAAATTTCTTGATAATAATAGACTGTACAAAAATAGTACCAGGTGATACTTGGCTAGCAGTAAAATGGAGCTCTGCTTTGCTGTATTACAATTTTCAAAAGACTCAATTCCACAAACACTTGACGGAACACTTTGGTTGTACTAGTTTCACCTTGCTATTTTGAAAATATCTTGGCTAGAGGATTTCATGAGAACCTTATGTAATGTTCTTTTTTTCTTCATTGTATCTATTGATACAGTTTCATTTTAATTTAAAATTCAGAAAACAAAGTTTTACATGGACTGTAAGTAAAAAATTCTAATAAACAAAGAACTTAATTCAACAGGTAGAAATGCAATAGAAATGTGAATGTCAAATGGTGTATTAAAGCTAGACTACCACGTCTTGAATCTATATATATTTCAAAGGTCCTGATATGGTATGGGTTATATCTGAATATCAGGAGAACAGTTCAGTTACATTTTATGTAGCAGTAAATGTTACTTCCCTGGAAGTGGCACTTTGTTTGAAATAGAAGCAATTTAGAATAAAAAGTAGTGGACAATCATAATATACTTTGATCTGAGATGAGGGCTAATGAGAGAAGAAAGTGTGCTAAATCTTGGATTTCCCAGCAAACCAATCTTCATGTGCTAAAAATAAATTTTCCATTTAATATGTGATTTATCTGTCCAAAATATTGCTAAATATTCTTTATTAATATATAAAAATCTCCATAAAAGCAAACTTTTGTGCTAGATTTTGCTCCCTACTCTGTTTCTCCAGCATAATCTCATCATATAATTGTTCAGAAAGTGTCCCCAACCTTTCCTCGTTTATTTAGAGATCAACAATAACTACCATAATTTTATAACTCCTGCCTATGGCATGTTCAAATCAGTAGACCTCAACACCCAGTTCTAATACTAAGACTGACTGGGTTTCACATTTGACAAGTTACTGAAACATATCAAGTGTTGGTTTCATCATTATTTAAATGGAAATATCAGTGTCTACATTACCCTGCTATGTGGCATAAATGAAGAGATACAGGAAAAAGTCCTACCAGATTTTATAACACATAGTTCCTGAAAAAAAATATTCTTACACTCAATCTTCATGTACAACCTGTTGGTTGAAATTTATTGAAAATTTGCTATGGGGGGAAAATCTCTATAGCAATAATAAGATATCAGTAGCTATGTGAAAATAATATTCTTATTATAAAAATCTATTCATTTCGATCATAGATCAACTTGTAAGAAACTGAATTTTGTGCCACAATCAGCGTAGCAGTGCTCTAGTGTATTTATTTTATCAGTGCATTTGTTTAATGGTGTCCTTAATAATTCTCTCTATGTCTATGTGATTTAAATTTTTTTTTTGTATTTCAGTTAGCACAGTGTTGTTATATCAAATAAAAATGTAAGTGCTTAAGGACTTAGGTTTTAAACAGAAGTGGTTTGATTTGGTTAAAAATCCAAAAGCAATCCGTAAAAAAATTTGCTGCCATGGATAGAGTTACTTTCAGTGAAGGTGACATTATTGAAGACATACTGCAAGGAAAAGTTTATTAGTAAAATCCTCTGCAAATGTAGGGTTAAGCACAAAGCAATTAATTAAAATTGAGTAACATTCATTCATAAGTGAAGAAATTATTATATAATCATCTCAGTACTGTGTGATCTTTGTTTCCCCAGACAATGACAACTTTGGAAGCAAAATTTAAAGAATAATTATATTAGTAATTGGACCAGCTCTCATCCAAAATTTTTCCTGGGATTGTAGAATCTCTTCCTGCTGGGAGAGTTGGAAAAGAAAAATTATACTGCTAGTCAATTGTCCTATGTAATACTATTGTGGAAACTTCCATAGATGTGTCAAAAGGGCAAGTTAATTAAAATAAAAAGAAACAACTATTAGTTTTCTTTGTCAACTCCCATCTGTTACAGCCTCATAATTACAACATATTTTCATTGAAAAAAAGCACAGACAGATACAGGAAATAGAAAGGTAATTTCAAAACTCTTTTCTATTGGAAAGGTTGTAGCTCAATTCTCCTCTAACTGGTATGCTCAGTAGATAAAAGCTCAGTGTAGTAAAATCTCTACTTATGCAGTTCATCATCACCATGGAAACATTTCCTCCTCCATAAAATAATGAGATGGTAATGAAAACAGCTACCACATAATGAACCTAGGCCCAAACAGAGGCCGTTACTCATGCCAGAAAGTGTCAAGAGGGTTGAATATATGGGAGTTGGAATATTCAAGGAGTAGCAAGAAAGCCCATTAGGCTGGGCATGGTGATGCACACCTGTTATCCCAGTACTACAGGAGTCTGGGGCATGAGGGTCATAAGTTCAAGCCTGCCCTGGGCCGTTGAGTGACTCAATGAGACCCTGTCTCAAAATAAAAATACAAAGGGCTGGAGATACCCCTTAGTTTCAATGGCCTTGGCTCAATCCCTAGTACTGGAAAAAAAAAAAAAATCAGTGTTTGTTATGGTTGATACATTGTGTCAACTTGGGGAGTCTAGAGGTTTGGCTAAGTAACTTAGCAGGAAGCCAGAATGCTTACTTTGTATACATCCTGAGCCTGTGGAAGAGGAGGGCAAAGATTATGTGAGAGCTACACACCCTTAGGTGGGGGTAGCCTGTTTACGATGTAAGGCAAGAAAGAAGCTGCTTGCCTCCATTCCTCCAGTTTGCTTGCTGTTTGGCTGCCATTCCCCCCTTTGCTCTTGTTGCTTTGCTATCTTCTGCCTCAGGGCCAGCCAAGTATGGACTGAAATCTCCACAAACTGTGAGCTAAATAAACCTTTCCTTCCTTCGTTTTGGGCGTTGGGTATTTTGTCTCAGCAACGAGAGAAAAGTAACCAAGACAGTGCTATAGAAAGGGCAGGAAGAACTGCCTAAAATTGTAATGTTGAAACTCTGAGTTTATTACAAATGTTGATACTGAATTTGTGGCCTTTCCATGCAGAGACAATGGAGTGTATAACTTGAGTTTTGATTATGTGAGTTTAACCTAATATTTTATACACCTGACATTTCAGACTCAAAATACGTGGCTTAACAATTTAGAGTGCTATATTCCCCTTGGTCTTAAAGAACGTGTTTAATATGGAAGCAGCATTTAGGGTTCCAGGAGATTAATGCTATTTGGGGGATGAGAACATGTGATACTTGGCCTAAAGCACTCCCAAGGGAGTAGAAATTACATCCTTCCCTTCAAAGATGGTCTGGTCCACAGTCTGGAAATGGTTGATACACTTGCATGCAAATAGTGAAGGAAGACAATGAAAAAATGGTCCTGCGGAGATATTCAAAAGGAAGCCAAATCACTTGTCAGCTATGCAAAATGCCCTCTTTTGACCCCTTTGCTGATGTAAGTAAGGATGATGATCTGTTTCAGATGGCACTGAGGATTGTATCCATAGAAGAACCCAATACAGAAGTGGCAGAAAGACCCCGAAGGGATGGCTGATGATTACTACGAAAGAAACTGGTGAAATTGTTTAAGAAGAAATATACCTGCAATAGTACTGTAATCAAGCATCCAGGATATAGGGAAGTAATCCAGCTCCAGGGTGGCCAGCACAAGAACACAAGTCAGTTCCTGGTAGAGACTAGACTGGCTAAGGAACACCAGCCAAATGTTCATGGGCTTTAGGTGCTTGCAACTCACTGAGGCTTAAGTGAAGATTTCCTTGCAAGGAGCAGATGTCTCTTCTGTCCCTTGTCACAAGATTAAAAACCTCACAGCTTATATAATATAACCATTTCAGGGTCACTTTCACTGGAACTAGTGTTAATTCCTTCATGCAATAGACTGAGAAGAGCCATGCTATCTAATCCAGAAGTCCCTCATAGAACAGAGGTCACCCACTGTAGGTGCCTGGCAGTGTCCAGCCTTAAACAGAGTGATAAGGTGATGTTTCAGCTGAGCCCAGAGCCCTGAGACCATGGGGAGCTATGTCTGGCTGGGAGATGGTTGGTTCTCCCTTCTCACTCTGCACAGTCTCCTGTCCTAAGAGGTCACCACCCTAACAGCCCCTGCTTTATCAGGAGAGAACAGAGAAAGGCTGCAGCAGCTCTGTGCCATTGGAGGGAACCTTTGGTAGTAAAGCAGCAAGGGGAGCGGGCAGTTGGATAAAAGGGAAGGTGTTAGGACAGAGCCAGCACAGTGTCCCTGAAATGAAAGGAAGGCAGAGAAAAGCTAGCAGGGACCTCCGAGTTGAGGAAAGGAAGTGGTTTGTAACTGTGAGAGTGACTCATGGGCATTCCACAAGCGTTTTTCCATGTGCCTTTGAAAGCAGGTAGAGCAAGTTCAGACTTCAAAATAATGTCAGCAAAACCCACCACACGAGGTCAATTTCCAAGCTACCCCTGAGCAGATCAGCTCCTGTACACTGCCCGCCTCCTATCTGCCTGACCTCTTTAGTTGGCTTACGGTCTTTCTCCTTGACTGCTCAGGATTAGGCCCTGGCCTCTTCCCATTGTACAGTCCCCATAAATAGGGGTTCTTCGGGGGTCCTCTCTTGCAGTCCTTCTCTGGCTTTTGATCTATCCAAAGGTGCTGTCCCAACCCTTCATTTCACATCATTCTCCATAGCCCAGCTTTGTGGGGGTTTTTTATGGTTCCTAATGCTAATAAAATCTCCTAAGTATTCTGTAAAAATTGCAAATACTACATTTGGTTACAAATGTGTTATGAGTTAAAGCTAAAAGCTCTCTACGTGTCTGGTCACAGGGCAGACATAACTGTCACAGTAGGAAACCCACGTGCCAGTTGCAACTGTTCATGTCAAATCCAGGGTTTTAAGACAGGGTGAATGGGGGCAGGGAAAAAATTGCCAGAAAATAGCAAATTGAAAAGCTGTACTTTGCAGCCTAAACCCTAACCAGAGAAAGCATGTGATCTGCCCATCATGAGAGCAAACTTTTGCCTTCAGCGGCTGGCAGCAGGAAGCAGTGTGATTTCTTCTCCCAGATCTCACTCTTGTTAGAATACAGCATGTCTTCCTAGTAGTTTCCACCATGGCTTCAGAAATGGTAAGGATGAGTGATGTATAAGTTCAAAGTATTCTGAAGTATGAATGATTTAATGAATATGAGGATGAACCACTAAAGCCATTACCTCAGAGTTGACGTGTGCCAGATTTATAATTAGTGTCATCCCTACTTAGTGGGTCTTCCTGCACACTCCTGCCTCATACCAGCTGCTGTAGTTTCCCCAGCTACACCAAGAAATCACCATTAATGGCTAGGGAAGCACCTTCTCCATCACATTGGCCTTGGTTAAGGTATACAGGAAGAATGCCAGTTTTCATCCTTTATGTATACCAACCAGAAAACTACTGATGACAGGTTTGGAAGATGCAAGACACTGGCCACTATATAATGTTTCACTTTGACAGGTGTGTTTAGTGAATTTAAATTTTACAATTTTCAACCATTACTCAGATGTGTAGAAATAGCAGTGGAGATTACATTTTCTTGCCATTCTAATATCTTAAACCCAGTTTAATGTTGTTCAGGTAGATAGTAAAAAATAAGATTTTCTTTCGCCTGTTCCTCCTGCTTGTCTTTGGCCATCTCTTCTCTCCCCAAAGTAAATCAAGTTCCCTGTCAATTTATCGCCATGCTATATTTATACTTTGAGTGTAAGGATAGGGGATCCAAGTGTGGTTAGATTTCTCTTGTCCTCTCTGGTTTTCTGGCATCATAAATTTGCATGTGCTTGTTCTGTTGCCTTGCTCAGGTTTGTTGTGTCCTGAGCTGGCATCTCCTGCTGATACTTGTGATGCCTGCCATGGTACCTGACCCCATGCATTTGGAGGTGTTCTCATCCTAGTTTGTGGACTGTTTTAGTGCCCCCTCCAGAGTCTTAATCACTTACTTGTCACTAAAACAAAATACCCAACATCAACACCTTAAAAGAAGAGAGGTTTATTTTGCCTCTTAGTTTTTAGAAGATTCAGTCCATAGTCTGCTGGCTCCAAGGCAGGAATGGCAAGCTGGAAGGATCTTTCTGTGTAAATCTCACATTATGGTGGTCAGGAAGCAGAATGGAAAGGGAGAAGCTAAGGAGGGAGATATACTGCCCCCAAGTTACATCCCAGTGATCCACCTCTTCTGACCAAGTCCCTCCATTTAAACACCACATTCAACTATGAATTCATCTTTGGATCAATCCACTGATAAGTATAGTGCTCCCATGACCCAGTTACCCTTCTAAAGCCCATCTCTAAACACGTAAGACTTTAGGTGGACACTCCAGATATAAATAGATCTGAACCATAGTATTCTACCTCTGGAACACAAACTACCCAATGTCTATCTCTTTATTCAAAATGCACTCCACCTCTATAAGTCTCATGAATTTTAACAATTCCAGAAATGCTAAAATTTTCATGTCCAAAGTCTCCTCTGAGACTCAAGGCAAACTTTTAGCTGTGAACCCCTGTAAAAAATAAAAAAGGAAAGTTAAATACTTTCAACATGCAATGGAACAAAGTAAATATTCTCCTTCTGAAAGAGAGTAGGATAGAAAGGAATGGGACCAAAATAAGATGCCCAGTAGGGCAAACATTAAATCCGTTAGCTCTGATGTCAACACTTGGGCCAAGTTGTAGTGAGATATGAGCTCCAAAAGTCTTGAGCAGCCCCACCCTTATAGCATTGCTGGTTGCAGCCCTCATGGCCTCTCTCTTGGGGTGGGTCTATTTGCTGCCTTTGGCTTACTTCAATAGGTGTTTCACATTCCTGTCATCTCTAACTTCCTGGAGTCTCCACTTCACTTTCGGCTTTGTAGGGATAAAGGGTACTTTAGATAGAGAAAAGATAGGATGAAGCCCTCACTGAGCAAGATTAAAAATTAATAAGGCAGTTTTCACCTCTGCAGCCAGACTCCACCACTTAGAAGGCCAACGGCAGATAGAATCTACAAAGACAAAGGCAGCCAAACTCAAGCAACTAGGAAGACAAAGACAACTCAGGACCAGGAAGTTCCTTGGTAGCACAATTAATATAGGATTCTCAGATGAGCCTTTACTTAATCCTTTAACCTAAACTACCAGGCCATAAGGCCTGCACCCATAATCTTACCCTCCCCCAAAGGACAGGGAAAGGTAACATGGCCAGAATAAATTCAATTTAGATGAAAGACAAGCCAGGGAGCCAATCAGATTCCAAGAGCTTATGTGGGACAAAGATCTCAAAAAAGCAACTGCAGACAGGAAATCCATCAGCAATTCACTTTCAAATGCTCCCTACTCATCCTGAGTAGCTTTCTGTCGCCTCTCTTTTCCTCTATCTCCATTTTCAAATGAATTGTCTTATTTTAAACTGCTTCTTTCGTTCTTTACCAATGCTGAGTTTAGGATCACTGGGAACTGTATGATCTAGTAGAATGGTGGCATAACATGGCAGAGCAGTGGCTTGCTGTCCACCCTTACATGTTTCAATGTAGTGTCATATGATATGGTATATAACCCTCCCAGGATGTTACAGCTTTACTTTCACAGCTTCACACATTGTCCTCTCAGGGGCACACTTCCTGGCCTCTCAGGCCTTCCTTCTAAATCTGGATGGAAGCCACCATGATCCCACAACTGTCATATTCTTTGTGCCTATAAAACCAGCACCTTATGGATGATACCAAGATCTACTGCCAGCTTGAGCAGTAACAAGGTGTCTTTAGACCATGACTGCAGTGACCTGTGAGTACCTACATGACTGAGCATTGTGAAACAAATTCTGAAAACCAGTTCCCTAGGCAACTCCTAAAGCAAGTGGCCAGGGACTTCTTTGTCAAATGAACACTTTAGTTTTGCACTCTTGAACCAGGGAATGGTGAGACTTCACTGATTCCTGAGATGCCCTTAAGGCACCTTTCCTATTGTCCTTATACAAAGCACTTGACTTCTTTTTAATACTAATCTTTTCAACAACTATGCTTTCCTTTTCTGAACTCTTTAGGTGCTTCCTTTCTGTTGAAACTGCAAATTTTTCATATCTTTTGGTTCTAATATTTCCTCCCAATTTTCATCATTTGGCTAAAAGCAATGGACAGTACCCATGCCATAATGTGAATATTGGGCTGCCTTCAAATATCCTCCACCATATTAATTAGCTCACTGCTCTTAATCTCAATGTTCCACAAAGTCTCAAGATTTGGACAAAATGAACAGAACACACATGGGCTCTAGTCCAACTGCCAATGGAGTCCTTGTTCTCAACTAAAACCTGTGAGCCTGGCCTTTATTGTGTGCATATATGTCAGCATCCATCCAGAATCCAGAATCCAGTATCCAGCTGCAAGCTGAATCTCCCATCAAACTTGGCCTTTATTATTCTAGAACTTCTTTAACCAGTATCTCTAACCTTTCCAAACTCTTCCCACAAGCAATTTCCAAAGTTTTAAACTACATGATCAGGTATAGTCACACCAATAACCCCACTCCTCGTACCAAAATTTGTCTTACATCATTTTCTTTATTGCTGAGACACAATACATGACACTCATAACTTAAAGGAAAAGAAGTTCATTCTGCCTCACAGTTTAGTCCATAATTGGCCCATTTCAAGGCAGAAACAGCAGATCTTCTAGATCTTGCCTCAGTAATTCACCTCTTTTGACTCACTGCCCTAGTCCCCACCTACCAATAGCACACACAGCTATAGTGCACCTATGACTTAATTACCCTCTAAAATCCCCATCCCTGAGGGCAGGCAGTTTTAGAGAACATTCCTAGTCCAAGCCACAACACTGGCTTCTTAGTCTTTCTCTGCTGTTCTTGAGAGCTGAAGGCCACTCCACTGTTTTCCCTCCCCTTCCTATAATGAATATATGTGCCTATATGAATGTGCCTTCAAGCCCTGCATCCCAGACTACTTTCCAGCCATGGGAATCCATGTCTTTTGAGCACCAAATTTCTTGCAAAGTTTCTATAATAGGACTATTTTTTTTTTAAATGTAAACACTACTTATAATAGATTTTATTTTTTAAATTTTTTTATCTTAAAGTGAATAAAAAATATAAACACTAGGAATGCCACAAAATTTCACAGAAGAAGATGATAACAATTCAACAATGGTTATTACATTGCAGATTACCAGATATAAGCATGAAAACTGGTCAAAAAAATTTAAGCAATAACTTACTTTCAATAAACCAATAGAAATCAGCAGTACAATTATCTTAGCTATCCTGTGTGTGTGTGTGTGTGTGTGTGTGTGTGTGTGTGTGTATTTTTCCCCCTTCCTTCTTTCTTTCTTTTCTCCTTTCCCTCATCCCAGTTGTTCTTTCTTTTTGAACACTTTCCTTCCTTTTCACAATATCTATTGTATCTTTTGGATTTTAAAACCTGAAAGAGTGCAAAAAAAAAAAAAAAGGGACTATGTTCTTTGATGTTTTCTCCTCACCCTATTCAATTTCCCTGCTAAGATGAGATCTAAATCTTAGTTACCTTCTCATGTTCTTGACAGCCAACTGGAATTTGGTCTCATTTCAGAGTGTTGAGAAAGATTCCCCAACATTTAATGGAAAATATTTTACTTTTTTTCATTTACACTGTAAACCAGAGATTTAAAACTATAAATTATATATCATTAGTAGTTTGTAATATTGATTTATTTTGTTAAAATTATATAGAATCAGATAGAATATAAAGTACCACTCTATCACATAGTAAAGTAGTTTTGTAAAATTTCTATTTTACATTTGTGTTTCTTAGACTAGATCAAGATGTAAAATATATTTCTGTGAGTTACTATTTTAAAAATTGGGGGGCTAGGGATTTAGCTTAGTGGCACAGTGCCTGCCTGGCAAGTACAAGGTCATGAGTTTGATTCCTGGTAGTGGAAAAAAAAAATTTGAGACTTTGCTCAGCTTTCTGACCTCTGCTTCTTAGAGATATAAATATTTTTATCCTTCAAAGCTCTCAGTTCTTGAAAAGCAAAGTGCTTTGACATATTTATTGATTTTTATCATAAATTTTCAGAAATAAATATCAGTTCTTTATACAGGTTCCGTCTTATCTTTCTCTGACACAATAAGTATTACTGGGTTGTTGAATGAAGATGTCTGTGATAAGAAAAAAAGAATTAAAAAGGAAAAAATGGGACTAAAATTTTCATAAATTTCCCACTCAATGTCCTCAGAATGCATACCAACAATTAATTCTCCAAGTGAGTGAAGATAACAGGATTCACACAGTTCCACAAAAATAAAGCTATAATCACTTTATACAATAACCACATCTAGTGTTTACTGAGCTCCTAGCATGTGCAAGAGATAAGGACACAGAGATGAAGAAGAAATTTCTGTTTGCATTCTAAGTAGCTAAACAAATATACAATAATAGTTCAGTAAGTGCTAGTAATATAATTCAGCACAGGGTCCAAAGATCCATAAAGGCAGCATGTCAGATTGCAGAAGTTTAGAGTGGCTAATTCACTTGAACTTTGAAGATAAATCCATATTTTACAGGCAGCAAGGATACAAAAGTACTCCAAGCAGAGGAAACAGCAACCTGGGAAATGTATATGAATGCACAGTGCATATACAGGCTGACTGGACATCAGGTGTGAGAAGACAAGAGTGTAATAAGGTGAAGTAGAAGGCAGACTGAAACATAGGCAGGTCTTAGCCCAGTGTGATATTTATATTTATACTTACGTTTAATTTTTTCTTACTGTGGGCAGCTGGAAAACCAGCAAAAAGTCTTAAGCATGTGATATTTCAATATATTTTTGGAAAGACAAGGGCAGGAAGATTAGTGCATGTGGTATACATCACAATATGGAAAAACAGTAGAATAAAAATGTACATGCTGGCCAAATGCAGGTAGAAAGCAAAGACATCAAGGGCATCCCAGATTCTCCTGGTTGGGTAAATGTGTTGATAGTGATGGTGGTACCTTAGATGTAGCTCATAAGAGAAAGAGCACAGGATAGTTAGGTACAAAAGTAGAACTAGAGGAAGAATCTGTAGAGGTTGCCAATAATGTAAAGGAATTTACTCCATTGTGGGTGTCCATGGTGGGAGTAATTGCATCTGGTTACACCCAAGGAAGTTAAGCAATACATGACAATAAAATGCATGTCTATCATAAAGACAGTCCTTCCTGTGACATTTGATGAGATCTGTTTGGCTACATCAGAGTGGGACACAGGAAGAGAGAATTATAGCCTCTGTATAATATTGGAGTGAGGCATGTGCTGAGGTGATAAGCTTTTAACGCTGAGGAAATAGAGACTGGCAATCTCTGGACCTGGAGTAATTAGACATGGGCAGTAGGTGATAGCAGAGACAAACCCCTAAGGATTGAGTTTGCCTGTATTACCTGCTGTGATCTGAAGAAATTGCCCACTGAACAACCACACAGGTTGATACAGGACTCAGTGAAGACTAATACATGTGAATCCCTGCAGGGGAGACTACTAATGTGGAAGTACGGCAGCAAGTGACTCACTTACAAGGTGGCATCTTGGGAGAGAGTTTTACCGTGTGAAAGGGAAAGTGGCAAGGGAAATACAGAGTCTTAAAGACCTCCGGATTACCACATTTTGTTAAGTAGAGTCTTAGAGAAGCAAAAGCAAGGATCCAGGCATAAGAGTGAATGTACAAATCCAATATTTATCCACTAGCCATGTCTCGCTATTAAGTACATCAGATGTAGCTAGTCTGATTTTAAGATGTACTATAGCATAAACAGAAGCAAAGGGAAAAATCCCAGAATCATCTCAATAGATGCAGAAAAAGCCTTTGACAAAATTCAACACCCATTTACGATTAAAACTCTGAAGAAAATAGGTATAGCAGGACCTTTTATCAATCTAATAAGAGAATTTATGACAATCCAATGGCCAATATCATATTAGTTTTTAAAATTTTTAAAAAATTTTTGAGACAGGGTCTTACTATGTAGTTCAGACTAGACTTGAACTCACTAAGTAACCCAGGCTGGCCTCAGACTCACAGCATTCTACCTGCCTCAGCCTCCTGAGTGCTAGGATTATAGGTGTGCATCACCACACATGGCACTAATATCATATTTTTGTTTTCTTTTTTTTTTTTTTTTTAGTTTTTTCTCCGGTACCGGGAACCGCACTCACGACCTTGCGCTTGCCAGGCAGGCGCTTTGCCTCTGAGCTAAATCCCCAGCCCCGGCACTAATATCATATTAAATAGGGAAAAACTTAAAGCTTTCCATATAAAATCAGGAACTAAACATGGGTGTCTATTACCCCCACCACCTATCTGACAGTCCTCAAAACATTAACCAGAGTGATCAAGCAAGAGAAAGAAATAAAAGGGACATATATGGAAAAGGAAGAAGTCAAAGTATCATTCATATGACATGATGCTCCACATAGAAGACCAAAAAAATTCCACTAAAAGATTCCTAGAATTAGTAGTCAAATTCAGCAAGGTAAGAGGATACAAAATAAATGTACAGAAATTAATAGCATTCCTATACATTAGTAATGAACTCACTGAGAAAGAAATCAGGAAAATAACAACTTTCACAGTAGCATCAAGTAAATTAAATACTTAGGAAGTAATCAAGAAAGGGAAAGACCTCTGTAATGAAAATCACATCAATCTGAAAAAAATAGATTCAAGAGAACATCAGAAAATGAAAAGATAGCTCATATTTCTGGATACACAGAGCCAATAAGATCAAATGGCTATACTTCCAAGCCTGGTATATTGATTTAATGCAATCTCAAGCAAAGCACCAACAACATTCCTCACAAATCTAGAGACAACAATCCAAAAATTCATATGGAATTAGGAGAGACTCAGAATAGCGAAAGCAATTCTAGGTAATAATAATAAACACCAGGCAATCCCAGATCCCAGATTGTGTAAGATAACTTCACAGTCCCAGATTTGAAGTTATATTATAAAGCTAAAGTGATAAAAATGGCATGGTACTGGCAGAAAAAAACAAATGTGGGGAACATAATAGAGGAAGCAGAAACAACAACGGAAACAGTCAACTATCTGATCTTCAACAAAGGGTCAAAAACATATTCTGAAGGAAAGATGGCCTCTTTAATAAATGGTGCTGGGAAAATTGGACATCAACATATAGAATATTGAGTCTAGACTGAAATATCTCACCATGCACTAACCTAAAATCTAAAAGGATCAAAGTTATAAATGCCAAAGCAGAAATACTTAATCTGCAATAAGATAAAATGGCTAAAACTCTTGACGACATAGGCATGGGCAAAGATTTTCTGAACAGAATTCTAATGGCACAAGAAATAACACCAAGAACCAAAAACTGATTGTATCAAATTAAAAAACTTCTGCACATCAAAGGAAACAATCAATAGAGTGGAGAAAGAACCTATATAGAAAGGGGAAAATTTTTGCCAGCTATTCCTCAGACAGAGGACTAATATCTCGTATGTATAATGAACTGAAAAAGTTTAGATCCCTCAAATAAAAGACCCAATCAAAAAATAGGCAACTGAAATGAATAGATGCTTCTCAGAAGAAGTGCAGATGGTTAACAAGTACACGAAAAAATGTTCAATGGGGGCTGGGGATTTAGCTCAGCGGCAAAATTGCCTGCCTGGCAAGCGCAAGGTCGTGAGTTCAGTTCCCGGTACCGGAGAAAAAAAAAAAAAAAAAAAAAAAAAAAATGTTCAATATCTCTGGCCATTACAGAAATGCAAATGAAAACAATACTGAGATCCCATCTTACTCCACAAAAATGGCTATCATCAAGAAATCAAATAATAACAAAAGGCTAGTAAGGCTGTGAAGAAAAAGGAACCCTTCTGTACTGTTGGGAATGTCAACTAGTACAGTCACTATGGAGATCAGTATGGTGATGCCTCAAAAAACTAAGAATAGAAATTCCAATTAACCTAGCTATTCCCCCTTCCAGGAATCTTCTTGGAAGAGTTAAAGTCATCATATTATAAGGGTACATGCATGTGAGTGTTTATAGCAGCACAATTCACAATAGTTAAATCCTAGAAACAGTCTATATACCCACCAACAGATGAATGGATAAAGAAAATGTGGTGCATATGCACAATGGAGTACTACTCTGCCACAAAGAAAGATAAACTGGATGCATTTGCAAGTAAATGGATGCACCTGGGAAATACAATGTTAAGTGAAATAGATCAGACACACAGTTTAAATATTGCTTGGTTTCTCTTATATGAGAAACTGAAAATACAAATAAAGAACAAAGTAAAGGACAGATTATAAGTAGGGAGATCTTTTTCATGTGGAAAAGGGAACCAGAGATGGAGGGAGAGGAGAGGGAAGGAAGAGCAATGGGATTTTAAAAAAGAAAAGATTTTTTAAAATGGAAATAGAATTTTTTCACATGGGAAGAGGAGCAAGAGTTGGAGGGAGCAGGGAAGGATAGGAGAGAAAAGAGACCAAGGAGAATTAAGGTGTATTGTGTAAATGTACAAATTCTCCATGATAAATGTAAGCATGATGTATTGCAAACATGTACCATTAAAAAAATAAGTAAAAATTTTTTAAAAAAGCAATCAAAAGTAGACAACTGAAAGGAACAGACATTTCTCAGAAAAAGAATTATAAATGTCCAGTAAACACAAAAAATTGTCAACATTGATGACCACTAAAAAATGCAAATTAAATATGCACGGAGATTCCATCTTTCTTCAGAAAGAATGGCTATCATGAGAAAATCAAATAACAAATGCTGGTGAGGCTGCGGGGGACAGAAAAGGAGATTTTCTACATTGTTGGTGGGAATGTTAATCTAGTGAAACCATGATGCAAATTAGTATGAAGATTCCTAAAAAAAACTAAAAATAGAAATTCCATTTGATCTGGCTATTTCCCCTCCTAGGCATCTTCCTGAAAGAGTTAAAGTCATCATTTTACAGTGATACATCCATGCCCTTATTTATAGCAGGACAGTTCACAATAGCTGAATCTTGAAAACAGCCTGTATATCCACCTACAAATGAATGGATAAAGAGAATGCGATATTTACACACAATGGAGTACTACTGTGCCATAAAGAAAGATACACTTGTGTCATTTGTAGGAAAATGGATGTAACTTGAGACCATAATGTTAAATGAAATAAACCAAACACACAAGCTTAAATATTGCATGGTCTTTCTTATATGAGAAAGTGTAAATAAAGTATATATGAAGATCAAAATAAAAGGTAAGATAATGTAGTAGAAAAAAGCAAGATAGATCTTTCTTAAGTGGGAAGGAGACCAAGAGATAAGAGTGCAGAGGGGGAAAGGAGAACTGCGTAAAAAAGGAACTGGGATGTATGTGTGTACCAGCTCCTCCTGAGGAATGTGGTGATTATGCACTACAAACATGTGCAAAAAATAGCACAAGAGCAAGAGGAAGAGGCCAGAGTCCCACAGTCCCCCTCAAGGCCATGACCTAAGGACATCCTACTGGGCCCCACCCTTTAAAGCTTCCACTATCTCCCAGTAGCACCACTCTGGGGAACAAACCTTGAACACTTGTATTTTAGGGAGACAATTATCCAAATTATAACAGACAGCCTGGAGTCAGGTAATGTTTGCACTTGAACAGCACCTTAGAAGTCTGAGCTTTCTTCAGTAGGTAATGGGAATCACCAAAAGCTTGTGTATATCATCAATACTCTGAGAAAATGACTGAGAGGTGCAGTAATTATGGAACAAATTCAGTTCTTGATAATGGGAATACTTGTTGATTGTAGACTAGTTCTTTCCAGGCTTTTTCCCACGAGAGCACATGCATAATATATTGCATGCACAAATGTGCATGCACATGCACAAATATAATAATATTTGTATAGCACTCTATGTTAAATGTATGAGGCTAACTTCTGAGGACAAATGGTCCCTCACAGGATTAATATGTTAGCATACCCATTACCCTTGCCACCTTAGCCATGCCAGTTAGGATGCTCTGCCTCAGGAGCTCATTTCCATTTTAAGGTAGAGGATGTGTTTATTTAGACATATTTTATGTGAATAATTTAGAAGTGGAAATAAGGGATTGTATTGTATTATGGGGCTTTATTTCTACATAAACCCTGAAGAATATCATAAAATAAAATGATAGTATAGATGATGACATTAAAATGTATTCCTCTCTACAACCATACATGCTGTAAATATATTTATATATGTGTGTGTTATAGATATGAACATATATACACACATCTGCACACATAACACATATACATCAAGGAGAAATATAAAAATCCTTCCAAGTTTTGCCACATATAATTTTGTGTTCATTTTTACAAACAATTAGACACATTTTGGAAACAGTCAGTTTTCACACTCCAGTGACTAATATTCTCACCCCCTACAACCACGCCATATGGATTTTCCTGTGTTCTTTTAAAACATAGGAGAGTATGGAGGTAGGAATAGACCCAAAGGAGCAAAACGCATGAAGCTCCATAGTGTTAAATGTTCCTCGTGAGTTTGTTACACGGTCAGTCTCTTTGAAATTCTAGTTGACACTGTTTATTACTAAAACCAAGAATAGTTAAGAATAAGAATAACTAATATGCAGGCTGGCAGGTGCCTGTCACTGTGTACAAGCATACTGTTATTTCATATTCATAAGAGCACCAGGAAGAAGATACTATTATTATCTTCATTTGAAAGGAAGGCTAATTTTAGGATAAAATTTTAGTCCTTTATACATTATTCTCCTGCTAGAACTAAAAAAAAAAAATGAAAAAACTGAAGTGTAGCAATTTTTATGCCATGAGTGCTGGGGAGTAATTCTACATATCATATTGTTGGTTCCATTACAAAAAATAAAATGACACACCTTATACAGCTATGTAGAGGTAGGTGGTGCATGGGAGCATGTTTTCAGTCAGGCAGTCTGAGTATTTTTGGACCTTGACTATCCGATTAGCACATAGATTGGGCTATTTTCATCAATGAGATGCAAAAAAACACAGATATGAGTCCTCTTACCTTTTATAATTTTATTTAAATTAATACACTTAAATCTCAGAATATCGAGTCCTTGATGCCTTTGATCTTTCTGAAAATTAGTATATTCATGGAGAAATTATTCATACTAAATTCTATTCTGTATGATGGAAACACAGCCTTGACATAGAACTATTGCCATGATTTAAGAGGATTATATTCCTCAAAAAATTGGTTGAAATGTTCATCTTTATCTGTTTTTTGCTTTATCCTATCAACTTAATGAAACCAAGAATGACAAGATATATGGAAAACCTGCATTTCAAGCCATAATTTTATTCGGAAAATCAAATCTATTTTGAACAGATACTGAAAGCCAGAGACTAATTTTTACACAAAATTATGCATTCACAAAAAAACTGTGAATGAAGCTACTGCTTGTTAAGAGAACATAAGTAAGTGATGGAGTAAACTGCCACCTAGAGTTGAAATTTGAATTTAGTTCGATATTTGTTATAAAAATGATCTTTTTAGTCTGAGATTTTGAGACGTTTCATATTTAACACGGACACAGAACTCCTTTACTATAAAGTCCACTGAGTCCTCTATCTCTTAAGTCCATGTCTGTATAAATTCAGAACTTCTGCAAAACCAAACAGAAAGGCAATATTTTAAACAAGGGGAACATAAGACTCCTAGAATTAAAATGTTGTTTAATGGCTACTATTTATCAATAATCTTTGGGAAAATGTTTATTATATTTATATATGAATACGCAAATGTTCTAAAAACAAAGATCAAATTATTTAGAATATCTCAATTATGAATTCCTAAAAAAATACCCAGCTTACTCTTCCAATTACTGTAGAACTATTGATTTTCTTACTTTGTTTATATCCACACTGGGGGATCAGAAGCATCTACAGCATGTTAGCATCACTGCCAAAATCTGGGTAAACTATTCAGATTTAGATATTCCAGTTAATTGTTCTAAAATATGGAAAGCTGATATTTCACTTCCTCAACTAGAATGTTGTAAAATCATATCCTTATCTGAGCCTCTGAAAGTAATAGAATAGCCATAACAGAACTTAGATGGCTTAACAAATGGGGAACACAAATTCCCACCCTGTCTTATTTTTCTCTCATTGCTGAGACAAAATACCCCACACCCACAAGCTTAGGGAGGAAAACTTTAGTTAGGTCACAGTTCATAGAAATTTTAGTCTATAATGGGCTGGGTCTAAGGCAGGGTGGCATTAAAGAGGAAAAACAGTTCACGGCAGGCAGAAGGTAGCAAAGCAACAAGACAGGTGGAAACTTAGCAGCTTTTTCCTGCCCCCTTTATACTTTGTCTAGGTAACTGGGATTCGCGTGGTACCAAACCAATAAGTAGACTGATTTAGTTAACACACACCCTTTATCCCAGCATCACACACTCTAGACACACACGCTGGAATTAGCCACCTTGGAAAAAGCCCCACCTATGACCACATGAGGCTTTGGGGGAATATCTAGACATAAACAATAACACAGCCCAAATTTGTACCTAGCCACAAATGTGGAAAGGATATCTACATCTAACCACTCATGTGCAACACAGGTCAAGCCTTAACTCCGTGTGTGTGTGTGTGTGTGTGTGTGTGTGTGTGTGTGTGTGTGTGCATGTGTGATGTAGAACTTGGTTTTTGATTTTGCTGGGAAAAAAATGAGAGTATCTGTGAGCAAAGACTTTAAAAGGAGGCTATTTATAACACTTCACTTACAAAATCTTTGTTGTATGTTTGTCACCTGACTGTTTTTCAACCCTTGCCATGTACCTGCTTTATCTGTATGTCTTTTGATGCATGGAAAATAGGTTGTTGACACTTTCTACGTCATACAATGTCCTATTATCTTCTGTTACTCCAATACTTCATCATTGTTATTCTCCTCACCCACTTTCCCCAAACAACCTTACCCTTCTTTTGTTCAATAAAATTCTCTTTCAACATTCCTTCCCTTTATCACCACTATTCTCTTCATAAACCCTTGGAGTGGCCCCCTGAGGGAAACCTTATGGTCGAATCTGTTTCCACGGTTTCCTTTTGTCTCTTCTACATTCTCTTGTCTTGCTATCTCTTACTTTGCTTTCCAACTGCTTCTACAATTTTCTGGAACAAAGGCAAGGTAGGTTTCCTCCTCATTCCTTGGAACTTTCTGTATGGTTCAGTTCCACTTCTTTCCCTTCTTGCTACTTGATGTCACCCTTATTTGTTGTGTCATTTTGCCTACATGTGCTTATGGGTCCTCTCTCGTTCCTCTTTGACTGTTCTCTAAGCCATCTTTTTCTATTTGAAAGGGACTCAACCTTCATTGCCCTCTTGGTTTCTAACCCAATTTCAAATCACAAATTAGTGCCTTGTCATTTATGTTGAAACATCTTAAACATGATTTCACCAATTTCTTTGAAAAAGGTACTATTGTGCATGGTTTAAATACTCATTACTTCTTTTTAAAAAGCTCCATTCAAATAAGGAAACTTATGCAAAAAGAGTTTAAGTACCTTGACCAAAGGAACACACTCAATGAGTAATAAAACTGGAATTGTCCAAAAAGTTAGGCTCCAGAGTCCATAAAATAAAGCACTAGTCTATGCTGCTTCGAGGCCTCAGCACCTCTCTTAATTTTTCTAGCGACTTCCACCTTACACTAGCCACATACCTCAAGACACTCAAGTCGATCCAGGTTTAGGGTGCTCTATAAAGGCTTTGGGAAAGTCAGCTCACCTTGGATTATTGTAAGAACAAAGTAGCATGGATCCAGGCAGCACAGCTACATAGTGCAAAAGTGTTATGAAGGATTTGGATAAGATGACTAGAATCTGATTCCAGGTTCTACCATCTGTGTGGCTATGTGTAGTTATTAACTCTCAAGTTCTTCTTTGTCAGCCTTTATCCAATGTTATGATTTAAATTCAAAGTTAAATTTTTTTCTCTTTAAAAATGTATTTTCCTTTCCACTCCAAATTCCTGTGCCTCTTCCAAGCCAGAGTTGTCTTTTGGCTGGCTGCTATTTGAATGGAAGAAAGATGCTGAGGCCCAGGCCCTGTCCTTTCTCTTTGCAATCTCTTCTACTATCATTCTGATAATGTTTAACTGTTCTCAAAGTCTGCTAAATGTTTGCCTAATTTTCTGATAGAACTTGTAGGAGGAAATAAGTAAACCACAGAAAACAAATATTTTCTGTAAGAAATAAGTAATAAACGGGAAAACTGCATGTGAATGCAGGGCAAGTAGAGGAATGTTCATTATCTTCATACAATTATAGCAATGAGACAGTTGTTTAAGGAAAATATGCACACATGGTCTGGCCCCTACCAGTGTATCAATCAGTATGAAGAGTGATAGTAAAATATCATGAATATTTAAATTTAAAAAGGTATTACAGTAAAAGATACATTACTATTAACCAAACATAGTTATCCCATCATTCTTGTGTTCAATATTCTTTCTCACATTCTCTTTTTTAGACAGGGTCTTACTACACAGCTCAGGCTGGTGTCAAACTCACATCAACCCTACTGCCTTAGCCTCCAAGGTGCTGGGCCTATAGGTGTGCTCCACCATGCCTGGCTCAGTGTTCTTTCTTGAGAATTTCTGAAAGTCCCCTTTTGTGTGTATCTTTCCTTCTGCTGTCATGACTGCCTCAATGTCCTGAACTGATTCAAAACATTTACCTTTTGTGGTCACTTTTAGTTTGGGGAGGAGCCAGAAGCCACATGGTGCCAGATTCTGTGAATAAGGTAGATGAGGGTGCACTATCATGTTTTACAAGCCCTCCTTTCTGTCTGATGGCAATTAGCAACAGCATTCGCCATATTTTTAATCTTAACTTGTAAAGACAGTCATAAAAAAGGACTTCCAGAACTGCTTCAGAAAGAGATAAGCACGAAGGATAAGTGAGTCTGAAGTGATGGGGAGTATTCTGAGGGGAATTAATGACAATGTGTCTTCTACTAGAATAAAGTTTTTAAAATTAAATATTCACCATATACTTGAATCGCCACATACAGTATTTCAATACATTGTGCATGCTTTTAGGGGAATGTTAGATGAAATCATGTGAATCAAATACTTAGCACGGGGGCTGGGGATTTAGCCCAGCGGTACAGCGCCTGCCTGGCAAGGGTGAGGTCGTGAGTTTAATTCCCGGTACTGGAAAAAAAGCAAAAAACAAAACAAAACAAAAAATACTTAGCACAATGCTGAGCACATGTTTTGCTATTGTTTTCCTTACTATCCTCTGAGTTTAGTACATTACTCTGAGTCTAGTATATTGCTAATAAAAGTCTGGCTAGTTTTTCATGCAAATAAAAATAATAGGGCATGCCTACCTGAGGAGTGGACACAACTCTACGTTCCTAATTGTATCTTTTCAGATCTAATAGATTATACTGCTTACACAACCACCAGTTACGTTACTTAAATTCGGAACTGCTTTAGCTTCTGTAGTCTGAATGGGCCCTCAAGATAAATCCTAGAAAGGGACACATTAAGTGATGGCAACATTGTTTAAGCAACACATAGATCAGATCATTTCCATACTTTAATATATTTGACAATATTGAAAATATGCTACTGAAAGGCATTAGTTATAAAGTGTTTATAAAAAAGAAGACAAAGGATCATTTTAGTTTTCTTATTGCTTTAGGTCACACTGCCAGTGTGGACAAAGAAGAAAATGACTGGTTTGCACAGTAGAGGGTACCTATGGCAGGTTTTCTAGTTTAGTCTCAATTCCAGGAATTGGCATTAGATGTGGGCACAGAGTTTCAGGAGCAGATGTGCACAGAAAAAAGGAGTAATTGCTCCTGGTTCTTAAAATCTCCAATGATCTTGTGGAAATTGGAAAATAAATGAGTCAGTTGAATACTATTGTTAAAGGGGATCAGAAAAATGCTGAATTCAGCATCATTTTCCTATGTAGCTGGCTTCCTAAAATAACCACTTTATCAAGTTATATAATGTACAGGTACAAATTCCTTATGATGAGTGTGCTTATTATGTATTCCTAAAATGTACCAATAAAATTAATAAATAAAATAAAATAACTGCTTTATTAACCTAGTTGCATACGCAGAAGCTGTGCCTGAATATGACGATACCTTAAAAGTTCTATTCTACCTAAAATACCTACAGGGGACTACAGGTGGCATAAAAAGATTTAGAGAAACAGAGTTCAGAGCCACAGGCACACTCAGGAATAAGCATATGGCATGAAGTCGTCTAGAGAATTTGGGGAATACATGGAAAAGCATTTAGAATAGTTCTAGGGCATGGTCCTTGCTCATTAGATGCTAGCTATGATCATCATCATCATCATTTACATTTAAATTAAAAAGTATAAAATGGGCCATGTAAGCACTTATTTCTGGAAGTTGGTTTCAATGCTGGTAACTTTGAAAAAGTTCCTGCGTGTTGTGAAATGTTTCCACTTTGTCATGGTATGATCATACCTTTTCCATTTTCTTTTAATCTGAGGTCATTAAAGACCTCCAGTAGAAAGTCCTTCAATACTAGTGGAGGAAAGCCAATAACTATGCTCTCCTTTAGATTCATTCCAGCCTGAAGATTTAAACCCATGTTGTCTTTCAGCAGAACAGTTCCCAAAGAAGTTGTACTAGTTCTTCATGTTTGAGAAGGGCTTAATATATTCAGTGCAGCTTTAAGGATTAATTAAACATCTCTATGAAGTGAACACTTTCATCTTTTGAAGTAGGTAAACAGGACACAGAGAAAGAAAATAGCCATTTGTTTTATATCATGAACTAGCACGGAACTGACTTCCTGTCTGATAGGTCAAGCTACAGCAAACAAAATATCAAAATACTAATTTGTAAATTGTTATATATGAGTCATCAGTGCATCCTGTGCTTCAGGAACCTGAACTTTGCATCATGTTCCAGCTGCCTGCCCTGCCCTTCCTTACCCTGCCTCTTTATTCTTCTACTTAATTTCTCCTCATGCTTTATTATTTACTTAACTCATATATATATATATATAATCCCCAGTACAAAACCTTCTCTGGGCTTTCTGTCGCATTTATAGTGTCCAATTTATTGTTCACATAGCATTCTGGATCCCACAACATACCTCTATTATGGCACTAATAAGAATCCAGGTGGCAGGTGACTGAGGAAAAGGAACATTCCTGCTCTTATGCTTATCTTTAGTGTAATGCCTAGTATATGATATTTACTCAAATAGTTTTGAATGAAAAATGCATTCATATATATAATCAGTCAGATTGGAAAGAATGTGTGCACAATAAGAAACAAAGGGTAAGTTGATTTTTCACTTAATACAAATGTCAGGTCAGAAGGAAATAATTCAAGGATACAGGCTGACAAGATTGTACCATCTTGTGATGCTGCTTTGTCTGAGACAGGGAGATTTGTAGGTTTGCCAAGGCAGGAGGAAATAATGTAAGAAGAGTGCACACTGGATATAAAATTTCACTTTGGCTGTCATTTCCAGTAAAAATCATTGACCAGGACAACTCATGACACATGAAACAGACCATATTTCTGCTTGGCTTAGTCCCTTGTCACTTACATTCAATGGCTAGCTCCTAGAACTCCTCAGTGGCCTGCTTTGAGCTTCTATAGCTCCTTTGCAAATCCAGAAGTACCTAGCACACCTCTAAGTGGCTCTTGATTCATGAGCTCTTGTTCAGGAATATTATTAGCTCCACTCTCTTGTCTCAGGTTGGAACAAGTCTGAGGAATTGTTTACCCTCCAGAATTCTCCTGTGGAATTATTCTAAAGTCTATCTCAGTGGGACCTTTGCCAGAAATTATACTCTTACTTGATGTTATTTTATTCCCTGCCTTGCTTTTTTCACTTCCTGTGTAGTTTGGATTTAGAATGTCCCCCATTATCCAGAGAGGAGCTTGGTCCACACCTCAGCACTGCCTGGAAGTGGTAGAACCTTTAAGAGGTGGAACCTAATGAGAAGTTTTAGATGACTGGGGGTGTGCTCTTGAAGAGGGTTGGGAAGACCTAACCTCTTCTTTTCCTTTCATACCCAACCACAAAGTGAACAGACATCCTCAGCCATAATCCTGTCATGATGTACTGCCTTGCCACAGGCCCAAAAGTAACAGGACCAGCCAATCATGGACTGTAACCTCCACAACTGTGAGCCATAATAACCTTTTCTTTTTATAAACTGAGTATCTTAGACATTAGTTGCAGTAACAGGAAGCTAACTTCCTTACCAGTTTTCCTTGAAAATGTTTTCTTAAATACATCACTTGCATACACATTCCTGTCTTAGAGTTTATATATGAGAAACTGTATGTAAGAGACCACCTCAATAAAAGCATAAATGCAGCAAGTTTCTGGAAAGAAAGAACAGATACAGGTAAGCACTATAATGTCTACCACAGCATAATGAAAAGCAATTTGGTAGTTAAGCAAAGGGTCAGAAGACATGGGCTGAGCTATCCAATTCTACCAGCAAGGACTAGAGAAGTGTAAGAAGAAAGAAGTATTGCATAGGGAAGGTCACTGAGCAGAGTGACTTCTCTGCAGGTATAATACTGAGGAAGCAAGGGCAGTCGATCTGTGTCCAAAGTTGAGAGAAGCCCAGAGCTTGGTACTATCAGGAGTCATCATTTGAGGAGAGTCAGTTATGCAGTAATGAAAGAGATGGCAGACAATGCAAGGGCCCATGTCATGTCAGGATATAAAGACTATATGGAGTAGGGTAAATACTAGAAGTCAGTTTGGTAGCAGTCTGGTTCTGGGCTATTATCAACAGGTCTTCAGTCAATAACTATGCTGTGAGGAATTGGGGGTTAAGATGTGGCCCTTTGGTGGGAAGATGGTAGCAAATGCAATGTGAGGACCCTGGGTATTAAAAAGCAGACTAGAGGCTCCAGTTTTGGTGGAGTACCTGGTAGGGAAGAAAGGTCAGCATCCCGGTTGAAGAAGTGAGCCACACTGCAAACACTATTGATAGGCTGCCCTTGCTGGGGACAGCTTTGGCCAGATCTCATGGGTGCTCTAGCATGCTGGTCCTGTAGTTGAAGGATTCATCCCAGAAACCTCTGGCCAACTTTCCCTACTCTGGTGAGGATACGTTCAACTTCCATGGCATAGAAATACCTTCAGCAATAAGTGTTGCAAAGCAAAGCATTGTCTGCTAATGCTTCTAGATTTCAAGTAAGAATTAGACTTTCCTTAAAGTCATGTTTTAAATTAATTTCCTATGTTTTCTCTGAGTATTTATATAATTTAGCAGTTTTCATTTAGATACCAGATACATTTGGAGATTTCTCTTTTCTATAAAGTATAAATCTAACTTTGTATTTTTTCCAAAATTCTAATATTTGAATATAATTTTTAAAAATATTTATCCTTTCCCCCAAGTGATTTACATTGCCATCTTTATCATTTACTAAATCCTCCCTCCCCCACTTTTTTTGAGACAGGGTCTTGGTATGTAGTTCAGGCTGGCCTTGAACTCACGATATAGCCCAGGTTGGCCTCGAACTCGAGGCAATCCTACTCCCTCAGCCTCCTGGGTGCTGGGGTTATAGGCATGTGCCCCCACACTGGCCATTTACTAAATTCTATATGTACTTGGATCTATTTTTGGACTTGGCATTCTGCTGCATTGATCTCTATTTATACATCCAAAATGAACTTTTTTATTATAGAAGTTTTACAGTACAATTAATGTAAGGCTAGTCCCTACTCATTAGATTTTCTTTTTTAAAGGTTTTTATCAGTACATGTTTGCAGCATGAAATGTTTACATTCCCTTTGCAGAGTGGGTACAACTAGTTACACATCTTGATTTCTTTTTTCATCACCTTTCCCTCCACCATCTCTTGGCCTCCTTCCCATTTGGGAAGGATCTATCTCCCTCTTTTTTATTATCTAGCTTTTATTTTGCTTTCTATTAATAACTTGGGTTTATCATGTAAAAGAAACCAAGCAATATTTAAGCTTGTGTCTGATATGTCACTTAATATTATGGTCTCAAGGTTCATATATTTTCCTAGCAATGATTCAGGTTTATCTTTCTTTATGGCAGAGTAGTATTCCATTGTGGGTAAATACCACATTTTCATTGGCCACTCATCCATTGAGGGACATATAGGCTGCTCCAAGATTTAGCTATTGTGAATTGTGCTGCTATAAACGCGGACATGCACATATCACTGTAATATGATGTCCTTAACACTTTTGGGAAGACACCTAAAGGGAGATATGTTGGTCAAATGAAATTTTTAGATTTTTTAAGGAATCTTCACACTGATTTCCACAGTTTTGTACTAGTTTACATTTCTGCCAATAATGTTCTCTTTTTCCCCCACAGCTTTGCCAGCCTTTGTTATTATTTGATTTCTTGATGATGAATTTTTTTTTTTTGGAATAAGATGAAATCTCAGTATTGACTTAATTTGCATTTCTCTAATGACCAGTGATGTTGAGCATCTCTTCATCTATCTATTGGCCATTTGTACTTCTGTTAAATGTCTACTCCTTTTGCTAGTTCGTTTTTTATTGTGTTTTACTTTGGGGGTGTCTAATTTTTTAAGCTCTTGATACGTTTTAGACTCTTGGGTATTTGTTTTTCCATATGAATTTAGAATTGTACTTCTGTGAAATGTCTAGCTACATGGATTATGGCAAGCAATCTAAATTATTTGGTAGTTTTATAACGATTTTTATGATCAAGGGTCAATCAGTTGTCTAATAAAGTTATAAAAAATGGTTTTCAGAGGAGAGGAATTCTCTGCATCACTTTATGCGGATACTTTAAATGTTTTGTACCTACCCCAAAATAACTCGGACCCATACTCTTCCTCTCAGTGCCTATTAGCTTTTATTCTTTTAAAATTTTCATTTTCATATTTGGCAGAGAGTAGAAAAGATGGTCCCAATGTTTGGGCTGGGAGGTGATGTGAAAAGTTTGGAAAAGAGATGAGAAATTTAACCTAAAACGAGCCACAGAATTTTTTAATTGGACCCCTTTGGGTAAACATTTGGCGTCCTTTGTAATTCAGCCGGACTTGGCACAGCATTTGGATCTCATTTCCCTTTGCTGCAGGCTCTTTGCAACTTGGGTCTGAAGTGCCTTCAGTTTCGGAGCTACCTAAGAATGAGAAAAGGTAGAGGGCTCAAAATAAGGAACAGAAAGAGAAAGTATGAAAGTATATTCTTAGGGCTGAATCTAAATGTGGTACTTCAGGAGAGAAGGGTAAAGAGGATTTTAGTCCCTCCCCCCAGCATGTTTTATAAACTGACATCAGGATTATTAGTTGAACCAGGCTACTCCTTTCTGATTTTTCAAAAACATAAGCATGCAAATGAAAAAGAGGCAGAAGTAACCTAACAGTGGAAGATTCAAGAATCTTTCAACAGAAACCCTGTCAGCTATGGAAGATGTCACGTTATTTGCCTTTCTTCTGGAAATGGAAATATCAGCGGCAGTCTTGATTGGTCTTCACAATTTATTTTCAGCTATATATATGGGAGGGAAACTATACAGATACTAAACAGCACATATGAAGTAGAAAATTTGATCATTTCTCAAACATAACCTTAACTTACTTACTCAGCTTATTCAATGTAACTTTAACTTCCTGATTTAACTTTAACTTCAAATATAACCTTAACTTCCTAATATTTGGAATACTGTTAATGATTTCTGTTTTGATAGCTTTTCTATACTTCATGGAGTAAGTGCATTAAATGTATGAACAAAGTATACACATCATCTGCTTGTAATTTCTCCCTTGGCAGCATATAGGTGAAAATATTCTAAGGCTTTACTAAGTTATCCATGGCTAAGTGTGTGGTGTTTTACCTACCTATAAGTCTGGAGTTGTCACATAGATTATTTTGCCTTCTAAAACTCCATCTGCAATGTCACATAGAAAAATGACTTAAATAGATGTGTTTATAGTCTATTATTTAGTTTGAAATAAGTTATTACTTTGGACATCAGGGAACACATGTTATGGATGAAATTAATAATTTCAATAGGTAGGTCACAAAGGATAATAAGTCACATATTTCTTTTCCCACATTTCTCTGCATCTAAATTTTCTTCTTGGAGCTAAACACCTAAATTCATGTTAATTTGCATTTCTGTTATAATCAACTATCATGAAAACCTGAGTTTTGTCATCAGAAACAGCCAGGGACCAATTTCTTAACCTTATTGCACCCAAACTTTAGCCTCTCCCCTGCCAAGGATGGCAAAATATTTTTTTCATCTCATAAGCAGGGCCTTCTTGGCTTTCTTTTTTAGTATAGCAAGTTGAACGTTTACTTCATTAAAATTATCTCTTTTTCTTAGCACATGTTTGCAGTACATCATGATTACATTTACTGTGGGGACTTTGTACGTGTACATAACATGTCTTAATTCTTTTTTGTCTCCTTCTCTCCAACTTTTATTCCCTTCCCATTTGGAAAATATCTCTCTACTTCTTATTATCTATTCTTTTTTGCCATTTATTTATATTTTGGATTTATCATATAAGAGAAGCCATACAATATTTAAACTGGTGTGTCTGATTTTTTCACTTAACATTATGGTGTTGAGATGCATCCATTAACCTAAAAATGCCTCCAGTTTATCCCTCTTTATGGCAAAGTGGCACTTCATTGTTTATAAATACCACATTTTCTTCATCCATTCACCTGTTGATGGGCATACAGGCTGTTTTCAAGATTTAGCTAGTGTGAATTGTGGTGTTATAAACATGGGTATGAACACATCACTGTAATATGTTGACTTTAACTCTTTCAGAAAGATTCTTAAAGGGGAATAACTAGGCCAAATGGAATTTCTATTTTTAATTTTTGAAGAATCACCATACTGATCTCTGTAGTGGTGCTCACATCCCAGCTGCAGCCGGCTGACAAGTCTATGCATTTTTAGGTTGCGTGCCAAGCACTAAAATATTAGCCTTGGTTGAGAAGTTTAAAGAGACACTGATGGAGGAGATGAAACTTGCCAGTCAGACATTAGCAGGCTTCAGGATAAGCTGACAGCCACCAAGAGGAGTTAGGAGGACCAGGAGAGTGTGACGAGAAGCCACCTGTGCAGCATGAACCAGACAATGTCTAAACAGGAGGAGATCAACACCCTGAAGATGTCCACCAAGGGACATTCTAAAAATAACAACAGTGTTTTACCAGTAGGTGCTGGTGACTGTTCCTTACAGAGCTGCTGCCCCTGCCTAGAGCTGCAGGGCTGATCCTGCAGAGAACTGCAGATGCCTTCAGAGAGGGATTGAAGTATATTTGTAAACAGTAAGGCTAATACGGAATTTGATGCTGATAGTGAAATGAAAAACAACACACAATGGATATTGTAGTTATCCTTATGCCATTTTTACTGTGCAGTTTTTAAGGTTAGGTCTTAATTTCAGTATCTATGAATGACAAATATTTTGTATTTTCAAATAATTATATGGTAATGGATTTGTTATCTATAGAATATACACACGTTTCTGGATAAAATGCTTAAAATGTCAAACTGTCATTACTTCTTATTATAATTGAAAGCAATCTCCAGATTCTATTTTAAAGATCTGTTCATACATCTACACCCCACCCCTGGGAAGTGACCTTCCAAACTTCAGATCCTATGGGTTTATTATCATTGTCTTCAGCTCTTCAGTGCCTTCTCTGTATCAGAATAATAACTAAAGAAAATTCATGTCAACAAATTTATACTAATATTAAACTTTCTATGAAAATTTAATGAAGGAAACTGAGATTTATTAAAGTAGGCTTTACAAAGATTTTTTTAAAAGAAATAAATATGTATAACCTACTGCAGTCTTAGAAATGGGACTGGAATAGACATTTTTTGGTCTATTTTGTTTTGGCAGCGATGAGGATTGAATCCAGGACCTACTGGCCTAAGGGATACTAGACAAGTGCTCTATCACTGAGCTACAACCCCAGACTTTTTTTTTCCATTTTGAGATAAGGTCTTGCTAAATTGCCTAGCCTGGCCTCAAACTTGGGATCCTCTTAACTCAGCTTCCAGAATAGCTGAGATTACAAGCACACCCACTATGTCTAGTGAGCCAGTGAGGATATAATTTATTTCTTTATACTGATTAATCATTCTCAGCTGGTAACAGGCTAGACCCCAAGTAGCGACCAAGACCACCAGAACAGGCAAGACTGAAGCAAACAACAATATCTTTATTTCAGGTTGGATGCAACCGGGCCCAGGGTGAGAAAGCCATTGGCCCCGAACAAAGGAAGGGGCCTACTCTATAGATTATTTTAGGTATGGGAGGGGGAAGTTCCACTGACGAAGGTGGAAAATTTAAGTTTCTCAGGAGTGACTGGTGGGTCTGGTGCCTCTAGGGGAGGGAAGTGCAGGAGGATATTTGCAAGTTGCTGATTTACAGCGTGGCATTCTGTAGACTTATGAGGTTTCCTGTAAGCCTGAGTACTAGGCCTGGGAACCATTCTGATAAACAGATTTACTTTAGTCTCTTGAGCTGAATGAGGGGTTTTCTGTTTGAACAGACTGGTTGTCTGTTGGAGTTTTTCTCTTCAAGTTGGGTGGGGTACAATGTGAGGGACCTAACAGTAACTTAATGGCTTTCATGATTTTGAGAAGTAATATTAAATGTGAACTAATAATGCTAATTTAAATATAATAAATTTTTTTCTTAAAATGGTACCATTAATTTCATAGACTTAGCTCCTAAACTCTTATGATTAGACTTACTTACTCATTAATTTGCTATTTTTATCTAGTTATACATTAGTCTCAAAGCTTTAGGCATTGTTTATTCACTTTGGCCTCAATAGGATATTTACAATGCTATATATTGGCTCTGAGAAGAAAATTTATTTAGCTTTAAAAAACTTTTAATACAGTGCAAGATATTTTTCTTTTTTTGTCCACAAGATATTTTTCAAACTGAATTTATGTTCAAAAGTTGCTATATTATTTTACTGTGTGCATTATATTTTAAAGAAGATTTGAATAAATTTTTTTTAGTGTAATAAGTACAATCAACCAAAACTCTTACAGAAACTGACATAATATTGCCTCAGTCAGGTGAGGAGGACCTGCAAAGCCTCCTGTGTCATGCTTATCCAAGCAATAAATTACTTTTTAAAGCAAAAATCATACTATGAAATTGCTTTAGCTTTTTCTGGAGTAAAGATATTAAATGTATAGTATTGGAAACACTATTTTGCTTTTTATCAAGTACAATTATTTTCCACTTGATAGTGGAAACAGTAATATTTCCCACCACAAGAGAACAAGAGAACAAGGTAGATTTCTTATACTTTGTTTTCTTTTTCATATTGAGTCCAGTTTTAATTTGTCCCCAATAAAGTTTCTTCCCAGCCTATAACTTAATTTCCTTGGCCTCTTAACCTAGAAGCCTTTTAGAAAGTAATCTTAAAACATCTGAAAAACAGTTATCAAATTTGAATTTAATGATTGAGATTATTTCCTTGAAAGTTGTTTCTGAAGACAAATAAGTCAATTTAAATTTTTTAATAGCATACAGATATTAACTTCTCATTAAGTGTTCATCTTCCCTGTAATTTCCTAAGTCAAGTGAATAACAAGTGCTTCCCATTTTAGTCTCTCTTGAGAAATAGGCTAAGAATATGACACATATACAAATAGGCTAGTATGTGAAGAAAGTAACAAGGAAGAAATTAAATGAAAACTAAGTGCCTTTGGGATTTAGAACTCTTAGGAAGTCTTGAAATCTAGGTTAAAAACAGCAAGCAAAGAGAGGCTCAAATTCATACTCAGGTGATACAGCTACTACTTCATTGGTGCCATATACGGGTAGCAAATTCTGACATAGAAAGCAATTTATTTTGAGTTGTTTTGATTTCCATTAACTCTTGTCAGCTTTTGTAGCTTTTTGTGAACCTGAGGAAAGCCATGAACTCTAGTCTCAGAAGGGAAGTGCAGTAGAACCGAATCACACAAATTTGCATGCAGTTCAGCATATTTATAGACTCACGGAAGACTATCTATTAACTGCTTAGGGTTTTGCATCCACCAAGAATGTAATGTTGCAAATAAGAAAAAGCCAATATATGTCCTCTGAAGGCAAAGACGGCCCCCTTGTGCCTAGGAAGACAGTAAACTTAGTTCATGACTATAGGAAAAACTGGATCTGGAAATTCAGGCACTCTCTGCTGCACATTTCTGCTGTCTTCGCTTTTCTTGGCATTGTAATCTCATTTTCTCCTGCAACAATACTTTCTTCACGTGGTAAAGAACATACATGCCAGCAGGTTAGAATTTGTAATACCAGGGAAACAGTTTTCCTGACCGTCTTTTTATCAGATAGAGATGGATTCCATTTCTGCATTGGTCACTTGCCATCACAGTTGCTCTCATTAATCAAGTCTGAGTTTCATTTCTTGCTCTGTGGCAAAAAGGTAGGAGAGGCAGAGTCCATGACCACAAGAAAGAAGATGGAACATCTTAGACACCACAACTGATATCTATCGTCTTCTGCTAAGATAGCAAAGATAATAGCAAGGAGTTACCTCTCCCAACCTTTATCTGAGAACTGTTCCAAGTCCTAACTAAACAAAGACAAGAGTAGAGGGCAGAGGAATAAGTTTACAACCAATGGATAAATTGAGGCTGTGTGAAGGAATGTGAGGATGTGTGTCTGCTGTGCTGGTAAGTTGGCTAGCTCATTAAAACAATGTGTGCTCACATTTATATGCATATATAAACACTTAAAATATATTTTATTGATATAAAGAATAAGGGGCATACAATTTATAAAAATGATTCAACATTCATCATGTGTATAATTTCCTTATGGTCAGTTGATCTTTTCTAAAGCTTTTGCTGACTTTTGGTGAATTTTTCTTTAACTTCTCATTAAACTGTAGTTAGAATTGACAAACAAAATTACTGATTTATCAATGGTATGAGCAATTTCTTTGCTTATAAATAATAGTTTTCAAAAGCTTAAAGGGTAGTTATTTAATGTTTTGGGTTATTCAGAAAGTAAAAGCTACTCATAATACCTTCCAAGTTTACTCTGTATTTTCTTGATCATTTTCTTCACTCTCAAAAACTCAACAAAACATTAATTAAAGTCTTACTTTGTGGTACTTGCCAATAGCTGTGGTGTAAATATTCCCAAACACAACTGGTTTTATGCTACCGACAGGGCACCACTGAACACAGAACTGGGAATGATGTGTACCAGCACTGCACACTACAGTATCACCCTGCGGTAGACATAAATGACTTTAAAGCCATGAATGATGGTGAAAGTGGTAAAATAACTAGAAGATTATTGGATTGTATACTACCTTTTTATATATGACTTGTTTAATTGAAAGTATTTGTACTTCTTTATGAAGGCTGTTTGGAAACTCATCTAGTGGAGTTTAAAATTTTTAATCGTGACCCTAGTGAGCCAGTCTAAACCAGTTCCAGCAGATGGTTTCCCTGGTTCCAGTACTGCAAAGGTTAATAAGGAAATATAATTTAGGGTCATCATTAATAACTTATCTGACATGTAGAATCAAGGGTTTGCTTTGGCATCACTGTGATTTATCTGATACAATCTACTTTAAAACTGGATTTAGGGGGATATCATGTATTAAATATAGTCAAATTTGAATGGCTTTACTTTATGGTTTGATGAGTCTTAGATTATTCACTTTGGATTTTGTCAAATACATGTTCCCTTTTATTAGTGCTAATGACTGAAAGGTTATTGTATCACATTTATAAAAGGTATAATTTCCATACTTTTATAGCTTAGCTGGAGAAGAAAGGAGATGCGGTCTCTGAAATCCTTTTCTGCTTTTTCACTGGTGTGTGTAATTAAAATCTGACTTCTGTTTTTTCATATTGTGACCTATATCAGTAACTTTTTAACACTCTAGTAATTTTGCAAAAACTAAACTAGAAAATGGATGACAGTGAAAATTAGGAAAATGTTATTTATCTCTAATATACTACCATCTTTTAGTGAATAAGATTTTCCTCAGAAATAGGACTAAAGCAAAATAGTGAGAAATACTTGATCCTTTATTTTTGTGTACTCATATTTAGCATTGAATATAAATGTATCTTCTTGATGGCTTTCCTGCAACTCAAATTCTTAGGTGCTTTAAGCAGCAAAGGAAATGGATAAATGAGAGTAGTTGCTGAAATAAATTATGTTGGAAACTGGATAGTAATTATTTCATTTAGCAATTATTTTACCTCTGATGTTATGTTGAGCACAGACTTGTTAATTTTAAACACTAGGCAGTTGTAAAACCCTACCAGCTTTCTCAGTATTAAAATATTGTTAAATTTAAGTAAATAAAAGAAAAAACTGTATAATTATGTGAGATGTAGTATATCAAATGTTTCTAAGGAATTTTTTATAAAGTAAAATAATGAAGCTGTAAGAGACAGATAATTTAGATTTTAGGAAGAAAATCATCAGACATGGCTGAATATAAATTTATATTAGTATTCTGATATTCTCGGATGTGAAAAATGGAAGAATTTGCAGTTCATACATGTTCATGTGCTATGACAAAACAGCATTGCTGATGAGGTAACTGTACAGCTGTACTTTGATTTGTTCATTCTGGCAGTGAAAAATCACAGGATCACCCCTTTCTGCTCTAATGGGACTCAGAAGCAGCCTAGTACATTCACGGTGGGAAAAGATGGTAAGGAACTTAGAACTAGCCTAAAGATAAAGAATTGGGCTGGTCAATGACAGGGTTACTGAAGTCAGAACCAGGTGAGGCAAGGGAGACCCACATGGTCCAGAAAAACAGAAAAAGGTAGGTTTCTGAGGGAGAAAAGTGAAGGAGAACAGAACTGATGCAGCTCTAGTCTGGCATCTCCTTTGGAAAGGGAAGCAAAACAGACGACCTGAACTTGATCCCCTTAGGTCCACTCAGAGCATGAGGCAGAGGCCTATAGACACAAGGTAGACACATCACTCATATTTATGCCAAACAGAAACAGGCCTTCGGAGGGCTTTGTGAGATTAGCCAAATGCATCATGTCATGTCAGTCAATGAGAAAAGGTGAATAAATATGTGAGATTAGCATTTTATAACTAGGAGAGGTAACATTGGTTTACCTTAGAGTAAAACTATAATTAGATTTCTACAAGTTAGCAAAGGTTAGCAGATAAAATTCTGCTGGGCCATATACTCTTATCTCTTCATAGATGAGAGTGAAAAAGTGGTTTAACTGGAAAAACCAATCGTTGCGAAATAATTTCAAGAGATCCTCATGTGACATGGACTATAAAAACATGAAACACCTGGGGGTGGGGAGAAACAGGTTTTTATTAGCAATTCAAAAGGTATGTTGACTTCTAGAACAGAGACTGACCTTGTGAGAAGTAGAAAGAAGAGTGAATTTTTAGTCAGAAGGGCATACCTTGAAATCGACTTGCCATTTATTAGTAGAAAAGTCTTGGGCAAATTATCTTCTGAGTTTTGATTTCCTCATTTAACAAAATGAGGCCAGCAACACTTACACCATGAGGTGTAAAGGTGACAAGGAACATAACACACTTGGCAGAGAGGAGACATTTAGTGAACATTAGTTTCTGTGTTCACCCAAGTGTTCAGTGTAGGAGCTTATGTCATCGGTGAGGATGACCTGTAAGCTATCCCCAGGGCAAAATTTGCCCCTGGCAGATGACTAAAGTTATTGTGTGATGCAGATTCCTGAACTAAACACCTAATAGTACTCCTTTCCTTAGTTCCCAGTTTGGCCTCATCCTTATGCAGTAGCTACTAGACTTCTCTGCAAAGGTTCTCATGCTTTTCAAAACAACAGCTCTCAGTCTGGTCCAAATCTCTCTCCCCCACCCATGAATATTCCTATTCCATTAATTCTTTGGGTTTTTCTAGGGGGTAATCTTGGTGGAACATGATCTTAAGATCACCTTTTACCCCCAAAACCTTCATCTTTCTGGTGTGTGGCTATGAGCATAATCTGTAATACCCAGGCTATGATTTATTAAAGTAGTTGTGTTGGTTTGGGGGTTATTTTTGCAAGGGAACACAATATAATACAGGACACATATTTTAAATGATTATTTATAATAGTCACCCAAAGAACGATATACAAGAGAGTACAGGAAATCTGTCCACTCACCAAGATCAAGGAATCCAGTCGAGGGCCTGGATCCCACAAAAATGTCCCACATGAGTCCAGCTAAATACCCAGAGCTCACAACAATGCCTCCCACGAATCCAACTGGAGGCCCAGAGCCCATGACAATATCTCATGCAGGCCTGTTTCACGGATCGGCTGCAAAGGCCCAAAGGTCAGCGGTGGAATCTAGGAAGTCTGTGCCAGCGGGATGAAGGATCTGTGCTAGCAGGCCGAGGGATCTGCACTGGAGGCAGGAAGAGATGCTCTGAAGAACCAGAGCTCCCCCGAAGGTACCACAGCCATCTTCAGCAACAGTGAGGTCCTGAGCTCCTCCAATGATGAAGATGGGAAGCCAAAGCAGCAAGCTTTTCCAGGAAACCGCAGTGCACCATCTTCCCCTCTGGAGCCAGGAAGTGATGCTCAAAGTGAGGACCAGAGCTCCCCCAAAGTGCACCAAAGCCAGTTTCAGTGCCAACAAGGTTCCAAGCTCCTCGTAGGATGAAAACAGCCAAGTTCATCAGGAAAGCCAGCATGACGAGCTTCTCCAAGAGAACCAATAGCTCCTTACAGCTTCTACCAGCTCCAACAGCCTTTCTCCGCTCCCAACAGCCTTCTTCAGTTCACAAAAGCCTCTTTTCTTCTTCTCCAGGTCTGCCTCTTATGCTGCTGGCAACAGTTCCCAGGTGGGCCTCCCACACGCAGCACCCCACTTACTCAGTTCAGTTGCGAGTTATGTTGACCACCAGTTGTCAATCCACTGCAGTAGTTCTCTGCACAGTATCTATTTGAGATATGTATAAGTAACATTTCTTAAAAGAGTTCCACCACTGGGGGTAAGGTGGGAAGAGGATAAGCATTCCTTAGGTTAGACTCTAATAAATAGAGTTAGAGAGTGTTTTAATCTAGGCTTGTATTGCTAGCTGCAAAAACCCACAAGAATAAGAAAATTGTCACCCAGTGAAAATTTTTCTGGATGGATTCCCATCTTGAATTTCTGTTATCCCAACATGTGATATTTAAGAACATTTGGGAATACAGAAAGAGGAGGATTGCTACACTGCATTGATCTTAGTTATACAGTCTACCTAGATAAACAAGAGATGCAGTCTCCTTCAATATCCAAGAGGAAAATGAAATGATTAGGAGAACAGATAGCATCAACATGCCACAGAGTGATTTAGGAAGATATTATGAGATACTCCCTCTTCCTCACAGATGAATGCTCACAGATTAACAAGTTGCTTCTACAAGCAAAGATGAAATTTGGAAGATAGAAACTCAATTATATTTTTATAATGTAGAGTTTCAGTGTAACTAAAATTTCTTTTTTTTTTTTTTTTCTTTTTTTTGGTACCAGGAATTGAACTCAGGACCTTGCACTTGCCAGGCAGGTGTGGTGCCACTGAGCTATCTCCCCAGCCCTAAAATCTCTAGCATAACCATAAAGCTCCCTTAGAGGCTGAGACACAGCTTCCATCAAAGTAAAGGCTCCTGTTTAAGAAATCAAGTCTTTCACAGAGGACTATAACACAGATAAGACCATAAAAATACAGAACTTAATTTCAGAGCAAGAAAATTACATTTAAAATAATTCTGTTATTCCTATCTTAAATGTACAAGGGTGAATGGCTACTTTCTTCACACAATTTTAAACACTATATATCAAAGTGATATTTTGTAACATGTTGTCTGTGATATTGCCTCATAAATTTCCTGCCATAAATAGAGCAAATAATATTATAATAATAGATGCTGAGCAAGATGGCTTATATTTTAATTCTATGACCATCAGATTTAAAGGGTAAGCCAGAGCTCTTTTATTTCTTTTCTTCCTTTTTAAGGCTAAACAGCATCAGGTAAAAATCTAAAGAATGTAAGTATCTTCTTTGAACCCTTCAATAACCAGATGTTGAATAACAATTAATATTTCTTTGTTTGTTTTTTTTTTTTTTTTTGTTTTGTTTTGTTTTGGTTTTTCTCTGGTACCAGGAACCGAACTCACGACCTTGCGCTTGCCAGGCAGGCGCTTTTGCCGCTGAGCTAAATCCCCAGCCCCAACAATTAATATTTCTGATATGAATTCCATGCCCTGTAATCTTTACATTTGAGTCGTTATCTGACTTATGGTTAAATAAATAAAATAATGTGTAAACAAATGAGTAAATTCTATGATTCTATTAAAGGATTCTCTGGTAAGTAGCCAATCATATACCTTTGTCTAGAAGGCAAGACATCTCCCTTATAAAAACACATAAAAAATGGATTCCTTCATTCATCCTTCTGCCACTCCTACTAATAAAAACAAGTCCCATTCAAAGCAGAACATTTAGCTCTCTGTTAGCAACAGAAAGAACACTTCCCCAGCAACAGGAAAACCCGAAAAGGACATCTATTTTTAAAAATAAAATGTGAAGCCCTCAGCATTTTGCTGATTTAGTGAACCAGACAGGGTATAAACTTATCAAAAGTAGGCAGGAATAAAGGGCCTGCTTTTACATGCCTTTTATTTATTTGCTTTGTCTTTATACACCAGACATTTTCTTGACATTTCTGCTGATTTCTCTGTTCATGGATGTTTGCACATACGGTCATTATAAGGTAGGAGGTGTCTCATTCTAAGTGCAAAGCTGCTAATTCAAGGAGTTCATTACCATACACAAAATAGTTCACAGCAGTCTATGTCACATTACTCTGCAGCAAGGTTTTTGTAAAAGGTGGTGATGAACATGCTTGTTGAACAAAAGTGATAGGAAAATGAACTGCAACTTGTTATTGTTCAGTATCACAGTTTTAAAATAGAAAGAAACTTTAAGAAGCATTTGATTTCCAGCCACAGGGCATCGTCTAATGATTAAAATAAAAACCTACTGTATTAATGTAGACAGTATATTAGTGTTAATCTAACTATATGTTTCAACCTCCTGACTTTACAGTAAGTGAAACTGTGATTTCACTTTTCCTCTGTAAAAATGGAACTAGCTGAGACAAACCTTAACTACAGAGATATGCTGGGTTTCATCTATGGGTATTGATTCCTTTTCTTATTTCCTCCTTTGTCTGAAAATAAAAACAGGAAATCAAAGGCTAATTAAAATAGGATTTATTTAAAATTGAGGACAAATTTTAAAATGTTTAAAAAATGTTAGTTTTTTTCTATTAGCTTAATTAATATACTTAGAATAGAGTATATACATATAATGCTGAATTATACAACTCTGTATTTGTATACACATATACGCATAATATATATGATTTTCAAAAAAATATTGGCTGTGCTACCATCCATATAAAATTTAGCTCTTTAGGCCTCAAATTGCTCATTTGTAAAAGGAGAATAGTAACAGTTCTTACTTTTTAGGATTGTTGTGAAATATATAGAGCCTGGTGCATGGTAAGAACCTAATAAATGATAAGTAATTAGGTATTTTATATATAAGTTGTGATTAAAAAATACAGTGTTTAAATTTTTTAAAGTTCTATTCTTTTATGAGTGTCTTTAGTTGCACAGTTGTGACTGCCTCTATGTTCTCAATCAATTCAAAATGTTTACCTTTTATTGTCATTTCGACCGGGAAAAGAGCAAGAACTTGCAAAGTGGCAGATCTGGTGGATAAATTAGATAATGACACTATATTCAGTGAATAAGGAAATCAGGACACACAAGCCTGCTTTTCCACTGGCTGGTAGTTGGCAGTAGCATTAACTATATTTTGGCTCACATCTTGTAAAAACACTCACAAAAGAGGATTTCCAGAACTGCTTCAGAGGTGGCAAGAATGGAGGCATAAGTGTGTATGAAGCACAGGAGAATATTTTGAGGGGGATAAATGGAACTTTTTTCCTACTGTAGGAAACTATAAAAATTTTAAACACCATTTATTTTGATCACATCTCTCTTTTGTGTGTGAGTGTGCATGTGTTTGCACGCATATTTACTCTCCAAATAAATTTATTCAATAAAATTATCAGTTCCTTGGGTCTACAGATAAACATATGAACACAATTTGGTTATGTACTTCCTTTTGTCTCAGAGTTGTGAAACTATTCTGTAAGATGCTCTGTTGGTGAATACATGACATTATGCATTTGTCAAAACTCATAAATGCACAGCACAAAGTGATGCAATGTATGCAAACAAAAAATCAAATAATTTAGAAGGTATGCACATCTTATGAAAAGAATGCAGACTTCAACAAAAGAATCTGTTATAAATATATAAAACAAGCTCACTGAAGGAGTTGAAGGAACAAGTCCTAACCTAAATAACTTTGCAAACAATGCCTTTTAGAAGAAAGACAAAAAGAACTACCTATAGACACTATACGATGGTTGAAAAATTTATTTCCCAAGAGGGTAGGGGCTAGCAATTCTGATTCTGTTGTACATGTATGCTAAAAATGAACAATGAAGTACATGAATGTAGATGGCAGGATCCAGATTTCCCACTTGTGAGGCACTAATTATATATACATAAGCAAGGAGAGGAAGCTAGATGATCCTCTGGTAATGGATTAAGGTTGGAGAAAGCACTATGAACTCATGTTCAGTTTAATATAGATAGAAATGGTTATATATGGAAATATTTACAGATAGATGTATATGCACAGATTAGTATGCATCTTTGCTGCAAAAGCATCATAGAAATGATACCTCAAACAATAAACAGTACTTGTAGAACCTACATCTTGGTTTCTAATACTGATCTCCAATAAAAGGAACCAAGGTTTCTTAGAGAAATGGCTGATTTTAGGACTGGGGCATGATAAACCAAGAGTGTCTTGTATTAGCAGAAGGAAACAAATGCTCAAAAACAAAAATAAGAAACCATCCCATATCAAAGGGAAGATATTAAAGGGACATAGAACAACTGAAAGAGCTCCAGTGAACAAAGCTGGGACAATTTGAACAACAAAATAACAAAACTAGTATTGGGTTATAACCCAATATAGAAAATATTTATGGGTTCATACTCATATAAATAATTACTAAATAAAAAAAATGGAAAAGAGACACATTTCCCATGCAAAATGAGTTCAAGTTATTTATTTATATATTCCATACTGCAGAACAGCATAAAGTCCCAGGTTCTAACTTTGGGGCGCACATAGTGACTTTCTTCCAAGAAGTACTGCATGAAAAGTGGGGGAAAATAATATTATGGTTTTGAAACTTGACAAACGTGACCATGGTCAGGTGATGAAAGGTCAACATCAACAGTGATAGCCAGATGTGGTGGCATAAACATAAACCCAGTTACTCTGGAAGGTGACTCAAGAGGACCCCAGGTTATAGGACACTTGGACAACTTGGTGAGACCTCTTTTCCCCAGCCTTTTTTAAAAAATAAAAAAATTTTTAAAAATATAAACGGCTGGGGGCATAGCTAAACGGTACAGCACTTGCTAAGAATGCATAAGGCACTAGGTTCAGTCCCAGTACTGCAAAGAGAATAAAGCTAATGAACAAAAGCAATGATACCTAACCTCTAAGGATAATAAAATCTACAACGATGGCCTTTTAAATAGGTTAAATACACACAAAATATCTACTATGGTGGCTGGCCCATAATTGAAATCAGTATCCATAATTAAGAATTAAACATTTGAAAAAGTGACTATATCTAATTTTTGTAGTTTAACAGTATTTCTTTTGAAAACTACTGAGTGGAATGCCATTGATCCAATACACCTGAAATATACCACTAACTTTCATATATTCATAATATAGTCCTATTTAGATATTTGAATTCTTGTAGATTATTGAAGAGACTTGTGAACATTATCATTTGAAGATTGCATCTGCTGTTAGCAGAGTTCCATACAGTATTATTTCTGCTTGTCTCTTGGTCTTCAGTGGCTCAACATTAAGTCAAAAATCACCCTGTAAAATAAAAGCTCTTGTAGTTTGAAGCTAAACTGGAAACCCCTTAAATGCTCTGAGATGTGTGTTTACTATTGCCCTATTAAAGATATGATTGGAGATATCTTGGTACTGTCTGTTCTTAGATTGTGAGTCCTCTATTGTTAGTGCATTATTTCAATGTGGATTTGTGGCCTTTACCCCTAGACCTTGTTAATGAATATACTAGTATTGAATGTTCAGGAGAGGTGGTAGATGATGCTAATAATTTTGTATTATGAAGAAACTCGAGTTAATAAAGTAGTTTACTTTAAAAAATGTATATACTTCAAATTAACTAGAATAGAGGATTTTGAATGTTTCACTGACTAAGGATGTTTGGGGTGATAAATGTGCTAATTTTTTATTATACAGTATAAATTTGTACAATTATGTCAATTAAAAATAGAACAAAAGTGGTCTATACCAAAATATTTAAATATGACAACTGTTTCATAGGTGTAATTTGGGAAGTTAATGCCAGACTTTTCAGTTTCTCAGAAATGAATTATAGCCAATTTGTGACAACCTGAATATGTAGGAGAAATTGCTTTTGTTTCAATACTAAAAGAAGTAGACAACCTGGATATTAACAATCTTCACTTGCAGGTTTAAAAATTATTGGCAGTGGCTGTTTGAAAACATTTCACATTTGATTTTTGCTTCTTACCTTTTTTTGACTTACCTCTTTTTCACTTCCTGTGTCAGTAAGACTGACTGGACACTGTTGTTGGGGAATCAAACCTTTTGCAATAACAGCCACAGATGTAACAGCTTGTTTTGCTTTAAATTTCTTACTGACAACCAAAGGGTCCAGCACCTCACATCATCTTGTCCCAGGTTTCCTTTATAACAACTGATATGAATATGATGTTTTTAAGATCACATGAAATGGAACCGCAATCAGTACCAAATTAGGTACTTATTTTTTTCAAAACACAGATGTTGCATTCTATTTCCAACTATATAACTCAATTCCTTAACTCTTTGAAATAGTGTATCTTACTTACTCTGCTTTCCTTGCTAGCAAATTAACTTTGATTCATGTCTGACGTGGATTTGCAAAGGTAAAGAGGAAGGCGATTCTGTCATAGATTTTGTCTGTAGCATTGTTGTAGTAATAGAAGTGATGTTCCCGTAAATGCAAGATAAGAACACAGGATGTCCAAGTTTTAAGTAATTTAATCTTTCAACACAAAAGCTTCTCTTTCCTTTTCCTTTTTTTTTTTTTTTTTTTTTTTAAGAAAGGGTCTTACTACGTAGCCCAGGTTAGCCTTCAACTCATGGTCCTTTCATGAGCGCTAGGATTATAGGCATGTATCATTATGTCCAGCTGGGCTGTTTTAAATTAGTATAATTAGTTTTAACTGGAGCTTATATTCCAGTAGAAGACAGAAAAGAAAAATAAGTTCACTGTGTTAAAAGACGGAACTATTACGAAAAAATCTGAAGCAAAGATGGGAGGATGCTAGGGAAGGCTTGACATTTTAAATAGGATGGTTAGGGTGGGCTTCCTACAGGTATTTACTGGCAAGGTGTTTCCACATAGGGCAAAGGCACCAGAGCAAGAGGATGCCTTGTTGTTATAGGAACAGTAAGCAGGCTCAGCTAGCTGGAACAAATTGTTTAAGAGAAATAAGGCCAGAGAGGTAGGGTGTAGGAAGCCGACCACCCTGGGATTTTTATGTGGACTAAAGGACTCTGGCTGAGCAAACTGGGAAGCAAGTGGAAAAGCTAGCAATTTCAGCTCGCTCCCAGGTCTACAAATTTCTAATTACTAAAAGCATATCCACGTCGTATCACAGGTTAGTTCAAACTTTAAGTTGTTCCTACATCTAATTTACCCCCTTAAAATAAGTGAAAATGTCTTGCTTCTGGAAAGGGAAAAAGATGCAGAAAATAAAACTGAATACTCAGGCCAGACATCTAAATTACAGTTTTAGTTCACTAGCTGCTAACTTAAATATTAACGAGCCTCTGTCTCTGTTTTCTTATTTACAGGTTGGAACAGTATCTTTTTCCAGGTTTCTTGTCTCTAGTATCTCTTAGTTTCCCTTCTTAATACCTCAGTCTAGGTTGTATTTTCCAATCTTATTTCCTATTTATGGCCTGATCATTCAATACCAGTAATGTATTTATTGTACTACAGAGCTGAGCGTTTTGCTAGTCCAGCAATGTGGAAATTATGTACAAAACATAGATTAAAACAACAAAAACTACTTTGCTGTAATTAGTTGAATGGAGTAAAAGTCACGATTTTTCTTTACTTTTGGCATAACTGCTTAAATAAACCATTTGGTTTTCTCGATGGGGACACATACAGGTCATACAGGTTCGTAATACTTTACTCTGTTTCGAGAATTTAAGAGTAACATATTAAGTAAATTAACACAATAGTGGTCTTGTGGAGGGAAAAAGATTCCAGTAAGGGGGAAGGAGGAACTGACCTTAGTTTTTCAAAATGCCTTTGTATCTTTTGTAAGACTGAGATGAAAGCATTTCGCTTACTACGTCTGAACGTTTACTTTTCAATTTCTTTGGAAACCGGCTTCTAACGTCAAATTGGGTGCAATTTGACAGTACGTTGGAGTAAGATACTTCACTCCGGTTCAGAAAGAAAGGAGCGCCTCTAATCCCGCACACCATCACACATCTGCTAGAATGGGGATGGTGTCAGTCTCAGGGACTTCTAAGCACCTCCAGTTCCACTGGGGTCCCCTTTAAGGTGGAACTATTTACAGTACCTGCTGGGATTTGCTCAGTGTGATACACAAACACACTAAAAGTAAAAGTAAAAGCCGTAGAGAGGAGAAAAAGCAAAACCTGCATTGATTTATTTTAAAGGTCTTTTACACGGAGCAAAACCTATCCCTGGCGGTTACTATAGCGCAGTGGGGGTGAACCAGCTGATCAGCGGCGGTCCTCGCTCGCAGGGCCGGGATCGGGGTGAAGCCGATCCGCCCGTATCACATCTACAACCTGTCGCGCAGCCCTGTGAACTCACTGAGGATTGGCAGAGACAGAGGAAAGTGTCTGTCAAAGTTTCGGACGCAAGCACCGCGCGGGGAGCAGTTTCAGATCACCCTCGCAGCCCAGGCGGAGAAGGAAGCCGACTACCCCCGCGATCTCCGGGCGCCGCGGGATGGAAGTTCTCCCTTCAGGAAATCGGCCTCCTTGTTCGCGAGACGCCCGAGGTCCGCAGCGCCGTCAGTCCAAGGGTCGGCCTCTGCCACCGCCGCTCCTCCCCAGGGCTGGCCCAGCCGGGCGTCTGGAGGGCGAGCGACCTCCGCGGCACCGTGCGCCGGATCCCACGCGACCCCGGCTCCCGGGCTCGTCGCTACTGCCAGTACTCCCAACTCGGCCCGAACGCCCAGCCCCCAGGTGCTCGCCCGCGGCGTCCAGCGGGCGGCTCAGCGCCCGCCTCTGCCGCTCCGCGCGCCGGCGCTATGGAGACGGTCACGAGACGCCGGCGGCCCCCGCGTCGGCCAATGGGAGCGCACGTCGCGGGGGGACGCGGACGTCGCTCTTCCAAGATGGCGGCGCGTCCGTCGCGAGCAGCCGGGCCGGGGGGAAGCCAGCGAAGCCGAGTAAAGCCGCCGCCCGGGAGGAGACTGAACGAGCAGTTGCCGCCGTTGGCGGCGGCCCGGGCAGTTTTCGCTGCTGCTACGGCTGTTGCCATGCGGCGAGGCTAGGGAGGACCTCACTTCCCCGGGGTGTAATAATGTTAACAGAGGTAAGCGGCGACGGCGGCCAGTGTTTACCTGTGAAATGGGGAAGGGACCGGCGCCCGCCTGTCAGAGCCCACCGTCTCTTGGGCCGTGGGCTCGACCCTCCGCCGCGGGTTTCAGGCCCCGAGGGGCTGCGGGGATCCTACAAGTGCCCCCAGAGTAGGAGCTGTGCTGACTCAACAGAGTCGCACCACCTCCGGCTCCCGTGCGGCGTCCTTCGCAGTTGCCACTTGCCGGGCGCCCTGGCGCGGGGCTCCCGCCTGCGGCCGGTGCCGCCCCGCTCGGCGCTCCCTTCCGGCGTCCCCCGCGCTCCGCTCCGTGGCCGCGCTGCCCCTCCGCGGTGCTGCCCAGTGCTGTGCCCCTGCGGATTGCCCGAGGTCTCTCTTCGCGGGCTCCAGGGCCCTGCCCCTCCTGGCTCGGTCAGCCTCCGGGGTTTGTCGCTCGGCCAGACCGGTTTGTTTTCCAGTCCCTCCATTGCTTCGTGGAGCGGACCTTTCCCCTGAAGCTTCACTTGCATGGCTCGGGTTGTTCCCCTCCCCCACGTCCTGTCCCCTTTGGTTTAAATCGTCGTCATCGCAAAGTTTAGTTCGGCATCTGCCTTCTTGATTTGCACCTGGCCCCTTTGCTACTCTCTGTGGAACAGTTTTCTCCTTGGACCTGAAATGGAAGTAGGGCAACAAGGACGAGCCAATCAGTTTCCCTTTTCTGGTGCCTACTGTCCATTGCAAAAACCAGACTTTTTGAAGAAGTAATTTGCCTGTACTAGCAATAGCATAAGAGGAAGAACTAAAGTGCTGTAACTGGGTACTTGACCGAAAGTTGGCACGGTTAAGTACAGTGGTCTGTGCAAATGTGGGCATCGTCGGGTGTAAGATACTGAAGCTTGGGGATTTGATAAAATACTTTCTTAGAAGCTTTTCGCTTTATGTATTGGGAAGATCTCGATGTCAGGGACTGGGATGGACATCTTTGTGGGCTGAACTGGGCATAGGAAACAGTTTTAATGGGCAGTAGGAAGTAGTCCTGTACCCAAAAGGAAATAAAGTATTTGTAGATGAGTGGCTTTTATTGTGTAAAAAGGGTTGACAAGTTACTTGCCTTCTGAGTCCTTGGAAATTAACTGTGAGAAAACTTCTTACCTCGGTGTTTGCTCTTAACCTATGGACAGAGCCTGGCATAGGATGTGTCTGGTCAACCCTTATTGGTCGATTGTAATTTTTACTACTTAATTGGAGCAATCAAAAGTTCACTTTATATTTCCACATTCCAAAGACTTCATTCCTGGAATTAATTTCATTACCAGAGACTGTGACTACATCATAAGCTTCTGTTGGTCATTAGTAGTAGTATAAAAAAAGCACATTTAGCAGAAGTTCCATGTTTACCTTAAGTGTGACATTTTGCTGAGAATGCTTAGTCTTGCAAGTTTTTAATGTCGCTAGTGTATAATATTTTATGAGATGATCTTTTGATAAAACTTGTCTTAAAATTTAAGGGAGTATTAACTTTCACATGAAAGTAGTATCTAGTAAAATGCTAGTGTCTGAGTTTGGAAAGACTGAACTTTCCAAGCTTTTGTGCTTTAAAACGATTTTGTGTTTAAGTGAAATATTTTACACATAATTCGATGGTGGTAAGTAAGCTGCACTTCAGGGTTTTGTGTGTGTGCTTTGTAGATGTTTGTAATGGGTAGAACCAGCATTCCTACCTTGGTTGTTGCCATTCTGTTAACTGTTCCTGCCGCAGAGTAAGGCCCAGATTAAACTGTGCTTAGATTATCATCTGGTTTTGAATAGTTATTTTATAGATGAAACTCAAGCTTGGGGACTTGCCCAAGGTCAATCATTAATAACATATTCGAAACTGGAATCTCATCCCCTGTCAGGACAGAAGACTGACCATTTTTCTGAGCTGCTTTTCAATGATTAGTATTCACTTCTTTTCATAGATTTTAAAATATGCATTCTGCTTGTCTGAATATTGTCAGTAGTTGAAATACTGAGAAATTGTCAGTACTTGAAAAAGACTTTTTGGTTAACCTTATCTTTTATCTTTTTCTTTTAAACAAGGCTTCGAAGCCATGTAAAACAGACCTGAGATATTTTAGTTGAAAAATTTTGCTTAATATTGCTTATAAAAAATTAGTAACTTGATACTTCTTTTTATTGCATCTATTAGTGCTAATTTAGATCAGCAGGTTTTAGGAGATGTGATTTAATTTGTGAGCTGCTTTATGAAAGGTAGCCGTGTCTTTATGTTAATCATGTTCAGGAGGCATTTTCTGTGCGCAGAAAATGGTGAATCCTACTCTGTAAATGGTTCCTTTGTATCAGCATTAAAATAGGTGATATGTTCTGCGCTCACACTAGGTGAGCAAACAAATCGAGAAAGTTAAAGTGGCGCGTTTAAAATCATGTAACAGGTGTTAGCGCCACCTTTTATTCAAAGTTACATACTTTTTTTTGGGCTTAATATGTAGTACTTCTTTTTCTGTAGCCAACACTAATATACTGTTTTTAGTATTTGTTTTAATGAGGTGGAGATACTAAGTACATTGATAAATGATGATAACAACAATGGACAATATTCATATTAAACTTCAGTTTTGCGTTTGTCAAAGTATATCTTTACCAAATGTATTTTTATCAAAACCTTTTCAGGAAAGATAAGCCACACTAGTTATCTATTAAAGTTAAGCTAAAAGGAAAAATTACTCAATTGAGCAAACTAATATGTAGATTGAACTTTGAAACCCATGAAAGGTATTAGTGTGAATTTAAAGGACAGGCCCATTATATATTTCTGATTTCTAACCTTTAATTTCAGTTTGTACTATTACAAATACAAGCTAGTTATTTACAAGGCGTGGTAGTTGTATGAATGTACTTTTTTTCATGTTTCATAAAAGGGTGGTACACATATAGGGCACATGCCACACACACACACACACACACACACACACACACACACACACGAATATACACAGTAATGCCCACGTAAACATTTTTTTCTTCTGTCTTTGCCTCTGTTAGGAGTTCTATAACATTTGGTAAAAACTTTGTCATGGTACACTCAAGAATTACTTGCCAAAACAAAACAAAACAAAACAAAACAAAAAGGGGCTGGGGATTTAGCTCAGCGGCAAAGCGCCTGCCTGGCAAGCGCAAGGTCGTGAGTTCGATTCCTGGTACCGGAAGAAAAGACAAAAAAAAAAAACAAAACAAAAAGAATTACTTGCTACCTCTCCCCTCAGATGAACTTTTTATGTGAAAACTAAGGACCTAGTATATTTACCTGAGAATTTGTTTCAATTAGTTTGAATTCTCAGTATTAGAATGTAATGAATATTCTTAGTGAATTTTCATCAACCTACTTTTAAATTTTTCTTACCATTTACAAGCTATTAGGATTATAAATTGAAGAATTTATTATAAATTAAAGGTATAGAAGATGTGGGAAAGTATGCTGAATTGTTTCTAGTGCTGTAACGTGCTCTGGAGGTTCTTGCATAAAAACCAGTTAGCTTTCTGTCATTAGTCCTGTGCTTTTAAAGTAGTGGATAAAAAATGTTATTAGTTGATTGTAAATGTGGGGGCATTAAGTGAATATTAAATAAAAATAGTTCATGTTAAATAATTTTATTCAGATTTGTTGATTTTTAGCTATTAATACTAATTCTCAGTTTTGAGGTTAAGAGGTGAAGCAGTTGGGAAAAGACATAAATTGTAGACTTTTAAAAATCCCAGGCATTAAAAAGGATTTTATAGAGGGAGTCAGAAACAGTCTGATTTGCCACTGTAAGCACAGCATTGTTAGATATCTTTTGAATAGCCAAGATAAATATTGTTATTTTCCAAGAACTTAAAAAATTTTCATTAATATATATTATGTTGCATATTTGTATACATTTATGTGGTGTAATGTGTTTTAAAACATACAGTATGGAAAGAATATTTAAGTTAAGCTAACATATCCATTACCTTACTTATTTTTTGTGACAAGATGTTTGAAATTTACTGTTATTTTAAAATATATAGTACATTATTATTGATAATAGTCACTTTGTTCAGTTAAGATTTCCTTTCTATTTGAAACTTTATAATTTTGATCAGTAATTCCCTCTCTGTCCCTCCTCAATAGCTTCAACAAACAGTCACTCTTCTCTATGTCTCTGATTTCAGCTTTTTAGATTCTACATGTGAGATCATGCAGAATTTATCTTTCTTTCCCTGTTTTATTTTACTAAGCATAGTATCCTCTCATCCTTATAATAGTAAATGTTCTGTAATTTTTCATCCATTGATGGTTAATTGATTCATACCTTGGATATTGGGAGCAGTACTGCAGTGCACATAGGAAGGCAGATATCATTTGATATATTTAGTTCAAATCGTTGGACATATATCCTGGAATTACTAGATCATGTGGTAGTTCTATTCTTAGTTTTTTGAGCAACTTAACATGTCATTTTCTATAATGACTTTACTGTTTTACATTACCACCAATAATGTACACAAGAATTCCCTTTTCTTCCCATCCCAGTACTTGTTATCTTTCATCTTTTTTTTTTTTTTTTTGGTCTTTTTGAGACAGGGTCTTGCTATGCAGTTCAAGGCTGGCCTTGAGCTCACTTTGTAGCCCAGGCTGACCTCTAACTTGCAAGGATCCTCCTGCCTCAGCCTCCCCAGTGCTGGGATTGCAGGCATGCACCACCATGCCCAGCTCTTTCATCTTCTTGAAAGTAGCCATTCTAACAGGTATAAAGTGACATTTCATTGTGATACTTATTTGCATTTTCCTAATAGTGAAGTTACCCATTTACCTTTTTAGTTTAAGTCTTTTGAGAAATGTCTCTTCATGTCTTTGCCCATTTTTTTCTGTGTTGGGGATTGAACCCAGAGTTTGTCACATGCTAGGGAAGCTTTCTGTCACTGAGCTACGTATATACCTACTGCCTTTTGTTCCGAAGTTTGATGACCAGTTTGCTGTAGGTATTGCTCACTGTATGTATGATTAAAAGTGTTGAAATGTTAATTGCTACAAGTTTATAAAATTTCTTTCATTTTATGTGAGGAAATAAGGGGTTAAATTTGGGAGTGGGAATAGGAAATGAGTAGGTTTAAAGATTTAAGGCATTTGTTTGTGCATCATAGGATCCCTGCAAGTAGTTCACTTTTCATCTCAATGTAAAATGACCACTGTATACATACATTTTTGCAGAGAGCTGTTATGTTTTAATTTAGTCAAATTGTTGGATGTGCACAGGCTTATAGGACGTGTGTTATTTCTAGTTTATGGAATAGAGGGAATTCTCTTCAAGAGTAAAACAAGAAGAAAAGGGTATGAGAGTTTACGTGGAATCAGCTAAGCTTCCTTAACTATGTAGTGATGAAAGAGCAGAGAGCATAAACTTCTGGAAGGGATTTAAAATATTTTCTATCCAGAGGGTTTCCAGTGCTGGCCACTAACTAGCCATTTGATGGCAAAGCTAAGTGATACTTTATATCTTCCTGAGCAAAGTTCTTAGATTATGGGTTTCTAAATTGTGTTTTGAAACTTGGTGGTTTCACAGACCATGAAGTTGCCTTCTCACTTGGTAGTGATACAGAATGTTTCTTTTTTGGAGTCAAGTTTAATTTTGATAATACATTGTCTTAAATATTTGGAAGGAGAGGAACTCTGAATTAAACAAGTAGACAGCTTTTAAATTCTCAGTGGTTGAAATTGGATAAATAGGTTAGAATCTTAGTGATGCATACTTAAGCCCATCAACAATACTATTATAGTAATGAGGCAACAGACAAATTAACCTGTATGTTAAACATTATAAAGGATGAGTCCTGACTTCACCATTTGTTTATGATGGGATGTTGGGGAAGTTCTTTGAACTGTCTAAGCATTAGTTACTTTCTGTGTGTAAAACTGGGATAATAGTACCTTGTTAGATGTTCTCATAGTGTTATAAAGATCAAATAAAGTAATAGAAGGTATGACGCTTTGCAAATTGTCAGTCATACAAATATTAGTGGTTAATACATTAGCTTTTTTCTTTGTCTTGTACTAATAAGAATTCTACTCTTGGGCTCCATTTTGCATTATTGTTCACTGGCTTCTGAGTATATGATTCCCAGGCCATGGGTACAATTCAGGGAAAGCAGGGAAAAGACTGAGTGAAAGAAGAGTAGACTGACAGCAGGGATTGTACATTAGTAAATTAGAGTTGGTTGTTTCTTTCATATTTCATAAACTGATTCCAAAGAAAAAAATTTTTTGGTGGTGGTACAGGGGATTGCATCCAGGGTCTTCACACTGACTCACATCCCCAACCTTTTTATTTTAATTTTTTAAATTCTTAAAGAATGTTTAAATCAGGGTCTCACTAAATTTCTAAGTTGCCCGGGTTGCCCAGATTGTGTTTAAACTTGTGATCTTTCTGCCTCAGCTTCCTAGAGTGCAGTGATTAGAGCATTCACCAATATACTTGGCTCTTTATTTTATTTTTATTATTTTTTTCAAACAGGGTCTTGCTAAGTTGCTTAGCCTGGGCTTGAACTTTGCAATCCTCCTGACACAGCCTTCCAGAGTGCTGGAATTTCTTAAAGGGAGGTTCCCAGAAATGTTTTGAAAAAGGTGACTTCTTTTTGAGAGTGAGCAGTCATTTCTGTGTACGTATTTTGAAATGTTTGTGGGAAATCTTTAATTACTTTCTAAGCAGTCCTGGTAAATTCTTAAAATAAAAAGCTGTTGCTTAGGATAATATAAGGTTTTGGTTTTAAATTATACTGGAGATTGATTTTTGTGAATGACTTTGTTCAGCAAACATGACTATACCTACTTTGTGTTAGGCACATGCTACTGAGTTCTGGTGTGGGTGGTAAGTCAGACTGGAAACCTGCCCTCAGAAATCTTGCTGTCAGGTCTAATTGAGTTCTGTGTCTGTGGGTATCAGCTGATGCCTTGAAGTTTTTTCCCCTTCCATACTAAAATGGATATGATTAAGAGGTAAAAAATTAAGAGGAAGAAAAGATCTGAGAATGTAATTAAAAGATAAATATGAATTGGATCAGTTTTACAACTCTGGTAAAGCTACTAAAGTTTGGATGACAGCTCTAAAACATGCTTCCTGGAACTGAAGAGTCCACTCATTTCTGCTGCCTGTAACTGCTTCAAAATAATTTATAGTGAGAAGTATGTGAGTCTGTAGTACACAGAAAAATGAAAATTTTGTGAATCCTATTTATTTATTTAATGGTGTTAGGGATCAAACTAGGACCTCAGGCATGCTAGGTTAGTAGTTTCCTATTCAGCTGTCCACAGCCCCTGTGAATCTGTGTTTTTTTTTCTGAAGACATTGAGTCTCCTGTATTGTTTAGCTTTCCCACTGCTGGACAAAATACCTGACACATGCAACTTAAAGGAGAGGTTTATTTGACTCATGTTTTTAAGATTCAGTCCAGAGTAGGATGCTCCAAGACTGGAACATTATTTCAGAGGAGAGCAGGGAACAGGGCCAGAGAGAAAGGGGCTAAGGACTAGTTATGTCTCCCTGGTTCACTCATCCACACCAGAAATGTGCTTTACTGATCTCGTCAGTGACTCTCAAACCAGTCAAAGTGACAGTGCAATTTTAACTGTCATAGTGGTCTATCAAATTTTACTGGAAGACCGTCAATTTCGTTAATGAAAGTAATAATTGGGCCCCTGCTCCCACCTCCACATATTATATATTTATTTGTTTATTTTATGTTTCTCCTTCTACCTTGCGCCAAGGTAGAAGTTAATGCTATATCCTATAAGAGATAAGCCTGTAAGAGATACGCTGTATCCTATAAGAGATAAGCCTGGCTTTTATTAGGTCTCACTAACTACTTGTTGAATTAATGTAATTCCATTAAGAAAAAGTAAAAGTGAAAAATTACTAAGATAAAGTTGTCTGTGATACATTTAAACTATCACAGCAAATACCTGTACAGAATAGGCTCCTATTTGTTTCCATTAGAACTTGGGGCATGACAATTGAATATTGTGTTTGAGATCAGTAGGCCAAAAAAAAAAAAAAAAAAAGAGAGCAAAACATGAGGGGTTTTTGCCTTAATTTTCCTACAGGGAAAAATCTGGTTAGGTTGTTACGTTAATATAAACACTTAACAATGCAGGGAGTTAGATTTTTATTTTGCATCTTTTATTCCTTGATACTTACTATGATTTCATGAGTATTTAATCCATAAAATTTTATTCCTGACCTACATATACTTAAAGTTTTGTTATAGTACTATAATGCTGATTTTCATGGTACTTCGTTGAGTGTTTTGGCTTGTAGGTCCTTTATTGCTGCCTTGAAATTTTACAAACAAATATGAGAAGAAGGGTGATCGTGGATTTTAGAGTTGGAAATTATAGGGGCACAGATGGTACCATAGCCTCTTGGGTAAAAACGCCTTTTAGTGTGAGTGTCACAGTACTGTTAAGTCATTTTGTCCACCTCTAATTCTGTTGTATACAAAATAATATGTACCAGAAAAGTTCAATAAAATAATTTTACTCTGTTCAGTTTAAACTAGTATAATCTGTGTAACAAACTTTTGAAGTTACTGAAAGGCTGGTATGTGTCAGCTAAAATAGTTCAACATTGTTGACTTACTGCACTGTTTCTCTAATTTCCTGAGAGACCTTTTTATTCTTATGTGTCTGACAAAATCCTAAGGTGAATCCTGCTTTGCTTTTGACCTTAGCCCCGCATTGTTGAAGAGTCCTTGGAAGTTGCTGTGTTTAATTCTGAATTGGTTTTGCTACTGAAACCCTGGAACTATTTTTAACTTGCATGTGACTTGGCACAGGATAGATATGCTGTTCTTTGTAATGTGACTTATTTTCAGGCTAGCAATGTGACAACGTGCATGTGTGGCGAATATAGAGGCCTGGGAATTGTAAGAAGTGGTGCTATTTAAGTTAATGATACTTTTCCTATTGGGTTTTTATTTCAGTGAAACAGTTAAATGTGAAATAAAACTTCACATTTTTGTTATTACATAATTTTTAGGTAATAATGACTTCATGATAGTATGTGTTATCCACAAGCCATAGTGTTTACTTTGCAATTTGTATTTGATATACCTTCCTGTGTGTGATAGCTATTTTTCTCACAATTTTTCTCAGCTGGGAAACAGCAGTGGTGTTAAATTAGACAGCAATGTTAATATAATTAACTATTTTTATATCTGATCTTTTCCTCCTGCAGTACCAAAGTGTTCAACATTTAACACTGTTGTGGCTGGGTGTGGTGGTGCACACCTGTAATCCTAGCACTTGGGAAACTGAGGCAGGAGTATCCCTGAGTTCGAGGCCAGCCTAAACTACATAGCAAGTCTATGTCCAAAACAAAACAAAACAAAACGAGACAAAACAAAGCAAAGGCAAAGACAAAAAACAAAACAAAACAAAACAAAACAAAAGAATCGTGTTGAAGTTCGGGTAAGATAGGGAAATAAAATGGACCACAGGGAGGTTGGATAACACTTGAAAGGTAGAATTCAACAAAGATAAAGAAATAATATACTTTACACATAATGGATATTGGTATATAAAGGCTTTAGAAAAACAGGTAAGCTTTGAGAGTATATTTTATGAACAAAAACCTCTTGATTAATGTCTCGTAGCTCACAACATTCAGTCAAATAATAGGCACTAATGCAAAGTTTATCTGACTGTGTGAGATTCTTTGTACTAGCACTCAAAGTATTAATATTTATGTATCACAAATTGAATATTGATAATTTTTGGAGAAATGCTTACACTTTTGTTTAAGAGTGATGGGTGGTGTCAGATTACTTGGGTTTGAATCTGAGTTTTGTCACTTCTAAGCATATTGACCTTTAGAAAGTTTGCTGATCTTTATGACCCTCAATTTTCTTATCTATATGACTATAAGTTAATGATACTTTTCCTACTGAGTTTTTATGACTATTAAGAGAAGTAACACTTGTTAAAAATACTGTGCAGTATTTCTCACAGTATAACATTGGGTAAATACTGTTATTTCTTTTCATATAAATAGCAGGTGGTTTATTTTCAAAACTTAGCATTTAATATTTGAAGTTGTTTTTTGTATTCTGTCTTTGTTTCATTGAGGAAGTTTTAAAATTTTGAACAAAGTAATCCTTTTGGCCCAGATCATGTAACTGTTCCCTTACTATCTCAGTTTTTCTAACTTTGTAATTTATGTATTGCATTTCTATAATGAGTACTAAGAATTGGATTTAGATTGAACAGCAGACAGAAGTCAAGAAGTGTGACAGTTGTCTAATATGAATTGGTCATAATCAGAAATTTTGACTAGCCATGTTTCTTTTGACCACTAAATCTTTTTTATTTTTTAATTTTTTTTAGTTTATTTTAAGAAATAGAAGAAGGAAAACATATTAACAAACAGACATCCATTTACAAAATAGCATAAGAACAGCACAAACAAAATAGAGTTACAAAGTTGTAGGAAGTTAACCATGGCTGTTGTATTACTTATTGATATCTTCAAAGTGGTTTCTCAAGAAAACTAATAGAGACATACAAGATTGATCAAACAAGTAATCATTAAGTGTTCCTTTCCATAGAGCAGTGAAAGACAGTAGTACAGCTATGTTAGCTATCCTGTATATACATACTTAAATGATTTCCCCTTCTTTCCCTTCTCTTTTCCCACACCCCAGTTGCCCTTTACTTTTGAGCATTTTCCTTTCATTTCACAATGTCTATCATACCTCCTAGTTTTTATTCACTCTTTCAGGTGGTTCCCTGGTGAGACAGTACGATTCTTACACATGCAGGTCTGATTTATTTCACTTACGAGTATGGTCTCTAGTTGTGGCCATTTACCTATAAAATCCTCAAGTTTTTCTTTCTTTATAGCTGAGTAATATTCTATAAAAGTACCAGAATTTTTTTATCCAGTCCTCAGTGGATGGACATTTCGGTTGCTTCCACAGTTTAGCAATTATAAATTGTGCTGCTATGAACATGGGTGCACATATATCGCTGTGATATGACATTCACATCTTTTGGGAAAATACCCAGGAGGGGAATAGCTGGGTTGAATGGGACCTATAGACCTAGTTTGCTGAGGAGTCTGCAAACTGATTTCCATAGTGGTTTCACCTGTGTGCATTTCCACCAGTAGTGGAGAAGAGTTCCTATTTCTCCACATCCTCGCCAGCATTTGTTACTGGTTGATTTCTTAATGCTAGCCATTCTTACTGGGGTAAGGTGAAATCTCAATGTTGTTTTAATTTGCATTTCTCAAATGACTAATGATGTTGAACACTTTCTCATGTATTTATTTGCCATTTGTATTTCTTTATTGGAGAAGTTTGTATTCATCTCAGCTGCCCATTTTTGGATTGGGTCTTTGAATTTGGGGGGTGGGGCTGA
>NW_004955410.1:20850187-20913164 GCF_000276665.1 Chinchilla lanigera | reverse complement strand
AATGTTGATTCTTCCTATCCAAGAGCAAGGAATATTTTTCCATTTATTGAAATCCTCTTAGATCTCTTTTTTCAGAGTACAGCAGTTTTCACTGAATAGATCTTTCACTTCTTCTGTTAGATTGATTCCTAAATATTTCAATTTCTTGGATGTTATTGTGAAAGGTATGGTTTCCTTAACTTCTCTCTCAATCTGTTTGTTGTTTGTGTGTAGGAATGCTATTGATTTTTGGGTGTTAACTTTGTATCCAGCTACACTGCTGAATCTGTCGATTAATTCAGGGAGTCTTGTGGACTTTTTGGGGTCTTCCATGTAAAGTATCATGTCATCTGCAAGTAGTGATAGTTTTCCTTCTTCTTTTCCTATCCTTATTCTTTTTATTTCTTTCTCTTGTCTAATTGCTCTAGCTAATGGTTCCAGAACTATGTTGAGCAGGAGTATGCCCACTAAATCTTTTAGGGTACACAAAGAAAAATTAATGTACACTCCCCTCTTATATATTTAAAATGCTGCTATGTAATGGTGATATGGTAAGTACTGACTCTTACCAATTTGATGACAGTTTTTATAAAATAACTAAATTTACATAAGAGTCTCAGGAATATCAATTAGAGTTGAGGTTACTTTATGATTTATTAAATTCTACTGAATTATCTTATAGGGTACATGAAGGTGAAGAATGTTAATTTTTTTCTCCCCAGTATATATCTGGCTTGTTGGTATTACTACTGTGTGGTAGGTTAAAAAATGATTTAGGGCTGGAGTATTGGAAATAGAACTTGTATTTAAGTATTGGTGTTTAACGATGTAAACAAGTTCAGTCCCTTTATATAACAGCTGCTTACATTGTATGAGTATAGCAAGCTGTTAGACTCAAGGAATAGAATGTTCCAGTTACTAGAACATTTTAGTTAGCTGGAGTCTATACCATCAAGAGTCTTTGTGAATAACTCTATGTCTGTCTCTATTTTCCTCTTTATATTCAGTTTTTTCTTTCTTGTCACTGTTGTTTTGGTTATATATTGATCTCTTTACCTGCCTGCGTGCTTTTATCTTTGTGCTTTTCCGTGTGTAAAGGTTTGCTGAATGCTTGCAAAGTTTTTTCCCCAGTCATTACCCTTTCTTCCCCTCCTCAAATAAAAATTAAAGGCCGTAATCAATAGTATCTTATTTCTTACGTCATACTTCATCTGTAGGGAAAAAATATTTTTTAATTTATCAGGCAAAATAAATACAATGGTTTATATTTTTTCTTAAATGTTACAGCCCAGTATAGGTACTTTGCTTGCATCAGTGTTCACTAATGAGATTATTATTTTACTGTACATTAAGGGTATCTTGCACTTTCATAGTTAGGATCATTGATATAATACTGACTTTTAATGTGTAGCCCTCAGGGTTGTGAAGGAAATTTTTCTGAATCTGTGTGAACTCTAGAACATGTGCTGTAAGTTACCTTAATACCTATAAAATCTGTATTACATTCTTAAAAGGTTTAAGATATTAGGGTCACATAACTTCTAGTTTTTATGATAACTGAGTTTTTTGACTCTTAATAAATTTTATTTGATTATGCAGATATTGTGAGCAAAATTTTGCCTATCCTCTATAAAAAAATACAAAAAAACAAACTACCTGCTAGTCATTCTAAAATAGAAGTTCACATTTTAAACCAAGTTCAGTTCATGCTCAGGTTCCAAGACTCAACTATTTCTTCTGTAGAGTATAAGTTAGTAATATAACTTATGCCATAGAGTTTTCAGAATTAGTTATATTTAAATTAGTTAGCAAAGATCTTGAGCAATAGAAAGCAAATAACTATTAAAGAAGTCCCTTTTTCTAAGAAAGAAATGAAAGGTTAAGAGATTGGTAACAATTCAGTGTTATGCCGCACACTAAGGATCTAATTTTTGCTACTGTGGTAGGCTTGTATTATTTTCAGTTTTCCCTAGAATTATAAATTATGGAGAAAAATAGAAGTTACGAGTTTTAAATATTGGGAGTATTAGTCCTGTGTTACAGTCCTATATGAATGAAGGATAAACAGAGTTCATTTTCGAATGTGGTTTGTTTTGTTTTTGTGTCAGTGAATTGCTATGATGTGTTTTGTGTACTTTAGTGGAAGAACACTTGTGATTGAAATCTTCTGTTGTATAAACTGAATGTATTCTTCTTAATTTTTATTTTAAAGCTATATGAAATGAGTTTCTGTGTAACTGAGCTTAGTTTTTAGTATGACATAATAGAGAATGACTCTGATGTTTGGAGGGTCTTTAATGTAACCTAGAGTGGGTAGGCATTAGATAGATTGTTAGATTAGAAATGCCAAGTGCGTTATTGCATTATGTCAAAGTTATACATTTTACTTCACTTTAATGTCAAAGTAAGAGGGAATCTAAAGAGAACAAGTATTATGGAATCAAATTATTGAGACACCTGCGCATTAAGAAGATTTTAATTTCCTTTTTGATATTTTCTTTCTTGTCTTGAAAATGTAGTGGAGTAGTGTCCTTTTTCCTATAGAGAACATTTCTATAGTTGATTAAAAACAATAAATCAAGACCTTCTTATTACTCTGAAATTTAAAATAAATGATTTAAATACAATTATAAAAATTAAAATTGTTGGGTGTTTTACAGGACACAATTTTAATTATGTCTAAGGATATAGTCAAAATTATTAGCAACCTAATTTTCAGCCATTTGAAAATATCATGTAATGTTGCTAGATGTCTGGCTTTTTTTTCCCTTGTTTTTTCACCCCCCCCCCCCATGTATTTTGGCTTTTCAGGTAGAGTATCATAACTTAGAGATCATATCATTTTAGCGCAAAAACTCATTCTGTTGTTTAAGCCTTGAATAGCTTATACAGAGGTCTTATTTCTTTATGTAGGCTTAACAACTAATTTTTCTCTGTTACATGCATGTACTTTTAGAAGTGCACCTACATGTACTTATCACCAATCAGCTGAAGGTTCTTTTGTTCAGTTTGCATAGAAATTCTGTGTTGGCAAAGCATAGCTCTCTTGATGTTAGTGGCTACAGGCTTTCTGTGTCAGTGGCTCTCATCCCTTAATGTTAAAAGTTCTGAACTTTTAGTACCAGAACCTCTTAGCCCGTGTTATAGCCCTGAGTGTTACAGGTCTTAGTGTTACAGCTCTTGAGGGCCTCTAGACACCCCTATCAGCTTTTCTGCAACCAAGGTTCATCACCCCCTTGGTGGCTTCCCAAAGCTCTTCTGGCAGTTTCTGCTGCCTGTCTGGGGTTCTTCTGCTTGTTTCGTGAGGTTACTGCAGATTTATAGATTTCCATTGGTCTTAGTCTCTGCCTATCTCCATAGCTTTCTCCTCTTCATTGCTTTGCCACTCTCTGGAGTGGTTCAGGCCTAATGACTCCTGGTGCTATGGGCTCTTTTTCTCGTGCACCTTGTTTATTTCTCTACCCAAGGTAAGAATCACAAATAGGCAGTAGTACCACCTGAGTGAAGCAGTACAAAGGTATTAGCACACTGAGAAGGATGAGGGAACATTGCACCTATATAGGAGAAGCAAGTCTCTGCATGCTCAATTTCCTGCATTTTCGGGACTTTTGAAGTAGTGACAGAGGAGAGTGGGATCATTGGAAGTTATAACACAGAGTCATCTAGAGTGGCTGTGTGTTGAAGTCACCTGGGATAGGTCTGCGTTTTAAGATTACTGTGGCCAAGACAGAAACTTCCCAGAGTCCATGGAACATTAAGTACAGCTTCAGCTGGCCAACCATGATTGACAACTCCCATGTTTCTGCTTAAATGGTGAGGCTGCTTCTCTTTGGGAGTAGTCTCCAGGAAGGTTGATTATGTTGATTGATCCTGGCTTGTAGTGGTTTGGGGATTTCAGGGACATCAGGAGTGATCCTGGGTCTCTTCCTGATGTTTTTCCTCTGTCGTGGTCCTCTTCCACTGCAGAGAGGTGCAAAGAAGTTTTGTGGCTGCTGGCTAGCTGTGGCTTCCATGAGGGCTGCAGGAGCAAGCCTGGTCTAGAATATGGCTGCTGAGGCAACCACAGAAGTGGTGGAAAGATGCTGGAGCTATTTGTACAGTTGTTTTCAGGGATGCAGGCAGGGGCATGATGGCCAGCAGTCACATCCTGCCTTCTGTGGCTGTCAGAGGGAAAGGGGAGGGGTTGCGCTTTGTGTTTTTCTCTCATATATACAAACAAATTATAACCACCTGTTGTTACTTAATATGTCTTACATTTATAGAGTAATTTGCTTACGAATATTTGTGTAAAAATAAAAAGTAAATTAATGTCAGATTGTGCATTACAAGAAAACTGCATATAGTTAAAGAGTTCATTGCAGATATGCAAAGATGGCTCATTATCAGAAAGTCCATTAATATAACCCATAACATTATTAATTGATTAGTGGAGAAAAAGCTATAGAGTATTATAATAAGTGCCTGGAGGTACTTAATGAACTTTAGCTTTTGTTCCCAGTGAGGTATACTTAATAAAACATAAATAGGTGAATACTTTATTTAAAAGTTACATGTCGCCCGTGGTGGTTCACGCCTGTAATTCCAGCACTCAGGACGCTATGGAGGATCGTTGTGAGTTCAAGACCAGCCTGGGATACAAAGTGAGCTCAAGGCCAGTCTGAACTGCATAGCGAGACCCTGACTCAAAAAGACACCTCCCCCGCCAAAAAAAAAAATATGTATAATAAACATTGTATGTCAAAACAACTTAAATGGCGTAGTAGTACAGTTTATAAATTTTATGTTTCACTTTTCAAAAACATGGCTTTATAATTTTATAATTTTTGCCCATTACATAAGTAAAAAGTTATGTTCTTGGTTTAAAAGTTTGAACTTTGCTGATAAGGTGATAATTTTTTCAACCTTTTGCTTGTCTTTCATATTTTGAGTTGCTGTTTGATATTGCCAACTAGGTCAGTCTTTTCCTATCATCTTTGTCTTTTAAAAAGATCTTTCTCAGCTTAGTTAATGTAATGATTTATTCTTTCAGAATTTCAAGGCTATTTTCTATATATTATTAGTATTTTTATAAGTTTTTTTAGGGGAAAGCTGTGTAATTGTAAACAAATTTTTATAATAAAAATTTCAAAATTCTGAAACCCTGAAAAAATACCCAGAGCTATATTAGTTCATTTTTCTATTACTGTTTTAAAGTGCTGGGGACTTAGTGCTTACAAAGAAAAGCCTTACTTAGCTCACTTTTGGAGGCTAAAGGTCCAAACATGGTGCCCACTCTGGTGAGGGTCCCCCTGTCTACCTCGCTATATGGGGACTAAATGAGGTCCCTGAAAACTGCATTAATCCTTTCTGAGAGCATGCCTACAATGACCTGGAGCCCTCCAACTGGACCTTTTAAATGTCCAAAAAATCTATTTAATATGCAAACTGTAGGAAGCATGTGCGTATAGTAACCATGGGAAGTAACACAAACCATAGGAAGCATACGTATAGTAACCTTGATTTGTTAGTATTACCCTGTATTAGCTTTATTTCTGACTTTCATTTCTTTTTGTTGTTGCTATTATTGCAATAGCTCAGTTATTTTAAGACAAATAGTAGACATTTAGTCACTTCTCAAAATAACCTCATAAATATCCCTGAAATAAGAATTTAAAAAATATAGCCATAGCATTATTGTCACATCTAATAAAAGTATCGGTAGTTCCCAATTATTTAATACTTAATATGTTCATGTTTGCCTGGTTTGAACGAGTATCTTATCCAGTAATGTGATTGTGAGGTCTTTTTAGTGAGGTCAATCTCCATGTCCTTGTTCTTCTTCTTTTCCTTTTTCTCCTGTAATTTTACTCCTTTTTTTCCTTCTTTTCTTCTTTTTGTTGCTTTTTTTCAGGGATTATCTTGTGCATTGTAGGATGCTTGGCAATATCCCTGCTTAGCACCCTCACCCCGCAAGTTGATAGCCAGAACTCTCCCGTACATTGCCAAATTGTGTGTCGGGGGAGGGAACTAATAATCACAGTATTAAAAGTAAAACCTCATTTAAAAAATACTTATTTTATAATTGTTTTTAATCTTGTTTTATCTTCAAATCTGTTTTGTTCCCTTATTTGTCCTTTAGCCTGTCCTGCATATATATATTTTTTTCCTGCTCTGTGGTTTAACTTGAAAACAACTCTATTGAGATATACTTCACATTTCACACAATTTACCCAATTGAAATGTACAATTAAGTGGCTTTTGGTGAGTTATGCATCCATCATCACAGATGTTGTAGAATACATTACCCCAAACTCAAAACCCCTCAGCTTTTGCCATAGCTCTCCCATTCTCTGTTGCCCGTGCCCCAGGCTATCATAGATCTGTCTCTATAGTTTTTTCTATTCTGAATATTTTGTGTGAATGGAAGTATACAGGTATGTCATCCTATGTGGCTGCCTTCTTTCACTTAGTGTGTTTTCAGGGCTCATCTATGTTATGCTGTGCATCAGAACTTAAGATTTTTTCTTGTTGCTGAATAATTCCATCCTATGGCTATATCATATTCGGCTTTTCCTTTCCACACGTGATGGATATTTGCTTTCTTTCAACTTTTTGATTATTATGAAGAATGCATCTATGAACATTTGTGTGAATTTGTGCACATGTTTCATTTTTTGAGGGTATATACCTAGGAATGGAATTGCTGGGTGATAATAGTAATCTTAACTCTTTGAGGAATGTCAAACTTTTTAATATGTGCATACAATTTTATATTCTCACTAGCAATACAGAATGGTTCTGTTTGCTCTGCATTCTCCTGATGACTCTCTCTCTATTGTGGCAGTTGTGGTGAGTGAGAAGTACTATAGTTCTTTTCATTTGTGTCCATCTAATGCCTAATGTTGCTGAACACTTTTTCATGTACTTATGTATATGTTTTTTAGATATATGTCTATTCAGATCTTGTGTAGCTTTAAAAACTTATTGTTCTGTTACTTGTAAGAGTTCTTTGTATATGCTGAATAAAATTGTGTTACTTTTTTTTTTACATGATTTGCATGGTTCAGTTTTTCATTTTCTTGATGGTAACATTTGCAGCACAAAATTTGCTGATTTTGATGTGGTTTAGTTAGTCTACTTTTGTTGCTTATGCTTTTGATGTCAGAAGAATTACTTAAATTCCATAATGCATTTTTAATGTTAGCTTTAATAGTGTCAAGTATACCTATATAAGTTAAAATAAATAGATAAGAGGACTAAAATTAAGCAATTATAGTTTTCATCAATTTGAATTGTGAATTTTTCTCTTAAGTTTTATTATCCTGTGTAGATGGTATATACTGAGGATTTGAGGATGAAGAAGGCCTGGGGTTACAGTGTAGCAGTGTAGCAGCAACATTAACCACTGTGCTGTGTAGCGGAAACTAAAATCGGAGCAACTTAAACTTTACAGTGTTCTAGTTTTCCATTGCCCTGTTGTGAGTGTTCTTCATGGTTAGTCACAGCACCTAGAGGAGGAGGAATTCCTCCAAAAGCAGAGACAATATATTTGTGACCTTGCTGTCTTTGCCTGTGTGATTTGCTGATTGCTTGTTGTTTGATCTCATGCAACTTTAGGGTGTTTATCCATTATTATTATTCCCTCCAGCACGTTCTTACTCTCTGGGTAGTAGCTTTGGAGATCTTTACCAGACTAGCTTGTTCTTTCAGCAGCATTCCAGGTCCAGGAATCATGATATTTTTGAGGTTCATCTCTTTTGTTTATGATCACCTGCCTTCATAAAGTCACTTGGCAGTGGTTTGTTTATCCTCATCACTTCTGCTTTCTTAGTGTCCCATCTGTCACTGAAGTTTAAAAAGTTCTGTTTGTCAATTAAATGATTAAACCATGACCCTATACAAATATATATGGGTTTTTTTTTTGCAAATCTGTTTTAACGATTCTCTCTGTGTTAAACTGTTCCCTGGTTATCTTAATTTAACTAACTACTCTGTCTTGCTTTTTCAAACAGAATGTTAGTTTCACATTATTTTTTCTTTGGGGAGTGCCAGTTTTCTGATAGTCTTTGTAATCATTGGTAGAAATAAATATTAGGATTAGTGTCTTAAATATTTTAAATGAATATACATAATATGGTTTAAGAATATGATGTGGATTTTTTTATAGAAAGGTGGTATGTACTATCTAAAGTAATACAGTATTATTTATACTGTATTTTTATTTTAAAAATTATATGCTTCTTGAAAAATAAACCAGTGTAGAAATGTATTATGTAAAAAGTGAAAGTATTGTTTGCTTTTTCCATTTTAAGACAATCTTGATATTTGCCTCTTTATTTTTCTCTTGGCATAGACACATGAAAGAATTCTTATTAAATTTAAAAGAAAATTTTCGTAAAGGTAGTGATATAAATTCATCTTTGATAATTTCCGTGTTTATTAGTTTTTGTAATAGTTTTTATTGTTACAGTCTAGTCTTCCTTTCTCTCTGCTCTGTAGATCTGTAATTGCTCAGTGAATTGATTTGATGCAGAATCCAAGGACAAGTGGAACCTAAGTATTGGGATGCTAGTTAATAATCAGAAAAGAATAAACTGGTGTGTATGTATCACTTTGTGGGGAAAGAGAAGAGAATCTTGATTTCTAAAAACCTGGATGATTAATCAGATTTGTGTTTCAGTCAGTACATACTTACTGGGAGCTTCCTGTATGTACTAGTGTCATGCTGGCATTGGGGTTACAGCAGTGAATAAAGCATATGCATTTGGTGTCTTCCTGAGACTTAGCACAGACGGTTTATAAGGGAAATAAATGGCACTTCTGATACAGTGTCATAAATGCGAGCAAGAGTCCTTGAAATGGTGAACCATGGAGTTCACTCTGAAAAGAGAGGTGATTACAGAAATGGGCTAAGTAAGGAGAAAGTAGAAGAATCAAATGTTTGCCACTCTGAATGACAATGAAAAATAGATGTGGTTAACATGAGTAATTAAGAAGACTGTGGTCAGAGAATAAATCAGCTAATTTTCACCTTTCCCATTCAGAAAACAAGGTGGTGATAAGTCTAGGTTTTAGTCTTACAGTGTCTGAAGGGGAGTCACAGTGAATGTTGGTTGAAGTAAAATGTTTATGATATTAAAAGTAGAGTGTTGGTTGGATTGCCTCTGTTGAGATAACTCAAAGTTCTGCAGATCACAAGTAAAGGAATAACATTGTATACCATGTGTCAGAGTTTTCAGGGAATAATCAGTAATGCCTGTTGATCAGTGGTTTTCATGTAACTGCAGATTGGAATCACCTGTGAAAACTTTATAAACTGCTAGTGTTCTTATTTTAACTGCATTGCACATTGGAAGTTTTGACGCATGGCTTCCATTCCTAGCCATTCTGATTTAATTTGTATGTAATACAACTTTGGTAGTGGGATTTTAAAATGCTGTCCTACTTTCATTAATTTTAATGTGTAGTAATTATACTACAAGAATAGGGTTTTTTGTGTCTTTGTCTAATAGGATACTTGGATTTATGGTTGGAATCATGGCCTGCATCCTGAAGTTGAGGTACACGATAAATGAAAGAATGGCAGCCTGTGTAAGAGAGGGTTGCAGGAACAACAGTGTATACTTGAAGCAAGGTAGTGAAGTTGTTGTGGATATGGGAGTGCTTATTTCTACAGTGGAACAGAATGAACTGGAGGGCAAATTTAGGAAGGTGGGAAACAAAGAGAAGTTGGATAAAGAAGGTACAGCAGTAGTGGTTAGAGTATTTGGAGAGGAGAATTCCCCTTTTTGTGGAGACCAAGGATAACCGGACGTGCCAGATCCACTATTAATTTGGGGAACACATCCATCACTCTTAATAGTGGATGATAATCAGAATTAGGTAAATGGTTCTCAGGAGTCAGTTTAGATCGTGACGGATTGCATTTCATGGGAAATCCTATCCGTATATCCTGTTTAATAAGAGGTCTGGGTTGATTGTGCAAGATCCAGAAGGAGGCCCACGTTCTGGGCTTTGCTTCCGTAGGTTTCTAGCCCTAATGGTTAGAGGCTGATCATTCTAACACTGGCCAGAGGAGTCTCCAGGTGTCTAAAAGTTTGGTTAGTTCTACATAGAGTAGTTCTTTTTACTCTAATGTTCTGCTTGGAGAATATGCTCTACTGTGTCTAACACTGGCAAAGCCTTTAATATTTCTTACTTTTATACTTTATGCTTTTTAGGAGTAATGTAGGTAGTGCAGTTCCAGATTTGTATGCAACTAGTGTATTGATAGATTTATTATCTTTAGTGTGTAAGAAAATAGTATAGACTTGGACCTATCCATTATTTTGGCAAACTCCCTTCATATATGCACTAGAATTTTATTCATAGAAGATTGAAGTAAATTTCACAAAGAAACAACTTAGCCTAGATTAAAGTATGCAGTGTGTATGGGACTGGAAGTGTGTGGTTTTTACACTGACTCATATTTGGTATAAGGAAAATAAGTTAACTGTAACCTATTTTATTAATTTAACATGTGACTTTATTCTTTTGTATTGTTAAATTTGGAAATGTGAGAAGTATGAGCAGATTGCTTCAAATTTATTTTCCTTTGAAAATTAAACCATTAGAAGTCTAAAGTTAACTAGTTATGAAAGAGAACTGAAATGAAGAATTCATTCAAAACATTTTCAAAAATTTTCCAATTAATTTTGACTAGAATAAGGTAAGTAGTAAGATAGTAAATTTGGTAACAGCTTGTTATAGAAATAAGAAAATAGTATGCTAAGTGAAAACAAGGCTTTCACATAATTACAGTATATCATGTAAAGTGGTAATTAAAATCCATGTGCTTTTACTAAGCAAAATATGTCTTGATTAAAGCTTTTATACTTTATAAATTAGATGATCTTGTGTTCAGTGATTTTATTTTAAATGTGTGTAAATTGTGACACTCAAAACAACTTCAAGGTTGTGACCCTAGGTGGATGCAGCCTTTGATGAGTTATGCATATTTAGGTTAAAGTATTACGTGTATACTTTTAATACCTGAGTTGTGACATACATTTTTATATTTTTTTATTTTTAGTTTTAGAGGTGCTTAGTAATATGAAAACTGAGAAGCATTTATGCTAAGTGGTGGTTTTTTTACTTTACTTTTCTAAGTGGCTTTCATTGATTTACCTGATGTTTAGGTGGATATGAATGTTACTCAGTTTTCTAAAACTCAATGAATGTGTGTTACAGAACTCTACCCAGTAAGTCAGTTATCACGGGTATCTTTTGGTACATTTTCCAGTTTAGTTTTATAGATTCAGACTATTTGTGGGAATGCTGTTGAGATTTTTCTTTGGCTATGACAGGTGACAATATTTTGCTGACAATTTCTAGGCCAAAATGAGTTGTACTATATGGTGTGGGATTCTAGTAATTCATATCAACATTTGTTATGTTGGAACATATTTAGAGCTGCTCCCTGAGGGAAATTTTGACTTTTCTTAATTTGCTGTAATATATAACCTTGAATTCCTTAAATCTTTTTGACTTACCTGATTTTTATGTATGTATGTATTAACTTTCATCACCAGTATAGATGATCAATATTCTGTGACCTGAGATGATACCTCTCAAAGCCTAAACGTTGATAGTGGGAAAAATGCCTAAGAGTAATGGCATACAACTTTTTTTCTACTATCTGTATTTTTTTGAAGTTATTTTTTCACTGTGGTTATATTCTTTATTTTCTGTCTTTGAATATATGTAGTGTGACTGCTACTTTATACTCTCACAGCATATTAGTTGTACCATTTGCAGAGTTGCTTTCATTGCATTATCTTTTACTAGTAATGTCTATTTTTTACTTAAAGTCATTATGCAAAGAATTTATGGTAAACTTTCTACTAACTGTTCTGTGATGTGGTTGCTGAGAACATTAACCAGTACAGCACATCATGCTTTATCTTCCAGATAAATTCCTAGATGATGACAATTCTTAAAAATTTAATGTTATGGCTACAGAGCACCAGTTTGTAAGAGGGACTTTGGTTACATGCTCTTCCCAAATTGTTTTACAGATGAAGAAATAGAAGCCTGTGTGTAACAGCTGACCAAGTATTTTTTAAAAAACTTTTAAAAATTGAGGTAACTTTGATAGAATGAAAAATGAACCATTTTAAAGTGAATGATTCTTTAGATTTGAGTATATTCACAAGGTTGTGCAATCACCACCTTTGTCTAGTTTTAAAGCATTTTTATTATCCTGAAGAAATAATATATCCATTAAGTAGCTTTCCCTTTTTAATACTTCCCCTAATCCCTGCAACCACCAGTCTAAGCTCTGTCCCTATGGATTTACTTATTCTGAATATTTCATAGAATGTAGCCCTCCTTGTCTGTGGGAAATATTCTCCAGGACTCCAGTGGATGCCTGAAACCTGGGAGAGTACTGAACCCTACGTAACTGTTTTTCCTATACATACGTACATACCTGAAGTTTAATGTATATTAAGTGAACATGAATAACTAAGAAAATAAACTTTTTTACTGTGATAAAAGTTATATGATCTCTGTCAAAGTGTCTTATTGTACTGTTCTCACCCCCTTTCATTGATGATGTGAGGTGATGCAGTGCACACATGCTGAGGTGAAGGTAAGGTGATTGATACAGGCATTGTGACATTAGGTTCCTAAGTAAGGTTTACTAAATACAAGCACAACAGCATCAAGGTAGTTGATCTGATAAGCATAACTTACAGTGGGTGTACTGCACAAAGAAATGTATTCATGTGCTGAGTGGGATAGTGTGAAAGTTCACCATAGTACTCATAATGGTGCCCAATTTAAAACATATGAACTTTATTTTTGGCATTTTCCCCTTAATATTTTGATTCTGAGATCAACCACAGAAAACTAAAACCACAGAAACCAAAATTACAGATAAGGGGGACTGTAAATGGAATGATGCAATCTGTGGCCTTTTGTATCTGGCTTCTTTCACTTATGTAGCATAATTTTTTGAGGCTCATCAATGTTATAACACGTATCAGTATTTAATTCCATTTTATAGCCAAATAATGCTTCATTGTATGTAGACACCACCACTTATCTCTTCATTCATGATGGACATTTGGACTCTCCACCTTTAGGCTGTTGTAAGTAGTGCTGTTGTGAGTATTATGTGCATGTATTAGATCAAGTACCCTGTTTTCAGTCTTTTGGGTATGTACTTTGCATTGGAAGGGCCATATGGTAATTCTGTGTAACATTTTGCAGAACCACCAAACTGTTTTACACAGTGTTTGCACCATTTTACACATCCCAGCTAGTTCTCTTTTTCCCATCTACTCAGTCATAGTTGCTTAAAAAAAAACACGAGTCCAAATATGAGTGTGTGGTTTTTAAACATTTTTATATGACACATCTTTTGTAATAGATTTTCAACCAATTTTATCTGTATTTTTCCCAGTAGATGTTTATTGACTTTGAGTTTTTGTTTGTTCCTTTCATTCTAAGTTGAAGTTGTAGTGCTTCATTCCATTTTCCTTATCACATTTATATTCTTAGAGCCTGGGGGAATGATTTTGGAGGGTTATGTGAATTCAATCTATTTATTGTACAAAATAAAAGGAATATTACACAAAATAAAAAAGAAATAGCAACGCTGAAATACTTTTAGGCACTTTAAGCAGTTATTTATAGTTTTTAATTGATTTAACTGTAGGTCAGATTTCCTTATTTTCTACCTTTACTATAGGATATTAGTGTTTTTTGTTTTTGTTTTTGTTTCTGTTTTTTTGAGATAGGGTCTCACTTTGTAGCCCAGGCTGGGCTTAAACTCACTGTGTAGCCCAGGCTGGCCTGGAACTCTCAGCAGTCCTCCTGCCTTAGCCTCCCAAGTGCTGGAATTACAGATGTGTGCCACCATGCTAGGTCATTAGTGGGGTCTGGCAATTGTTTTTGAGCGTTCTTAAACTTGAGCTCATATTATTAATAGATTGTGTTTATTAAAACAGTTCTTTGCATTGCACTTGATAAATTGGCACTATAGAAAATTTTAAATAGATGGTTTAAGACTGGTAAAATAGTAGTCAAGTCTATAATGTTATTGAGGTGAGGCTCATTTTAATTTACTTTGGACTAAATACTGACCCTTGGTTGTTACCCAAGTCTGCCTATTTTTGCAGTATTTCATTTTTTATTTGAATTTAATCATAAAGTGGGCATTGCCAAGGAAGAAAGTCCTTAAGAACAGGAAGATTTAACTAGGTCTTCCAGAATAGATGCTGGCATATTTCTTATTAAGCAACTAATTTGGTTGAATGTGATTTTATTCTGTATCTTTTGACAAGGGCTTGATACCTGTCAAATGATAGGTAGCTTTTAGCAGAGTTGTCATAATATCAGTGTTAGAATATTTTATACTGTGTAGGAATTATAGTTCCTCACAACTTTTATTAGGATAAGGAACTCTTTTAGGAAAGCTAAATGGTCACATAGTGTATTGTGTGTGATCCAATTAATAAAAAGGTGTTCAAAATATAAGAGGAAAACATGTGCTTATAGCATGTTATTTATTATATACATATATAAATAAGTTAAGGTCAGATGGAAACAATTTATTCCTGAAAGGTACATGAAAGGTATTATGTCATTTGGCAGGATCTGCATAGTGTGTTTACATAAACTATTGGAAATAGTAGGTTGTTTGTATAATATAGAAAGGAATCTGAATAGGTGCTTCAAATAAGAATGTAAACATATTTGTAGTATGCAAGAAAGAATTTGTGGTGTATTGACAACTGGTGATCAACTTGTAACACCCAGCTGAACTTAACCAGTGTGATTCTGGGTGTGGGAGGCCCACCTGAGGCTTGTTGCCAGCAACATAAGAGACAGAACAGGAGAAGAGGGAGTTAGGCTGTTGGAGCTGGTAGAAGCTATAAGGAGCTGTTGGTTCTTTTGGTGGAACTTGTCATGCTGGCTTTCCTGACGAATTTGGCTGTTTTCATCCTCCAGGGAGCTCGGGACCTTGTTGTTGCCAAAAATGGCTTCGGTTCATTTTGGGGGAGTTCTGGTCCTTACTCTGAGCATTACTTCCTGGCTCCAGAGGGGAAGATAGAGATAGTGCACTACTCAGTCTCGTGGAGAAGCTTGTCACGTTGGCTTTCCTAATGGGAACTTGGCTGTCCTGATCATCGGAGGAGCTTGGGAGCTCACAGTTGCTGAGAATGGCTGTGATACTTTTTAAAGGGGAGCTCTGGTTCTTATTTTGAGCATTGTTTCCTGGCTCCAGTGCAGATCTCTGAGCCTGCTAGCACAGATCCTTCATCCCGCTGGCACAGGCTTTCTAGATTCCACCACTGACCTTTGGGCCTTCCTAGAGCAGATCTGTGAAATAGGCCTGCCTGAGATACTGTCATGGGCTCTAGGCCTCCAGCTGGACTCATGGGAGGCATTGTTACAGGCTCTAGGTCTTCAGCAGAACTCATGCAGGGCGTTATTGTGAGACCCAGGCCCTCAGCTGGATTCTTTGGTCTTTAGTTTGTGGACAGATTTCTGGCACTTTCTTGTATATGATTCTTTGGGTGACTGTTACACATAATCTTATAAAATGTGTCCTGTATTATATTGTTTCCCCTTGCAAAAATAACACAAACCACAACAGAATTGGAAAGTTATTTTACTTTAGTCTTAGAAGTAAAAGACTTCTGAAGAGCTTGTAGAATATGTTTAGTTTTATGAAAAATATTAGGTATGGTAGACTTTTTTTTTGGTCTTTTTAAGTGTGCAAGGCACAGAGGGATTTTGTAGTTATCTCAGGTGACAAAAATTTTATTGTATGGATACATGGTGATATCAATAAAAGAAGACCCTCATTAACTAGCTAAGCTTCACAATAAAGCAGAAGTAGTTACCTTGCTCCTTTTCGGGTAGATTGAGATGTAGAGTTATGGATACAGTACAACTGTCAGATATATCTGACCACCAGAAGTTTATCCTGTGTGTATAATACAGATCTACCTACAAGGTTAGCCATCCATTGTTAGGCCTTTCTCAATTCCTGTGGTGGTGCTGTGCTATTTTGGTTGACACTTGGTTATAGTCAGACTACCTTTATCTCATGAACAATCCCAAGACATGGTCTTATTGGTTAAATCAGAGTCTCCATTTATTCTACTTTGCCAGTGTTATTTGATAGAGCTTTTCTGATAGACCATTAAAGCCATTAATTGCATCTTTGTAGATGTTGCCTACCATGGTGGGAGTCATTCAGGTTATTTAGAACAATGTGATCTGTAAAACTACCTGTATCTAATCTTCCAAAAGAATCCCTTAGGAGGTGGTAGGCAGACATTTTTGAGGAGTTCAGGAGAAGGATGTTGTATCAGACAAGCACCTTGTATTTTGTTGTAGTCATGGTTTATAAGGGATTTAATATAGGACACATAATTTATAGGATTATTTTATAATATGCACCTAAAAAGTCAATACAGAATGGTGCAGGAGATCTGTCCACGCACTAGGGTCCCAACGTATCCAGCTAAGGGCATGGATCCCACGAAAAATGTCCTGCAGGAGTCCAGCTGAAGACCTAGAGCCCATGGCAATGTCTTCCACGAGTCCGGCTGGAGGCTTAGAGTCCATAAAGTCTCATGCAAGTCTGTATCAAGGATTTGCATTGGGAAGACCCAAAAGTGGGTCTTCAGTGGTGGAAGCTAGAAAGTCTGCACCAGAGGGATGAAGGATCTGTGCCAGCAGGCTGAGGGATCTGCACTGGAGCCAGGAAGTGACGCTTAAGGTAAGGACCAGGTCTCCCGGGAGGAGACGCACAGCCATCCTCAGCAACAGCGAGGACCTGAGCTCCTCCTCCCCTGAGAATAGCTGAGTTTGTATCAGTAAAATCCGTGTGATAGCCTTCTCCAGAAGAATCAACAGCACACCATCTGCCCCTTCAGTTCTCTTTTTATGCTGTTGGCAACAGTCTTCAGGTGGGCCTTCCACATTCAGAACCATGCTGATTCAGTTCAGCTGGGGGTTACAAGCTGACCGTTAGTTAATCCACCACATTTATTCTAAAAGAAAGTTTCATATTTTTACATAGATACTTTATTAGCTTCAAGTACTGCTTTTTTAAAGGGGCTCTCCAGTAGCTTTTGTAAGTTTTTCTTTTCTTTTGGTGCTGAGAATTGAACCCAGTATCTTAGTAGCTAGAAAATGTATTGTGGATAACCCAGTGAAAGAATCATTTATACTGAATATGTATCCTTCTTGCAGTTGTAAAAATTCACAATGGAATATTACTCTGCCATAAAGATAATGCTGACTCATTTGTAGGAAAATGGATGCACTTTGAGTCTATGATGTTAAGTGAAATAAATCAGACAAATAAGCTTACTATTGTATGGTTTTTCATATGAGAAACCCAAATTACAAATAAAGAGCAGTTAGATAAATGATAGATAATAGGAAGTAGGGAAGTAGATCTTTCTCAAATGGAAGGGGATCACGATACGTAGGGATGGGGAGGAGAGGGGAGGAAAAGGGAATGAAAAAAGGAATTAAGATGTGTTGTGTACATGCATCAACCCCACACAAGGAAGGTGGTCACTGTGTACTGCAAACATGCACTCATAAAGAATTTATAAGATACCCTCAAAGAGTTTGTTTCAAGAGTGTGTCTGAATTTCTTGTGTACATACACACATTCCTCTACACTATCATCATAAGTTGATTTTTAAGACATTTAAGGATAAAGACTCTGCAATCCAGTTCGTTCTTCTAGAAGTAAACGGAAGTTGAGAGACCTTTCATTTGCCCAAGTTCACATTAGAGCAGACTAGGAATAGAAACCAAATTTCTGATTACTTCTGTGTTAGGCACAAGATGTAGTGCCTACTAGGTGACTTTAAAAATAGTCGCAAAAAGATGCATACATTCCTGACATTTCTTTTTTTTGCATGTAGCTGTGGTTATTGATTTTAAGGACCGGATATATACCCTAGTTACCTGATGTGTAAAGGGGACTCCATAGGAGTATAATAGATGGGAACGAAAAAGCTTATACCTCAACTGTCTCCATCTCTCAGCAGCCACAGTGCTCTCATCTTGGCGTTTCAGCATGTATCTGCTTCATCTCCAGTTCCTTCCACTGGCATCATTGCTTACTCATTGAGCTGAATGTTCCCTCAAAATGGCTATGCCAGTACCAGAGTGCACGTGTTCTTTTTCAGCTTTACCTACCAACTGCCCACAGTTTTATAACTTTTCAAGTTATTGAGAATCTGGCTCAAATTACTGATGGAGCCAGGTCTTACAAGGTGTATGTTACCTGCCAGACCATGAGTTAGCTTCCTTTGTTCAGTTATACCTGGCCTGGATCAGGTTGGGGGTGGAGGAGGCAAAAGTCTGTAGCTCACATAGCACAATTCTTAAGGCTGTGGGTGGCTGGAGAGGGTAGGCATAGGCATATGAAGCAGGCCTTTGACAGTGTACACTGGTTTCATATTTAGTTGTTCATATTGATCAGGGACTAAACTGTAGAGTAGGTATTTTGTTTGAATGGAAAAGACTGAATAAACTCTAGCGTGGATAAGTTCATCATTTCATATTGCACAGATCTGTGCAATAAATTCATTATAGATGAATCTTTTATGACTTTTAATGGTGCAGATATATGCTTCTGTAAAGTGAAGCATTATAAGCTTCATTTCGTCCATTTTATTTTGTAAAATGCTTATTCTTAGTGTTTTATGGCCTACTGTTTAGTGAATGAATGTTTGGTATATTAGAAAATGAACAGGCCATATTCATTCGTGTAGTCATACTTGCCATTGAATCTTTGCGTATCTCTTATGTTCCAGGGATTTTGCTAGCTATGGGGAAATAAAAAAATATGGTATGTCCCCTGTCCTTGGAGAACTTCATGCTTTGGAAATTGAATTATTGCTTAATTTATTAGAGGCCAGGTAATCCTTGTGCCTCTGAATTCATCTGTTGTCCCATGAGTCAGAGCTTATCTCGTCTGTACTTTGAGTTGGCTTCTTTACTGTACCTTTTCTTAAAGTCTGACTTGTGACTCCTGAACCCACTGCAGTCTGACTTACTGTGTTGCTGTTTCTTAACAAGATCAATAATTACCTGCTAGTTGTCAAATCCCCTGGATGTTTACTTATTTATATCTTGGTCAACTGTTCTGTGTTTGGACACTGCCCATCACATTTCTAGAAAATACTATTCTGTTGGCTTCTTGGATTCCACCCACTGCTGGTTCATTTTCTGTCTTTATGAGCATGCCTTCTCAGTTATCTTCATGGGCTTTTTCTTTGCCTCACCCTTAAGTGTTCATGTTTACCAGTAACTCATCCTTGATCTGCTGCTGTCTTAATAATCTACTTAGTTCTTAAGATTGTTATTTGGGTAGTAAAAATTAAAAATTTTGTGACTCTAACCCAGAGTATTCCTTTGAAAATGACTTAAACACTGTATTTATATATCCTAATGCTGTCTTTACTTGAGGTCTTATTTATACCTTTATCATACCAAACTGCATTCCTTCGTCCACAAAACAAAACAATGCATTCTTTCTTCCTCTAACTTGTTCTTTTACTCCTCCTTTAGGGTGAGTGGCTGTTCACTCAGTTATTATTCCAATTTAAAATGCTGTAGTGATGGCTACTTTCTTTTATTCCATGTAGTTAATATCAAAGTGGTTGATTTGACTTTCTAGATATTTCTCCAAATCTGCCTATTTGTGGCTTTGATACAGAGTTGAAGATAACTGCCTCTTCGTAGGTTTTTCTACTTCTAATCTTGCCTCCTTCTGATATTGCAGATAGCTGATAGGGTGCCTTATTCTTCATGTTCCCGGTGACTTCTCACAGTCTGCCTTTTGAAAGCTCTGCAGTGTCTTTCCCCATGGGGCATTGCTTTTTGCTTCAGTGCTTGACTATTCTTGTCTCTATCAGTTACTCTGTTCTTCTCTTTATCAGGTACTATTCTTTAGCAGTTACTCTGTTCTTCACTGTATCAGTTAATCTGTTCTTCACTTGGCTGTATCCTGGTCATTTTTTGAGACTAATCTTAGATGTCACCTTTTCTTCTTATTTATCCTCTTTCCCTTTCCAGTTGATCCAGATGATATGAACCTTCCTAATGCCTTGTAATAGCTGATGCATATCTGTAATTTTACTTACTATATTGTTTTATAATTACACATTTCTCTTCCTATGAGACTGAGCTTCTTGAGTCCAGGAATTATGTTTTACTTGCCTTTGAAGTTGCAAAATCTATTGTAGGTACATGATAGATGTCAGTAAGTATTTAGTGAATGAGTGAAGGAAACTTCCAGTGTAGAAGAGATAGATGTACGTAAATACCATAGAATTTAGAATATTAATAGAATTTAAAATAGTATTTTGAAGGCAGAGAATGCAAGACACTGGCATTCTATCTAGAATGAAGGTAAGATGCTTATAAGAGGGCTTGTTTCCTGGAAGATAAAATCCATTGTTGAGTTGGTTCTTGAGGGGGACTTGCTAGAGGTTCTTGCTAGAGTGGAAAAGTAACTGGTCTTGGAGAACAGAAGTAAGGGAATAGGTTCTGCTCAGGGAACAACCAGGTATTTTTGAATCTTGTTAAAAGGTTATTGTTTAAAGGTCATTTTAGCAGTAAGCATGAATAGAGGGGAATCTGGAATTATAGTCAGGCAGCTACAGTGAAGGTTTTGCCTCAGGCTTTGGCAGTCACAAGGGGAGGGCCCCAGAAGATACCTGTGATTATAAGATGGTCTTGATAAGTGGTGGGCTAAGGGAATTCTAAGAATGTAGTCAAGATAATTCAGATATTTGCCTTTGTAGTAATTGGTTAGGCATTGATGTCTTTAAGTAAGGGAATATAAGAGATGAATGAGATATATAGTGAATTTTAGACATAATGAGTTTATGGTACCCATGACAAGTTCAAGCAAAAGTATTTGGAATGTACTTGAATATAAGTTTCCTAAAGTCAGGAGGTGCAGAGTTGGAAGCACAGGTTTGGAATTCATAGTACTTCCGGCATAAAGTGATTTATAAGAGGATGACATTCCTAGAGAATTACATTTATCATCAGACTATGAGCAAGTGAAAACAAAACCCAGGGAATTGTAGGCTTTCTGCTGCTTCAAGATAATCATGGGTTATACTTGCTAAGTAGTATTTAGCTTCGTTGATTGCTTTTATTTTTATTCTTTTGTGCATCACAGTTTACAGAATTTTAGCATTCGTAGCCCCTTTTTGTGATTTCCTAATATTTTCCTTTCTGTTCTTTGCTTTTCATTGTCCTGAGGCCATCAGTATACTACTGTTAAACTAGGGAAAAGGAAATGCTTAAATCAGATATGTGAACTCAAAACCCGATGTGAAATGGGCACTTGTGGTTTATACCTTAACTTTTACTAATCAGTAGTCTGTCTGCCATTTAGAAAATGTAATATTTATCTTTGTTTTGTTTTGTTTTGTTTTGTTTTGTTTTGTTTGGTACCGGGAATCAAACTCAGGCCCTCGTGCTTGCCAGGCAGGCTCTGTGCCACTGAGCTATATCCCCAGCCCTCAATATTTATCCTTTATTTTCTTGCTGTTGGTAATGACATAGGTACAAATACATGCCTTGCTCTTTAATGAAAACAGCAAAGATAAATCACATCTTTGGTAACATGTGCCTTTAGTCCCAGCTACTCAGGAAGCTGAGAGCAGGATTACTGGAGCCTATAAATTCAAGACCAGCCTGGGCAATGCAGCACGAAACTATCACTTAGACAAGTAATAAAACCAAAATTGTCTTGAACTCAACATTGGGAAAACCTTATAGCAAGTGTTGGATTTTGGCAATTCTGGAGCGTTTGTGGTTTATTTTCATTGTGGTGGGTGGTTGTTGCCATTGTACTTTTTCTAGTTACTGCCTTGCTATAGTGTGATTCTACTGAGTCCACATTTTTCTGTTTTTTAAGAAAAGCCAGAAATCTGGATTCTTACTGATTTCCAGATGTTTACGCAGCATTTTTTTTTAAAAGACCTATGTTGGTGCAAGAAAACAGATTGCCAATTTCTGATCCTTTTCTCAATTTTTAAATCTTGTAACAAAAATCATCCAGCATCACCTACTGAGATCTTTTGAGATATACTTGATTGTAGTGGGAAAGGAATCCAGTTGAATCTCTGGACATAGAAGATTGAGTAGTAGTGGGTCATGAATCAGATGGGCCAAGATCCATCCTTGCTAACTATATTGACAGTGAATTCTTGCCACCTTCAGCTTCTTCTTTCCTGAGGTCTTGATCCAGACAGTTGGCTTGAAACTGGATGGTTAAAGAGGATTTTAGAAAGTATTTTATAAAATATACAGCACCAAAAAACCCACTTATTTTTGCCCCAAGAATGTAACCAGCATGAATAGAAATGTTTCTGTCAGTTCATAGTTCTTAAGTTTTAAAGACCTGATTTACCAAATGAACTGAGGGTACGATTTGTTAAAATGATCTTGATATGTTTATTTTGTTCAATCAAGGTAATGAATTTTTACAGGAAGTTTCCTCATTCCATAGTACTGCATATATTCTTTATATATATTAAGAATATATCTTCGTTATATATACATATTATTATTATTTTTGTGATGCTGGGGATTGAACCAGGACTTCATCCATGCTAGGTCAGTGCTGTGCCTCTGACTGAGCTATATCTCCAGCCCTTCAAGGAAATATTTAGAACTGACATTTGGCTGTTCTGTTTGCTGGGGTCGTGGTGGGGTGTTAAGAGTAATGATTCTTACAATCAAATTTTCATAGTTTTGACTTTGCATGTTCATCTGTTTTGACTTTGCATGTTCATCTGTTTTGACTTTGCATGTTCAATCTGTTTAAGAACAGATTTCTCTTGTAAATGAATTCCATTTCTATGAAAGTTAAATCTTATAATTGAAATTGTACTTTAAAAATTGTCACAAAATATTAAAATGATTGTTGATTCTTGATCTAATCAGTTTCTGACTGCATTAGATTAGATTGAGAGGAAGTTACAGGCAGGCCTCCTGAACAAAGGAAGTGATTATTCTTTGAGGAAGGAATAATCTAGGTGGAGTAAGTTGAAGTATGTGCATATTTGTCATGTCAACTAGAATTTTGATGTAATAATTTTTCTTAATGTTACACATTTTATATGTTTTTAGTTTTTCTTTAAAACTTTTTTTTATATCAGAATTGTTAATCTCTTTACTGAGATGAGGGATTATAAAAGCTTCGAAAAGGTGGAGGATTTTGAAAGCTGTGAAATCTTAACAGTTGATTTTAACATATGAGAAGAGATTTTCCTACATTTTATTAAAGGTCGAATGAGTTTTGAACTGTTCGACTCCCCCCCCCATTTGTTATTTTGAGCATCAGTAAAGCTTACCATGACTCAGTTTATTACAGTTCATGGCTGCTGCCATCTGCCTGTCATTTTTCCTTTTTTCTAACATCATTTTTGGTTTGTGATTACTATAGGAAATGGTGAAAATTACCTTTTGGACACTCAGTAGTAGATAGAGGATAAAGGGTCATATTCTTTTTTTTTTTGTTGTTGCCATTTATAATTGAATACTCTTAAGTATATTTAGACAGAAAAGTATAAATAGCCTTGACCATTGGGCTTAAAAGTTCAGTAACAAATATCATTGTCAGTCTTTTGCATCAGAGTATTTGTTCCTTTCTCCCTTCTCTTCCTCCGTTCTGCCCTGACTCCCTCCCACCAGGGATTTTTAGAGATGTGTAGCTCTTATCCCTGTCTCCTGTATGACATTTTTTTATTTCTCCATATATTATCATTTTATTTTAAAACATTATTTTATATATTTTTTAAATAGTAAATATGTATATATATGTAACTTCCTCCCTTTTATGAGAAAAAAGATATACTGATAGAAAACAATTTGTTTTAAATAAGTAGAATTGTTATTTTGTGGGATAATGTATGTTAGCTAACATAATTAACTTACATAATTAAATGCAGTTTACTCTGGTAGCATTAAAATTTTGCTCAATTGTTCTTAGGGGGAGGCTTAAAGTAGAGCTTTGTCTGTTCAAAGGGAACAGTTATAAAGAAGCAAATGTGCTTTCCAAGTATTAAAAAGTCCACTATAAAAGAACGCAGTGCTTTTCTTTGAATATGAATGCTTGTTCTTTAAAAAATTGCTATTTATTGAAAATTTATTAAGGCACAAAAACATGTATAGGTGGAAAGATATAATTCCTATAAAGCTTCTTTGATAACTGTGTTTCAGCCTTCCTGTCTACCAGACCCCTTATCAGAAATTCAGGAAACCTTAGTAAAGTAGTTTTGCAGTTTGAAACTGAATGTTTGCTAGAAGTTTGGCAGAGTTGTTTTTCCTGTACAGCCCCAGTGGCATTTTAAATACTTTTGTTCCTCCTGTGTCAGGGAAAGCATTCAGGAAATACAATCTTCTGATTTTTAAATATATACTGTAGTTGCTTCTAGGCCCTTATTCAGTGATTTCCAGCATGTGGGCTGTGGGGGATCAGCAACCTAACCTAGTTTGTTTCCTGAATAAATAATACACATTATACTGTATTATACATACACATTTAGACTGTATGTATATATTTTGTAATTGATAGCATCTAGTTTAGAGAACACTAAAATCAGAGTGACTAGTGATCATGTATTTTATCATTGGATGCTGAGTCCTACTATTAGCACATTTTTCTGCTGCTTTAGTAAATATGAAGGGCTTGTGTAGGTGTCTTATATGGAAATATATGAAATTAAACCATAAGGGAGATAGTTCTCTTACCAAAGAACTGAAAATATAGAGATGTGTGCACGTATGTATAACGTCTTTATTATGATCAATCCCAGTGGAGAGGAAGAAGAAACTCCGCAGGTTTCTAGTAGTCATCTTTGCTTGCTGCCAGTTACCTTAGAGGTGGGGGTAATTGATGTGTATACCCTTCCCTTAGGCTCAACAACTGGATGGAAAACTTGAACCATGTCAAAAGTTATGCTAGGACCTTGAACAGGAATGAGCAGGAATAGATCTTTGTTTTCCTGCACTGGAACATGAAGAGGTGCTTGGGGCCAGATGATTGAATATATAGACTGCTGGTTCTTGTGTGGCTGTTCCTCAAAAAGGAAGTTGATGTAGGTTGGTGTCAGGTTATGTGGAGCCAGCTAAAAAACCCACTGTTTTTGTACATGAGTCCCATGGGAGAACACGTAGCTCTTGAATGATTTTTATTTTGGAGGGTAGGATATCGGTATGGACTGTGCTGGTTGGAGTGTGCAGTGCTGCCTAAAACTACAAGATGAGAGTGAAAAGGAGCATTTCCATTTAGGGTTTTTTCTTTTTCATTTCCTTTCTCTTTTTCCTTTTCTGTACTTCCTTTAACTGGTCCCTTCTTTTCTCTCCCTTCTCTTTTCATTCTCTCCTCCACTTCCCTTCTGATTAATAAATGAATTAATTAGAACATGAGTATTTAGTGAGTGATTTTTAGGTACCAGGCCTTGATTATACCGTTTTATAATTTGAGACAAGGTCCCATGTCAGGATAACATTCTATCAAGTTATGTGGAGAAGAGCTTCTAACTTATTTTAGGGGAAATAAAGTGGGAGGAAAACAAGCTATGCTTTATAATACCAGTCTTGTGGCTAAGTATTTTGGTTGTTGAACTGTGTATACTTTCTGTGAAACTATGTATAATTTTACTCTGCAATACATATATACACTTTAACATATATTTAATTTGGACTGTACTGTATATACTTTCACTGGTTGCTGCTCAGGTTTCATCAACTTTAAAATTCTTGGCCCTATCTGTTTGGCTGCCCTTTCATATAATGTGTTATTAAAATATACCAGGTTAATTCACCTCTGAGAGGCATTGTTTCACTCTAGTAAAACACATATTGGAGTCAGAGGTCCTTTCTGTGGCAATCTGTTCTCCAGCTTACCTTCAGCTCTTTCTACTTGGCCCCACTTTCCACATGAGCCAGAGTAATATAGGCCTGGCTCTGTAGTTGAATTAGTTGTGCCATTATAAGCAAAGTTACTTAACTAATCTGCTTAGACTTCACTTGAGATACAATCTTTTGTGAGAATTCTAGATCAAAAAGAGTTTCAGTAATTTTGTAGATGTTTTACAGAAGATTGGTGGCAAAATGGAATCTGTAATTTCTGATTTTTAGTATTGTATTACATTGCTTTTTCTATCATAAATATTTGTGGTGAGAATGAACTGAGTTAAATGTCAGCATACCTTCACAGGTATAAGATATCACAAAGTAAATTATTTCCACTTGCTTTCTATTGTCAAGAGATGTGTATGTTCCTATACATTGTTGATTCTAAAATCTTTGGAAGCAGAAATCATTTTTTTCATGTCTTTTTGTCCGTAGGCTCAAGGCCAGACTGCAATATATGTAGCTAGCTGGGGGCAGTAATAAATAGATGTCCTTTGGAACTGAAATTCTTTTCATTATTCATTTAGGGCCCACCTGGATAAATTTTCTAGTAAAATGTATATACTGCATGTTCAGGCCAGGTATTTACTACTTGTATTACAGATAGTATTCTGACTAGTTCACTGGGAAGCATATTAAGATTAATATTTAGATGAAAGTACTGATTTATGATGTTAAGTTTTTTTTTTTTTCCCTTCCTGTGACTTCAGGTAGTTGTCAGCTAAGAAAATTTAAGGTTAAGGAGTTAAAATTTGCTTACAATCAGATCTCACTCTTCTTAGCTCTGTGATTTTTGGTAATTTTCTAAATGTCTCCATACCTTAGTTTCTGTATTGTTAAGTTAGGCAAAATAATGATTAAGTTATGGACCATGGAATGATTTATTGGACCAACTAATGGACCATAGAATGATTACTCACATAAAACCATATGACATAGGTGAGGAAATGCAGGCATATAGAGATTCCCGATGTGTAGCGAGGGTGAAATTTGCACTTAGGTAGTGTAAGTCCAGAGTCCATTTGTTGTTGGAATTTAATTTTTTATGCTACTACTATAAGTTGTTCCAAAAAGTAAATGAGATACAGTATGAATTGTACTAAGTAGAATGCTTAGGTCAATTTTGGTTTTTATCTTTTTAGATTTGGGAATTGTGAATAAGGTTTTATGGGCTTTAGGGTAGAATTAGGAATAATAATTGTCCTTGGTTCTAAACAGCTTTGGCAGCTTTTTAAACTAAAAAGAATTGCAAGCCCTACCCCAGACATTCTGGGCTAGAATCTGCATTTTAAGAATCTGCATCTGTGATTCTTAAACTCTCAGAAGTATTACAGTAGATAATATGGAAAATTTCTTCCAACTCAAGGTTGTGAATGATTCTTAGATTAGTCTGCATAGATATTTCAGTGTTAATAGTTATATTTAACAGAAAACAGTCATATATTCAGGATTATTTTAGTGCAAGAATAGCTGTATAGATTTCTTTCTTTTTTTTTGGCTTCCATTTAAGGTCAACTCTTTTTAGATAATAACTGACTGATTTTGTGGAAGGTTTTTGATATGATACAAAATCACCTCAAATTCTATCCTTTATCATTTTAGGAATTAGAACTCATAGTAATTAAAACTCAAAAATTTCAAGTGGAGTGTGTTAGCTAATTTTCTCATGTTCCTAAGATAAAATACCCTACGCGCAAAATTAAGGAAAGAAAGGTTTATTTCGTTCATAGTTTGTGAAAGTTTCAGACCATATACAGTTGGCTCCAAGGCAGGGTTGCTTGGCACGGGGCAACAGTTCAAGGTGGGAGAAGACAGCAAGAGCAGCAAGAGCAAAAGTGGGCGCAGGAAGCAAACCTGTTTTCCTCCTTTCTATTGTAAGCAGGCTACCAGCCACACCATCTCCATGCCTTCTTTTTGCACAGGCTCAGGATGTTTACAAAGGATGGACCCTGGTCCCCTGTTGAGTCACTTAGTTAACCTTCTAAACTTCTGGAGTTGACACAATAACAGGGAGTTATATCAGATGTTTTGCTTTACTCATTTCACTTAAGAGATTCTATTAGCCAGTTATGATATGGGAACTCCAAGGATAGCATAATCTTTTGCTTGGACAGTGCACTATTCTGATGTCTAAATGAACAGTTGAACTTTTAAAATTAACGCTTATGAGATTAATAACAAGGCAACTGAGTACTTCACTCACTTGACTAGAAATGTTTAGTTTTGTTAGTTTTGGAATTTAAAATTTTCTTCTGGGGCTGGGAATATAGTATAGTAGTTCAGTGGTAGAGTGCCAAGGGGGCATGAAGCCTTGGGTTCAATCTCCAACACTGGGAAGGGGAAGAAAGAAGGTGGGGAAAGATGGGTAAGAACGCAAAGCTCTCAAATGGAATGAAGAAAATGGTTGTTCGGTATATTTTTAAATATGACTGGTGTCTGATTCATTTACTGTTCAATTGCTAGAACGTGGCATATGGCTGGTAGATATTCACAAATTTTGTCAAAGAATGGATTTAAAAGAATAATTTTGCTATTCTTTTCAAATAAAAAGTGAGAACTGTAGGACTTTGAAATACTGAGGTTTTAGATAAATTGAGGATCTCCACTTGTTAACTGATGCTTTGATTAATCTTCATCGTACAACTAATTGATTCTTTCCTTGAAAATTTGTGAAAGCTGCAATTCAGGCATGAATAAGTAAAATATTTATACAGTTATAACTAGGCACCTGTTAAAAAGGTAGAACACTGCTGAATATCTGAGGTATGTTGTTCTTTAGTTACGTATTCCTTTATCCCCAGAGATAGCCACTTCCCTTGGTTTTACTTTTAAACCTTTTAAATATATTTTTAAGCAGTAAGTTATTTAGTTTTGAAAAAAATGGCCAGCCAGTATAAATCTGCTGGTAAAGAAAGGGCAATACTGCTAATCTCACTGTGAGATTAAATCTCACTGGAGAAGGTAGGTTGAATAGAGTATGTGGATTAAATCTCACTGTGAGATTAAATCTCATTGGAGAAGGTAGGTTGAATCGAGTATGTGGATCATGTATGGTTTCAGCTTTCTAGGGAGTTTACTGGAACTCTTTTTTTGGTAAAGTCAGTGCTGTAGTGTGGATCTAGGTACTGGATGTTCAGAAGTATTATTGAAGGGATAGGGCTGCTCTGTACTTTATTCTAAATCATTACGTCTTGTTTTGGTGCTTAGAAGCAAGTCAGAGGAAACCACTTCTGTAAGTGAAGTATATGATCCAAGGAGGAAAGAATGAAGGCAAAGACTTCAGTAGCAGGCTTTCTGTCCTCTGGTTAAATGACAGGAATCTGATGAGGATGATAAAATATAAATGAGTAAGAGTTGTGCAGGTCCTGGGGTGGGGGCAAGGAATTAAAAAAATTAACTGAAGAACATAAAGATACGAATAAGTGGAGAAATAATTTCCTTTTTGCAGAAAGATTCAGTGTTACAAATTCTTCCTGAATAACTTTCACACAGTTTCTGTTCATTTATCGTCTGATCATTCAAAGCTGCTTCCATCAGTCCTCTGCAGTTGCTTTGTCTCTCTAGCACTTATCCCGAGATGATATTAGTATGTATATCCTTAGTCATGTTTTTCCATCTTCTAGAATGAACTTTTCAAAGTATGCTTGTGTTTCTTTTCTTCCTACAATGTGGACTTACAGGAGTATATTTTGCTCCTTGTATCCTCAGCACCTTGAATTGTGCTTAGCACATAGGATGCAGTCAATGACTGGTAAATGAATGAATGAATAAATAAAACTTTTCTTTCTCTCATGAGCCACAGCAATAATTGTCGGTTCCATAGTTTTTGGTCATTAGTTTTGTTTAGTTTAGCATCTTATAATGCTTTCTATTATTTTCTTTTAGTTCAGTGTCTGATTGTTTCATTCCTGTAAGACATTCTTCTCTGTGCTCCTTATGGCAGGAGGGGGACAAATGCTTTCTTTGTGTATCTCAAAGCACAAGGCAAATGGATGTAGAAACTTGTGGGATTCAAGACATTGATTCATAATAACTTAAATTACTAAAATCCAGTTCGACAAAAGGAGTATTTTACTGTATGAAACAGGATAATTTTGTGGGAAATAGGCTTTTTTTTTTTTTCTTAAAGAATGTAGATTCTTTGGATATGTGTTGTTGAACTTATGGGGAAATTTGGTAACTGGAAGTTGGAACTTTCGCAACTATAGTTTTATGAGCTTTTGCATTCAATTTGAGTAAAATCAAAACATCACAATTTTAAGTGAGATACAGATTTCTTACCTTGAAATGTTAATTTTTTAAAAAGGTCTCTTCTAACTCTCGTGAGGTAGTTTTAAAATGAAATACTAATCTAAATAAGTAAAACATTGCAGGTTACTTATTCTTTTATGTGTGCTTTTGTAAATACAAATATGCAAGTGTTTATAAACATTTTTCCATACTAACTTTCATTTAACAATCTGTGTAACTGTCCTGTACCTTTATTGTTGCTGATGTTCTGCAAATCTCTTTTGTGTATTGTTTGTTAGAGGTGAATTTCCAAGAGTATGTTACATTTCTGAAAGGAAATATTTTAACATTTACTGAAATAGTACCACTTAAGTTTAAAAAGAGAAATGTGAAACTATGTAAAAGTTTTGTTTTTTTTTCTAATATGGAAAATTATTTTATTTTTATTTTTTATTTATTTTTTTGCTTTATTTCAGGCCAGTCTATCCATATGGGGATGGGGAAGCCTTGGCATTGTCCTTTTTCTAATAACCTTTGGACCCTTTGTAATATTTTATTTGGCATTTTATATCCTCTGCTTTGTGGGTGGGTAAGTATACTCAATGATAATTTTACAGTTCATATGTTATTTTCTTATTCAGAATGAAAAAAATGACTGTGTAACTGGGAGTGTCATTTATTTATGAATGCAATTTTTATTTTTACCGAAGTTTAAAAATAGTTAAAATTGATACTCACTTGTACCAGAAATATGGTTGGTCATCTTCAGAAGTAAAATTTCAGTTTTTTTTTTGTGATAATATGGAAAGTTTTAAAGATTTTTAAAAATCATTTTGTTGGTATTTCCCTTTTAAAGTTGAAATCTTTTTATCTGTTAGGATACTAAAATAAGTAAATTGATTTGAGAGACACACCAAGTTTTGCATTGTTCGAGATTTGTTTCATTGATTAGACTTCAAATAATAATGTTATTTCTCCAAACAAATGTTACTTTGGTCTGGAAAGTTCAAATACCTAATTTTACAGTTTTCTCTTCATGGTTATTTTGTTTGCAATTTTTGTGTTTTCCCTTAAGTTTATAAATCTTTACAAAGGAGATTTTGGTGATACTTTATTATATTTTCATACAGTGCATTTGGTATCAGATGTGAACCATAAGAAAATAATAGAAAAGTGAAATTCTTGTTAGCCAGACTAATCAAGGTAGCTTAGCTGAAATAAGTATTTTGTTGTTTGTAAGTTTATGTGTGTTATATGATTAGTTGTGGAACACACACTTAATGAGTTTTTTTAAAAGTCTTTTGAGACCCCAAACATTTAGAGTCATCTGAACACACAGATTTAGAGGATTTAGCTGATTTAAATAGCATGTATACACACTGGCATGAGAGATACTGTGTAAGGTACTGAGTAGGTGGCTTCTTAGTGTGTTTACCACTTGTCACCTCTTCAGGATACAGATTTGAAAGTTGTATGTGTAGTCATTTTTTTGGGAGCATACCTACTGGTTGTTGAACAAGTGAGAGTTACTTAAATGGAACAGCTGTGTCAAAGACTCTCCATAAAGCAGTATTTTATGTTAGATTCAGTATTTTCATAATGAAAATATGATGTAATACTGATAGATATGATTTGGATACGGTGTACCGAATCAAACTTACTTTATCCACAAGATTCAGATGACATAGAGTTCAAAGTGTCTTTTTGATGATAAAGATGATTGAAGACCATAAAGCTCTGCAACCCAGCAGGCTAATTGCACTCATCAGTCACAAATTACAGGCGCAGCATGGCTGTATAGCTGCCTGTTTGCACCTTTCTTAACAGGGTCAAGGCTGCCTTCACTGATTGGAAAGGAGATTATTTTTCTTCACATGTTTCTCTGAAAGGGAGAGATTTCTTCTAATTCTACTAATTAAATAAACCCTTGGCAAGAGTGAAGGAAAAGTACTGTACTTTGGAAAGGGAGGAAATTGCAGCTTTAGATTGAAGGTAGGAACTGAGCCCCTGACAGGAGGAGGGGTGGAGAATCTTTTCTCTTTATTAAATGCCATATAAATTTGGGAACCAGAGGGTGATCACTCCATTTCAAAGTCATGGGAAATTTTGTTACTTCTTTTCTGAATCTGATAATTAATGAAGGAATAATTTCAAAAAATCTTTTGGATACTTAGAAAATTCTGTAAAATCTTCAGATAAGGTAGGCTGTAGAAGGGTGTAGGCAGGCTATTAGGGATGAAGTTCTTATTTGAGTCCTATGATGGGGTCTGATGTTCCAAGTTTGTGCTAAGTCATAAATGGATCTGACATTCTATTCAAGACTGTGTTGCTCTCAGTGAAGTTCACTGCTGTGATAAGGGTATTTCTACTTCCAGCAGACCTCTGAAACTCATCTCAGGAGGATTAGTTAATTAAGCATTCCCATATTACACAATTATCTTCAATGACTATCATAATTTCCTGAGTAAAACCTTTATTATTTGATCTAACAAGAGTGATTGTCCCTTCCTAATATGGTTTAATGTCTTATGAATTAAAAGAACAGAAAGAGGCTTTAAAGAGTCATTGTTAAGTCAAAGAAAGGCATTTAATAAATTTAAATTTTCTTAGTTTTGGTGGTTTTTTTTGTATGTTTTTAACAATGTGATTTTAATTTCTATTAAAAGCCTGAGAAGAATTTATATATTTTCTTATGGACCCACTTCCCCCTCTTTTTTCCTAGTAGAATTAAATTTTAAATTCCATAGTGTATACTTTTATAGTCAGAGTTAATCCCTTATTTTTGAATTTGAGGAAAACTTTTGGAAACAAAAATATGTTTTGTTTTTATTGTAGGATACAGTCAATACCGTATCATGGTTATATTCTGACCTTCTGTTATATTTTAGGGTTGTGAAATCATAACCTTTTTTTTGTACTTAAAACTCACAACTGATATTACTTATTAGGAACTCTGTAACTTCAAATGGTGCCTTAAGTTATCTTCCTGCTGTGGTATTGTGAGGAAAGGTTAATGGTTCATCAGTCTGTTTCCTATTTTGTTGTTTTTTTTTGTGAGTATGCTTAATAACCAGGTAAAACTGAAAGGGAGAGCCAACTTTAATCTCAGTACTAATCAGATAAATCAGAGATAGGTGAAATTTACTTAGAATTCTGAGGTCACCCTTTTAACCAAAATTCCAGAATTACTTACATGAACTGGTTTGACTTTATCTTTGTTTTCATAGTATTTGAATTTGAAGATCAGTGAAATGGCAGGTAATGGCAAAAAGCAGAAGACTCTGAGAATCTTCTTCCTTTTAGTAGTTGACAGTAACCCCATTTAATATTTTACTGTTCTTTTTTCTCACTAGAGTCTTTGAATCATTTAAGGTTAGTACGCACTCATTGTAAGATAAAAATTTACTTTTCTTCTTTGCAGGGCTTTAGCTTATTGGCAAATTTTATATATAGGAAATAGTGATAACATTTATTCAGTATTTACTGAGTCCTAGTTCTAAACCAGTATCTAATTCTTTGTTTTAAAAAAATAGTTAAGCTTTGGAGATACGTTTACATTTATTTTCTCAATTCCAGCTTTATTTTAAAACAACACATAAATTGGATCATTTTCTCCTATATAACCTTTGTTTATTCTATAGCCATAGTGACAAGTTATATTAATAATACCTCACATTAGTTAATAGAATTGTAGAGTTGTGTGAATTAGCTATAGTTTTAGATCTCATTTGTTATTATCCTTATTAGTAGTTAGCCTGTTTAGTATTTAATGAGAGCTAGTTTTTCTAAAGTGTAAAAGCTGAGATTCTTTATAAAGTAGATGAGAACTTTGAAAGGCATTATATAATTTATAAAATATTTTTAGTTGTTTCACATTTCAGAACATAAACAAAATCTCTCAATTTCATGCTTTTCCAAAGTTATAGACTGAAGTTTTTAATGAATAGTAAGCTACAAATTCTGAAAAATATGCCGTGTAATAGATGTATAAAATTATAGAAATACTTTGTTTTCATATCTATCATGAATTTTTCTTTCTAGGGGTTTAGTGGTTACTCTCCTGTTTGGAAAAACAAACTCAGAAAAGTACCTAGAGCAGTGTGAACACTCATTTCTTCCTCCAACATCAACTGGGATTCCTAAGGTAAGTAGTGTGAAGGAATGTGAAATTTCAACATTCAGTTCTTTGTGGAGGCAGTGATAATGTTCATCTGTATTATGGCTTGACAGATTTCCCCAGTATCCACTAATGTTTATTGTAAATTTATGGGAGATTTTCTGGTTATACTTAGAAAATACATAATTTTAAAATTTCACTTTGAAATATGAATAGTTTTAATAATTCAGGCCTGATTTTTATTATCTGGAATGATGGCTTTTTTGAAGTATTAGATTTTATAAGTACAGTTGGAATTGAACTTCAGATATGCAGTACCTTCAATTCTTCTTGTGGGATGGATTGTTTTGTCTCACGTGAAGAATACAAATCACCTGTTGTTGATGGAGGGGCTTTATAGTCATATGTGAAGATATAGGAGATGCAGAGGTAAGTTTCTTACATATTGTCTTACATTATAGTCCCTCCCTCCTGCTGACTTCCATATTGATAAACTAATGTTTTGTAATACTTACAACTTGTTTAATTATCTGAAACATTTTCCTATCTTTAGAACTTCTGTTAATAGATATTCTTTGGGTTTGCTTGCAAGCCTTTCTGAGAGTGGGCTATTTTTTCGGAACATTTCTTAGGCATCTATATTGTACATTTATTTGAGCGGCATATAGCATAGCAGAAAATATTTTAAGAATTAAGATCCTAAATGGTAATAAATCATGGCCAAGACTGGTTATATATCTTTATACCCTATTATTTATTAGATGGTATAAAATAATTTTAGATGATTTTCTTCACTCCATGCCGTTTGGTATAAAATGATTTTAATTTGCTATTGCAAAAGTATGTTTATGAAGAAAATCTTAGAGGTTTTATGTTATACTTTGAAGCTTATATTTTATATATAGTCATAATCATTTTGATATGTTCTAAGAAATGCATTACCTGATGCTTTTGTTGCTGTGTGGATATGATCAGTTGCAAATACAGAAATCTAGATGGTATAACCTACTATACATCTAGTCTGTATAGTGTAGGTTATCATTCCTAGACTGCAAACCTGTGTATGTAGTATGTTACTGTACTGAATTCAGTGGCCATTGTAACACAACGGTAAGTATTTGTGCTTCTAAGCATATCTGAACATAAAAAATATATAGAAAAAATAGAGCCTGAAAGATAAAAAATGGTGTACCTATACAAGCCACTTGCCAAAAATGGAGGTTTCAGGACTGGAATTTGTTCTGGGTGAATCAATCAGTGATTGGAGAGTGATTGTAGAAGTCTAGGATATGCTGTACCCTACTGTAGACTATAAGTACTGTATACTTTGGCTACAATAAATTTGTGAAATATATTTTTATTTCTTCAGTAGTAAAATATTTTTATTTCTTCAGTAGTAAATTAAGTTATTGTGACATTTTTTACCATATAAACTTTTTAATCTTTCAAAACCTTTTACTCTTATACTGATACTTTTTTTAAAAACACATACATGAAGGCACAAGCACGTATATTATTCTAGGCCTAAACAGGGTCAGGACCATCTGATGTCAGTCTTACTCTCTGCATCTTATCCTCTGCATCTGTAGGATCTTCAGTGACAGTGACATGTGGCACTGTCACCTGCTGTGGTAACAGTGTCTTCTGGAATCCCAAGAGGTGGAAGAGGGATAGTATCCAGTAGAGTTACTAATTTGACTCACCTGAAGCACTCATGTAATATTTTTGAAGTTTCACTTAACTATGAGAACAGTATACCTGTACATTTTTAATTTGCCCACATCCTAAATAATGGTTACTTATTTGACTACATTTTTGAAGGTAGGTTAGATTTTCCTTTTCTAAATGTCTGGTTTTGTTAACTTGAGAAGTCACATTTGCTTTATATTAGCACTTATTGATTTGAGAGTAGTGAAGGGCAGTTATAATGAGTATTCAGTTTGAAGTAAACTGGAGAGATTTTTAAATCAGGAAACTGCTCAATAAAATATGGTTTTCTTTAAGTGCTTAGAAGAAATGAAACGGGAAGCCAGGACTATTAAGATTGATAGAAGACTGACAGGTGCCAATATAATTGATGAGCCTCTTCAGCAAGTGAGTTTCAGTATGTGGTGGTTGAATTTCATATATTGTGTGCTAAGTATATTTCTTCTGATGATACTAGGGTATACCTTTTTGTTATTTAATATTCTTGTGGAATTTTATAATAATGTTCTTTTTGAATTTTGTACTAAAAGATGCTGTTGCATTTATTTGCTTGTTCACTGATTTGTTCATTCTTTCAAAATGAGCGCTTGCTGTGTTGCCCTGGTTGGTCTTAAACACATGTACTTGAGTGATCCTCCTGCCTCAGCCTCCTGAGTATCTAAGATTATAAGCATGCCCTTGCTTTCTTATGTACTAAGCACATATAATGAGGTGGATCATTTAATATAAAACTTTTCTAATAGAATCTGCATTTAGAAAAAATTTTGATGCCATTTGATGATGTTTCTCATCATTAAAAGTATAAAATTATAACTTGCTGATGAACAAGCTTAGTGGTTGTACAAATTAGACTTTTTTTATTTTACATTTTAAATGTAAATGTTACATTTTAATGTAAAATGTAAAATGTTACACTTTAAAAAATGAAAGTACTTCGTTTGATTAAAAAGTGCTTGAAAGGGCTGGGGATATAGCTCAGTGGCATAAGCACCTGCCTGGCAAGTGCAAGGTCATGAGTTTGATCCTCGGTACTGCCAAAAAAAAAAAAAAGTGCTTGAAAATTGGAATCAGGTATATTCCTCCCCAAATTTTTTTGTTTATGTTTTTGGTTATATGATCATTGTAAATAATGTGTACTTCAAAATTTTAATAATTTATTCTATAAATAAACTAGTATTTAGTTCATCCAATTTGTAAAAGTTATATATTCAATGTATTAGTTGCTGTTTATGGACAAATTGAATATTGTAGGCTGTATTAGATGTAGAATTAAATAAAGTGTATCATTTTTGTAGTTAAGACTCCAATAGATCTTTTGATACGATCTTGGAAAAAATTTTTTGAAAATTAGTGTTTATCTGCATTGTTGTATCTCATTCCATCAGCTCGTTAAAACTCTTTGTAGCCGGGCATGGTGGTGCATGCCAGTAATCCCAGGACTCAGGAGGCTGAGGCAGCAGGATTTTTGTGAGTTTGAGACCAGCTTGGGCTACAAAGTGAGCTCAAGGCCAGCCTAAACTGCATAGCGAGACCCTGTCTCAAAAAGACAAAAAACAAACAAAAAAACAAAAAAATCTCTTTATAAAATGCACAGAATTGAACATGTATTTTTTTTCTCTAAACCTTTTTTTACCTGAATTTGGGTGGGGTTTGTTAATGTTTTATTGTTTAAAAGATTTGAGCAGTGAATGAGTTGGGATACCAGGATAATTTAAAGGACTTGTAAGTTTTTAGCATGTTGATATTTTTATAGTGAAGGCAGGTATTACTACTATAAGAGGAAAAGAAAATATATAAATTGGCAGATACTCATCTTTGCTTTTTTTTTTTTTTTTTGGTTTTTCTCCGGTACCAGGAACCAAACTCATGACCTTGCGCTTGCCAGGCAGGCGCTTTTGCCGCTGAGCTAAATCCCCAGCCCCTCATCTTTGCTTTTAATTTGCACTTTCTTTGTAACTCCTAAAAAGTTGTAATTTTTTTCAATTATTTTTATTATAGGTTATCCAGTTTTCCTTGAGAGATTATGTCCAGTATTGGTATTACACACTAAGTGATGATGAATCTTTTCTTCTTGAAATTAGGCAAGCTCTTCAAAATGCACTAATTCAGTTTGCTACCAGGTAAGGTTGCTGCATTGTATTTATGCAGAAAAATTTAGATACATTCTTTACTCCAATCGGGAAAGAACCTGTTGGTATCGGGGGAGGGTTGTTAATTAAAAGGTAAGTAGAACAGTCTGTTATATTGTATAATAATTTCCAAATTAAAGAACTGGAATCCTTACAAACTTAAAATCCTAGTCTTGAGGTTTTTAGAAAAATGTCTTAATAAAGCTCTGCTGTCTGTCTGTATGTCAATTTTTGGCATACAGGGCCTAGATAATGTTTTATTGCTTAAAAGATTTCGGCAGTGGATGAGTTGGAGACATAGCATCGCCTGTCTCCAGCTTACAGTGTTGAATAGGGCTTTTTAAATCAGTAATACATTTTTCTCCCTCTTCTATAGATACTCTTGCTTTATTTGGGTGTTATGGCAGTAGATTGGTTTTGGTGTAACTATTCTTCCTCACTGCAATTGCACTCTTAACTGTTCTGTTAACATTGGAACCTACTACTGAAAGTCCTCATAGAGGGAGGAGAAGCAACCAAAAGAACAATAAGTATTGTAATACCTGTCATATTTGCATCCCTCAGTTTATTGTCAGGACCAAGTCTATCTCTTTATTTAACTTCTGTTTTGAGCCAACTTTGTATCAGCCAGGTGCTAGGATTATAGCAGTGAATAAAACACAGTTATTGCTCATCTGGGTGAAATGAAAATAATATGTGTACTAGTGTGAAAATTATGGAAGAATTTAGAAATATAGTCTTTTTGCTGTCCAACAACGATGATTTCATAGATGAGGAAGCTTAGGTCTGGAAAGGTTATGGGGTTAGTTTGGAGTTAGCTAGTGAGTTAGTTGGAATTGAAATTTGAATGTGTATAAGAGTCTAGTGCTCCTTCTCCCACCTGCACTCTTGTGTATTATGATCTAGGTTATTAATCCCAGTTCCTGTTCTTCCTTTCTGCAGAGATCTCCCTGCTTTTGATCCCCAATCACTTTCTCTTTTTGCTTCATATTTTTTTTGTCTAACATTCTGTGATGTCAAATATGGTATTTGGGTGATTATTTGGAAAGCCAGGGTTCATCCAACTTAGATTTATCTGAATTTAAATTTTTACTTGGTCATGAGCCTTGGGTTTTGGCAAACTAAAAAGCTGATAGTAACTTCTTTAAAGGCCTTGAGGCTAAAGAACAATGTCAAGGCTCTTAGCCTACTGCAAAGTTCAGTAAATATTTGTTGGTTTGTGCCTTCTGTGTAAATGACTTCCCTGTTTTTCTGTTAGTATAAAAATACTTGTCTTAGTGGAACCTCCACTACTGTTTCTACTGCCAGTATCAAAAAATTAATTCTGTTTCCAGTCACTTAGATACTTAAGTGTTTGTTCCATGCTGTCTGCTGTACACTGTGAAACATGTGACAGGCACATATCATCGCCTGTCTCCAGCTTACAGTGTTGAATAGGGCTTTTTTAATCAGGCAACTGCAAACCTGAAAATACACAGAAAATATTCTCCCTCCCTGTCAATGAGTGCTTCCATAGATTTGACTTTTACAATGGACCTATAAACTCAAAAAGATTAGAACCATCAAATACATGTTCGTGTTTAATTATCAACTTCGAGAAACAACTGTAGAACTAAATTTTGAGGAAAAATGGGAAGAAATAGACATAATTTGAGGCTAATGTCCTGGATTTGAGTGTTAGCAGTATTACTTATTAAGCCCTGTGGCCTGTAATGGGCAAAACACTCAGTTCTTTGAGTCTGGAGATGAGAACCCATATTCCCTTATCTTATCAGGTTGTTAGGGTTAAATGACATCACATGTACTTTGTAGTGTTTACAGTAATAACTTCTTATTTTAACAGTACCTGTTTTTCCAGTAGCAGTTTGGAGAGGGAAGCTTTCCTTAAGAACCCTTGAGTTCTCTTTACTGTGGAATCTGTGTGAGTTATACTGAAGTTATACTGAAACTCATAAGAATGAATCCTTGATGATAAGTGTATTTTATTCAAATAAGATATTATAACATAGGACAGAGAGCCCTGGGCTAGTTGTCAGAAGATCTGTATTACAATCCTGTCTTTACTATTAAGTTATAATATATTTAGAAGAAAGTTTCTTAATATTTCTGTAAAATAAGGATACTAGAATTTGTTGCAAAGTCAGACTTTTGGGGCACAAAGGAGATGATAAGAGTGAAACATTTTGTAATGTATTCATCACCCAAGAAATGGCATGTGCCTCAGTCATTTAGCACATAGTAACTGTTGAGTGAACATCAGCTTTGCTTTTATTGGTGTTACTACTGTGTTCCTAGGTTATGTATACAGATTCTGTGACCTTAGCTTTCTTAATGGAGACAGAGGCAAAACAGGGATGACAAAATTACAGGACATGAAATGGAGAGAGATTAAGTATTTATGTTGTAGTGAAAACAGTTCATCATATAGAAATAGAGTGAATTAGAAGATTGATGCAGATGACCTTCTATGGATTGAGGTTGAAACTCGTCCTCAAGAATGGGTCTACTGACATAGACAATTGAAAAACAGATTAGGAAAGAACAATAGCATAGACAAAGTTCTAAGAACGAGGATAAGGGTAGTGTGGTAGAAACTAAGGAGATTCAAGTGAAGAAGGAAAATGTTCACTCTTGAAAGTGAAATGTGATTACAGGATTCCTTTATCTGTATTAGCCTTAGTCCTAAGTTTAGGGGAAGAAAAATATATTCTAGTGCCACTGTGTTTCTTCCTGATGAGTTTTCTTCTGGAGAGAGGTACAGATGAGTAGGGTCCAGGATTCACTGGCTGTGTTACTAATGTTGTAGCTTGCACTGGTGCTTATTTTTTATTGTTGAATAATACTCATTGTATAGCTGTATTACGTCTTGTTTATCTGTTCATCAGTTGATGGACATTTCTGTTATTTGTATTGTCTGGATCCTGTGAATAATGCTAATATGATTGAGTACTTTAGAGAAATGTCTGTTCAAATGCATTCTCCATTTAAAAATTACTTGTCACTTTATTACTGAGTGTACTATCACCTGTTTGTGTAAATATGGTTTTATTGGATAGTCACGTCTTTTTTTATTAATGTAGTTTATTGGTACATTTTAGCCATACATAATGATCACATTCATCGCAGGAATTTGTACCTGTACATAATATAACTTGATTCTTTTTTTTCCCCATTCAGCTACCCTCCCTTTAATCCCTCTTCCCCTCCTTATTTACAAAAGCTTTGCTTCCATTTTTCCTTCTTTTCTCATTTTTTTTTCTTTTCTTTTCCTTTCCTTCCTTTCCCCTCCCGCCTCTTTAGTTCCCCGTCCCATTTGATCATTTGCCTCCTGTTTCACAATACCCATTAAGTCCTGTCATTTGTGTTTTGTTGATAGCTGCTTTTGTGTTCTAATAGTGGAGTTAACTAGTTATGACAGAGATAAGATGGCCTGTCCGGTTGCCTAAAATAGTTAATATTTGGCTCTTTTGCAAAATCATTATAGATCTCAGGCAGGCATTTTTGTGGCTATTAAAGCTTTTAAGAAGCAGTATTAAATATATAAGAAATATATTAGAATGAAGATCATAGGAAGTAGTTTATGATAGATTATTTCATTGGCATAAACTTTGCAAATAAATATGCATTTACAGTGATCTTTTGATTGTAGGTTTATGGCTAAGTATAGCTAATTCAGAAAAGCTAAAGACTGTTATAAAACAGGCATTCATCACTTTATAGCCTGACGTAGATAAGAACATTTACTAATCCGCAATAACAATGTACAAGATGACTACTTTTAAAAATTGCCTTTTCTCTTTTCTGTTCTCTGTGTTATGAACCCAGGTATAAGTTGTCTTGTATTGTTTTGTTTTCCTTTCCCTTTCCTATTTATTATTTTATTTTATTTTATTTTTTATTTTTTGTAGTGCATACTGGGGATTTAACCTGCAGAACACTGAGCTACATCCCTAACCCCTTCATCTTTTATTTGAGGTAGAGTCTCAAATAATTAGTAAAATAAGTTTCTGAGGCTAAACTTGTGATCCTTACAGATAAAGTGTTTTGTATAGTTAGTAATTATGTATCTTCAGTGAGTTATCTTGAAATGAATGTTTAATACCTTGCTTTGTACTTGATAGTGTAATGAATATTGGTATTCAGAAATTCTTTATAGATTTCCCATTTGTGACTTACATGTTTATTTTTTTCCATAAAACTTGTATGTGCATCTCAGTTGGCTCTAAATGTTTCATTTGTTGGATAAATGTTACTAAAACTTTTTTTTATTAAAATGGCTAATATAGCTCGGTGTGGTGGTGCATGCCTGTAATCCCAGCATTTGGGAGGCTGAAGCAGAAGGGTTGCTGTGAGTTTGAGGCCAGGCTGGGATATATAGTGAGCTAAAGACCAGCCTGCACTGCAAAGTAAGACCCTGTCCCAACACTTCCCCCGAAAGAAAGAAAGAAAGGAAGGAAGGAAGGAAAGTAAGGAAGGAAAGGACGAAGGAATGATGGATCTAGTTGCTGGGTATGGTTGTGCATGCCTATAATTCCAGCACTCTGGAGCCTGAGGCAGGAAGATTGCTGTGAGTTCTAGGCCAGCCTGAACTACCTAGCGAGACTGTCTCAAAAAACAAAACAAAACAAAATAATAAGTAAAATAAAATTTATTTCTATTAAAAAAATGAAATGGGTAACATCATAAGATTAATTTTTTAATATTTTATATTATGTTTTATAGGATTCCCCCATAGCCTCAGGTTATTATGCTTCTTTCCCCTTTACTATAGCTTGACTAAAACTTCTAGCTCTTGTTCTTTATCATTAACTCTTGAATTGAAACAGTGCTTTTTGTGTGTTCCTCTGTATAATTTATTTATTCAGAGATTCAAGTCCTTTACTTTATCTGGATCTTGGACTTTCTGAAAGTGTTGGACCACAGGATATAGAACTGGATTTTTTATACAGTGTCCTAGTTGACTAAAGACTATTTCCTTAAATATGGTTATTTAAAACATGTGCGTTTTTCTGTTTTTACCAATTTACTTAAATTTATATAAACAAGAGGTTTTGTTTTGTTAAGGTTGTGAAGCTAGGAACCCTGGTTTGCTTAAGGAAACTTTGGTCTGTCTTTGTCACCTAGAACGTGTAGTTTAAGGTTGGCTCTGCATTACAGAGATCTGTGGTAATTATTTAAAAGCTCTCTCTATTCTAAAACACCAAGGTTCTCTGTTCAGGTTAATACTGATCTCGATTTGTTTGTTTTCAATCTGTCTCCTCTCCAGACTTTCACCAACATGTTATACCACACTGCACAGTTTGAATACAATTAGATAAAAACTTATTTTTAAAAGTATATGAAGGTTGCTAATTAGAGTTATTTGCTTTGGGATTAAAATATTTTCTGATCATTTATTTTACTAGTAGGAGTCTTAAAAGTAGGATAATAAAATTTATTTGATCTTTTTAATATATTTCTGTTTGGCCAGATTTCTTGATTTCCAACATAAAAGGTATTTATTAGACTCATATTTTTTGATGACTTCTTGATGGCTTATATCAGTGAAACTTTAATAAAAATCTTTTTATTAAGCAAACATTGAATATTGAATGCATAATCAGCCATTAGTTTATTTATTAGCACTGAACATGAAACAGGAAGTACGGCACATAGTTGATTCTTCCATGACAGTACACAGCTGGGAGGGGTACTGGAGGAGTCAAGGGAATGGGGCAGAATATTTGTCCCTAGAAAGTAGTGAGACTTATTCTTTGTGTGGTTGCTAATATAGCTCTTATTAAGGAATGATTTCTCCATATATTTTTGAGGATTATATTAGAGAGTACTAATAATTTAATATAATGGAAATTTGTGAAAAAAATTATTTTAATCAGTATGGATAGCTAAATCCTTAGATAATAAAAGCAGGGAGAAATGTACTTGAGAGATTATTATGATAACATGTAGTATTTATGAATGAATTAAAGTTGGAAAGGGGAAAATTTATTTTAGTGGTTTTAGGGTCAAGCTTATACTTCTGTGCCTATAGGATTTTGTCCAAATTCAATTTCAGAGTGAGTTTTTGACATTAACAAAGTAGTCTTCATAGGACTCTTGAAATTATCGAAAGGTTCTGCCTGGCAAGCGTGAGGTCGTGAGTTCGGTTCCCGGTACCGGAGAAAAACCAAAAAAAAAAAAAAAAAAAAGAAATTATCGAAAGGTTGAAACAATTATACATTTTTAAAGAGTATATCCTTTCTCATACTAAATTATGAGGGGAAGTTAGAATCTGATTTAGTTGTTTGAGGAAGAAGGCTTTTGCTCTCATAGGCTACTACTTGCTCAAAATCACCCCAAAGATGCTGTTAAAATTACTCAGAGAAAGTAAGAATTGTTTTGTATTGATCATTTTAAAATTCTTTGTTTTTTCTATAGAAGATATACAAGATGAATACATATTAAAGTTTTTTGTGATTGCTTATTTTATTTTGACATTATTGATTAATATACCTTTAAAAAGGCCTTTGTTGTGTGTGTGTGTGTGTGTGTGTATACCCTTTTCTCCCAAGAGATCCCTTTCAGTTCTAAAATAGCAAGATTGTGTGTGTGTGTGTGTGTGTGTGTGTGTGTGTGTGTGTGTACAATCGTGCAATATATACTATACCAGTGGTGGTGAACCTATGGCATGCATGCCTGTGGTAGGCTGTTTGTATCAATGAAAGCTCTAAAAGGATTGCCATCACTGTATTATTACTGTGTTAGTCTTACTGTTTTTAATAACGTCTTTGCAGTTGTTGTGAAAAGATAATGTGACATCAAGAAAATAACATTTCTTATAGGATTGTTTCTATGAGAAAATTAGCTTTTATTTTTATCATTTTGACATAAAGCACCTTTTCCAGGAAAGTATTCTGTCATGAATATGAAGATTGCCTTTATTGCTATACGGTCACCCTCTTCTCTGGTCAGGCAAGGCTACAAGATGACAGTTGCGTGTGTCTGCTATGCTCATTCCCCTCCTTTGCTCACTCATGTACCCCCTTTTCTTCTGTATAGTATTACTCATACAGAATTTAAGTGCAGCCTCCTTCAAAAGCCTATTTATGTTACACCACATCACTTAATTTTTCTCTACTTATTTCTGTGTTCTTCAAGAAAATACTCAAATCAAAGTATGATATACTGACCAGTACCTTTAGAATTAAATCTAGGCTGCTAGACTACTTAGTATTATACCATTGTCGAATTCTGTTCCCTTCTTTTGAGATTTAAGCTTATCCAAATTCAGTTGTGTGATGTGTAGGCCCCGCCTCAGAGAATCTAATTTCTTATTCTGTTGTGTGACTTGAGGAGTGGTGACTTAGAGGAGAAAAGGTAAATCAATCATGTTAAAAAGTTGTGTTTATTTTTAAGCCTGTGTATTTCCAGTTACAGTTTTCATTACCATGAATTTAATTAATTGCTAATTTTAGATGAAAGGAATATGAATATGCAAGGTGTTTCTCTGAAGACGAAGTTACTTGCTTTGGAATTATCAAAGCTAGTTGAAGATTATTGTTCAATTAAGTATACAAAAGATGACTATAAAAGATTACAAGAAAGTCTTAAAAGGACCTGCATTCAGATTTATTCGCAGATGTCTCTGGTTTTCATGTTACTGTAAAGAAAGTGGGCATGATAGCTTTCACATCATGTAAAGAATTTATGCTCTGTACAAGACAAGGGGCTTAGTACTGCTCAACAAAACAGTCAGTCTTAATCCTTCATTGATTTATATATAATTAAATTAAAATGAACTATTTGCATTACTCCTATTGGTCAAATATTTAGATTTTCCTGTTGATCAACAATTTTTCATATACTTTGTGTGTGTTCTCTTGTATTATTTATTTGATGTAATCATAATAAAAAGCTGTAAGTGTTCTTAGAGAAAATAAACTCTGGGAACTGCTCTGTCTTGTAGAATTTTCTAGCTAATGAATTGCTGTGTCTTCTATTCAAATCAGGGACATTTGTGTTAGTCCAGTGCTCTTTGCAGAAATACTTAATTGAGTGTGGTGGTGGTTTGTGTTGCTATTGGGGAGCTGTATTCTGCTTAGAAAAGATGGCATATTGAAACAGTTTATGTGATCTCAGTCTCAGCCCATATATTTGTGATGTTCCTTGCCTTTCTCAGGACTAGTACTAAGTAGCTTTGGGCCAAAAAGAGCTTTGCAATACATGTGCTATTTTAGAACCTGAAGTAGTATCAAAGCAACAGTTCTATGTGCCTCTTGTAGCCATTCTCCAAGCACTTGCTGAAGAGTGCTTTGGCCCTGAAAGAGGAATCAGTAAATCAGTATGTATTGAGTGCTTCCAGTGTTAAGCATATTTCCTAGCACTGGGGATATAGCTGTGAATAAAACAGATACAATCGAATAAGACAAAGGCCATACCTTCCTGAGTTTTGTTTTGTTTTTTATTCTAACAATGAAAGTATTTGCTTCAGGTTTTAATGCTACAAAAAGTGAAAAGTTTGGAGGTATTAGAAAATAAAACTGGCGAGTCAGACCAAGTAAATGAACAGTGGAATAGTCTAGTCCTAAGGAAAAGTAGAGAGGGTGTGAGTCAAGAAGTCTGCTACATGTAAGTGACATTTTAGATACACTCTGCAGTGTAAGTGGGACTTTCAGGTAAATGTGGGACAAAGAGAGGTATTCGTGGAGAGGATAGGGTTGAGCAGACTTGGCAAAGACACTTAAGTGAGAAGAGGCATTTTTTAGTTTGAGAAATGGAAAGAAAGCATGTGTGTCTGCAGACAGGGAGGGAGAGGTTGAACTAGGTGAATGATGAGGAAATAAGCTTGGGTACAAGTGTGCAGGATCTGAGAGATTGGATTCATACTAAGTCCTGAGAATAAAGGGAAGATATTGCAGAGTTTTTAATACTCATTGTGCGCTGCTGTTCCTGTTTTTTTTTTTAAAAGATAACTCCGGCTGCTTTATGAAAAATGGGATGGAGGAGAGACAGTAGATGTGGGAGGCTTGGTTGTAGGATAGTGGTGAGACGTAGGATGGTTGTGTTAGGGATAGGACATGCAGTATTTTAAGCTCAGAGAAAGTGTATTTTGCTTTTGTGCTCTAGTTAAGACTTAATTGCTTGTTTTATTTCTATTTCCCCTTTTTAATTCCTTCTTGCAACCATTTTGTTGAGATGTTCATGCTTCAGTGACCTAACGTACATTTTACTTTTTAAGTTTGATTTTATTCTTTATTTTCTCAGCCATATGTTCTGGTCACTTCCTTATCACTGAGATGAAATACCTAACACAACTTACAGGAGAAGTGACTTTGGCTCACAGTTTTTACAAAACTCGTCTGAGGTGGCAGGCTCCAAGGAAGGAAGTGAGTGATGGATAAAAGCTGCTGCTGTTGTAGTGGTCAGAAAGGAGAAAGGAGGGCGGAGCTGGTCATTTTGCTAGTGACCTGCCTCTGACCTGGCTCTGCCTAAAGCACATGCAACTACTGAACTCATTAGTAGTTGAATCTAATCATCTTCCAAAAGCCCTGCCTCTGAGGACATGAGAGTTTTAGGGGACATTCTATATCTAGATCATAACACTGAATAAGAAATAAGACCTTATTCTCAATTCAAGATATGACAGTTTTAAAAAAATGAAAGTGTTGGTAATAGGATTCATTGTGTAACATTCCACATGTTTACTAGACTACTAGATGGGGGAATGTTTTAAACAAAATGAAAAAAAGCTTTGACTGTGGGCATAATGTAAGAATAATTGATGTAAAGAGGTACAGTTGAATGCTATGTTGTGAATACAATAGAAGGAAGTGTGACTGCTACATAACTGGGTTTATTCGTATTCACATTCCACTTTGTATATATTTATTGTACATCATAATTTTAAGAAGTACTTCACTGTCATCAATTTTGTTAATTTCATTGAAACAAATGTTATTAGAAATGCTTTGTGTATTTCTTTTATTTGTAAGTGGGAAGCAATATACTATTGTTGTTCTTACTAATTTAGAAAAGTTCCTTCGAATTAAGATTTATATTGTGTTTACTTGTAGCCATTGGAGAAAAATCAAGAAGTGGGGAAATAATGACCTTGGGTAGAGAGACACAATATTGGTTTGCCATTTTCTTCACCTTCACCGCGTTTCTGTACTGCAAATATAAATCTGTGGATTTAAAACTAGTTTTTATATAATGTATTATATTTGCTTGTTGATGCTATTCATTTTTAATGTCATTATATCCCCTACAATGAATTGAGATGGTTTTGAATTGCCTTTAAAAGGGGTAAATTTTATTTTGTTCGAAAATTACAGTATATAGAATTTACTGTGAAACAGAATAAAACATTGTTCTGTTTTCTTCTAAATTTGTTCAAATGAACCATTTATGGATTAACAAGGTAGTAGTGGCCTGTACTAAATAAATTCTCCTTTCATAGAATTTTCAAGTATGGATGACTTTGAGTAAATAAACATAACAAAGGTTTTTGAAAGATGTGTTCCAAGATTGTGAATTTATTTATTTATTTTTTTAATAAAGATTCAAAGGACTCTAGGACCTGCTAGGTTTGTTTTTATTTTAGATTTCATGTGGAAGCTGTTGTTACCTGATTATATAGTTATGTGCCTGGCTTTTATATTCTAATTAATGTTAACTGTTTAGATCTTTGAGCTGGGGGGTACTTTACGTATTACTTTGTTTCCGTGTTCATAGTTTAGTCTTTTCATTTATATAACAAACCATAGTGTGCCTTTGAAAATACTAGTATATAAGTAACTCTTTTTGAAAATAGCCAGCTGTTGTTTTCTCAATGCCATCAGCACTCTTTAAAGTTTCCTTTCAAAAAGTGACAGTAATCAACTGCTTCCCTAGTTTTTATTACATCCGTGTTGGTAATTATAATCAATTATTGCATACTTTTCTGGCTCCCCCGGTGCTCTCAGTTCACCCATTGCACAATATCTTCAAGAACAGACCCCTTGCCGTCTATCAACTTAGTATGTTCCAGAAAGGGTGAATTGATGATAGTGCTATTTAAAGAAAAACAATATTGAGAAAAATGTTTATTTAAAAATATTATTTGACCGAAGAAGAGATGTAATTGGAGAGAGGCCCTTGACTCACAAACTTAGTTTGTTCCCGAGGGCTGGTTGTAACTTAAATTGTCAATGGAAGGCTCAGGGCTCAGGCTTCTGTACCTAGCCTTCAAAGTCTCTCTCCTGTATATAGCAGATTGCAGTGTCCTTAGAGAGTTTGGCCCAGGATTTCTCAATTAACCCCATGCAGGAGAGGGTGTTGCAGTGTTCCTTCCAGAACTCATTTAAGGATTAAATCTGTATCTGAGACCATCTGGAAGCACAAGCAGCCAGCATTTGGGTCATAACTCAAGACTTTGGTTGTAAGTTAAAGCTAAAATTCCAGTCGTAACTCATATTGTTTGTATATCAACCCATTTGTAACTCGAGGGTCCACTGTATTACACTGTATTATCTATTGTTTCAGTTTTACTGGGGTACTGAATTAGCAGTTTTTCTTAAGGTGTGTTACTTTTCATACAGAGTATTAGGTAACTTTTATCAAATTAGCAATAACCTTTTTTCAGGGTATTTGAAAGGCTTTCTTTTATATAGATGATATTTTATTGTATCAGTCTTTTTTTTTTTTTTTTTGAGACAGGGTCTCACCATGTAGATTAGGCTGGCCTCGAACTCGCAGTGATGCTCCTGCCTCAGCCTCCTGAGTACTAGAATTACAGGCATGCACCACAACGCCTGGCTATTATATCAGTCTTGAAGCACATCATTTCTTCTTGAGTGGTCTCTGATGATCATGTTTTTAAGTGCTAGTATATACAGAGTCAGTCAGGCTCCTATGAATGGTGCTGTATTTTTGTTGAGAACTTAGGTTATATAACTAAATTGAGAAGTATGGAGAATTCATAACAGATTTAGAAAAAATACTCAAAACCATTCTGAATTCCTGTGTTTCCTTTTATCTTGGGTGGAGAAATGTGTGATGTACCCATGGTCAAACTCATTTCAGATTTAAATAGAAAAATTAATTTTTTTTCCTGTTTTAAGAATTTAGATAGTACTATTTTGACACAAAATAATTCAAATAATCTGTACAGTGACTTAGAGAAATAGAGTATATTTTGGGCCTTATGGAGTCTAAGATGTAAAAATTAATCATTATAAATTTATAGACTTTGTGATAATTATGTTGTGTCAGTAGTCATTAAAAGGAACTTATGTTTTGTATGCTTTTATGTGATGTGTCTTTTATAAGGTCAAAAGAAATAGACTGGCAGCCTTATTTTACTACGCGAATTGTAGACGATTTTGGCACACACCTAAGAGTATTCAGAAAGGCTCAACAGAGAATAACAGAGAAAGATGATCAAATGAAAGGTATTTTCTTTATATTTGAACATTAGGATTTAAAAGTCAACTTTCCTTTATCACTTTGTATATATTGAGTTGTTCCTTTCCTTTTCCAGGTACAGCAGAAGATCTTATAGATGCCTTCTTTGAAGTTGAAGTTGAAATGGAAAAGGAAGTTTGCCGTGACCTGGTCTGCACTTCTCCCAAAGATGAAGAAGGTTTACTTTTTAATGTAACTCCTTTGATGACATTAAGTGGTTAAGGACAAGTTAGCAGACCACATCTGAGAGTGTAATTATTTTTATACAGAACAAGTAGCATAATGAAAATACTTCATTTTATTTAACTCTTATAAGTAGTTTTCATAGACTTGTTTCATTTTTAATGATTAATGATGAACCTTTTAAAATATAGCAAACATATTTTATACTAAAATATTTGTTTTTAATGAGCTATAATAATTGTTCCCTTGACTTGATTATTCAAGTTCAAGAGTATAACTGTTAAACCTAAAATGTTTTCTAAGAGAATGATTATATGACTTCAAATAAAATGTATAGATTTGAATGGACTTGTTCTTTGTTTATGGGGGTGTAAGATCAGACAAGTTGATATTTGTCCAGTTTTACAGCTAAATCTTTGCTGCTTGGTGTATTATTTAACTGGATTATCTATTTAATTTTATTCCTAGGAAGTGTTAGCATTTTTAGTTGTAGGAATTATTTTCTTAGATTTTGAAAATGTGTTAAATTTCTCTTCCTTTTGATTTTTGTTTTCTTTTTCTAATTTTTCTTCTTCCCTTTTTACATTTATAAAATTCAGTTTTTGTTAGTTCATTCAGCACTATTATGAAATAATAGCTAAGTAGTACATACAGTGCTATGTAGTAGATTTGTATAAATTTGGTTCTCGTAAGTCAATAAATAATATACTCTTCCTTTGTTATTACCCACTAAGATAGTGGAGATTATTTTCTTTGAAAGAAGAATTGCAGGTATATCTTTAGATGCACAAATAACTTTTTTTACAGTATGCAGTGATAATGTATGGTAAAGTACAAAATACACAGCAGAACTAAAAAGTAGAGTAATGAAGAGTAATTATCTGTAGAACAGTGAACAAATTCTTTTTTTTTTTTTTGGCTTTTCTCCGGTACCGGGAACCGAACTCATGACCTTGCGCTTGCCAGGCAGGTGCTTTTGCCGCTGAGCTAAATCCCCAGCCCCAAGTGAACAAATTCTTAATGAATATTTATGTATACTAATTACTAAAGCAATAAGCTAGGTAAAACTAAGGAACTGCTTATTTCTATCTTTTTAATGTGTCCTATATTAAAATTAGGTGGAAACTTCAGGTTTTCTAATGTTATTAAAGCTACTTTTTCTATTTTTAGGATTCCTAAGGGATTTGTGTGAGGTCTTATTATATTTATTGCTACCTCCTGGAGATTTCCAGAACAAGATCATGCGATACTTTGTCAGGGTAAGCTTAAGCTTCATATCAGATAGTGACTGTAAAGAAACTTTGAGCATTAGTTCTCAAAACTTTCTAGTCCAAGACCCTGTTAAACTCTTAAAAAATATTGAAGACCCCAAAGTGCCTTTTTTATGTGGGCTTTCTCAATACTGTTTCTGTATTATAAATTAAAACCAAGAAAATTCTAAAACATAAAAAGATACAAGCATATATTCCATTAGTTAGCAGATGGCTGATATACTGTCATGTTCCCTTTGAAAAATCTCACTGTGTGTTTGTAGGACAATAAGAAGGAAATGGTAAATAAACGTTATTTTGAAGATAGTTTTGACTCTGCTTGCCTGCTTTCTCAGTCCCCTAGAGGTCACTGGCTAATACTTTGAGAACTTAGGTGCTTGGATTTTGATTATAACAAAAGTACGCTTTTTAAAGTTTGTTTAATATTATAGCTTTACTTAAATTAGAATACATAAAAAATAACATTTCTGGACAGAAACTTAAAAGCAACACTGGGCAGCTAAGGTTCTACTTGATTCAGCTGTGGTTATGCTTGGAGGAGGAGTAGGATGAAAGAAATAATCTTGGACTCTATTCCCTTAATGTAAATGTCTGGAATAAAACTGTTCAAATGTACAAGAAGAACATCTTTCTGTAACTGCTAGTTATAATTGAAAAATGCTATTTAAGTCCATAGTTGAATGGGTAACAAAGGTTTGAATTTTCCTAAAAAATTAAAGTTTATAATATTTTTAGTCTTTCCTCCTGCAAAGTGCATACTAATTCTTGAAGCATGATTTTATGCTTATATATTATTAAGTAATACCAATGTAATTTTCTAATATTTACCTGCCTGTCTTGAATTCAGTGTACTTCTCAGTTATGATAATAGCACTTAAGTGAAATGACTAGAAAGTGCCAATGTTTTAAAGAGAAATAATAAAAAAAAATGAAAATGATGCAGAATTTCAAAACAAGATGATAGGAAATTAACAATAGTTATTATTTTTCATGTTGTTATCTTCAAAGTATTTGTTCAGATTACCAGATACAGGCATGTAAGATTGATCAAACAAGCATTAATTGTTCCTTTCAGTAAATCAATAGAAATTAGTAGTACAGTATAATTATCTTAGCTATATTGTGTGTGTATGTGTGTGTGTATCCCTTTCTTTTCTCCTTTCTTCCATCCTAGTTATTCTTTGCTTTTTGAGCAGTTTCTTTCTCTTTCATAATGCGTATTGTACCTTTTGGATCATATTTACCCTTTCACTTTCTTATACTAGGGAGACAATATGATGTTTACACATGTGAATCTGATTTATTTCACTTGAGTATGGTCTCTAGTTACATCCATTTACCTATTAAAGTCTCGAATTTATCTTTCTTTATAGCTGAGTAATACTCCATTGTATAAACATATCACATCATTTTTATCCATTCCTTGATTGATGGGCATTTGGGTTGTTTCTAAGATTTAGCTATTACAAATTGTAAAAGTACTAAATTTTGATGAGAAGAGTCTGACAGATTAGTCTATATTTGGTTGTGACGAATTATGTATTTGGTATAGTCATTACCAAAGGTAGTAAATATCTGGCATGTCTATCACTGGCTTAAAATATAACCATATTTCTGAACTCTTCTGCTTAGTATTTAAATACTCAAGTGCTACAGTCCTTTACATGTCATATTAATAAGTTTTAAATTATATCTCTAGTCCAGACTTCCCTTCTGAGCTGTACTTTAGTCTTAGGAGCTGCTCACTTGAAATCACCACTTGAATAATTCACAAACCCTTTGAACATTAATGTTCAAAATGGTAGTGTTATCTTTGCCCCTATATCCTTTCAAATACTGAGGCTTACAAGGCCCATTGTAGTATCGCTTTACTTCTCTAGCCTTCACGCCATAAGTGTTAGGAAAACCAAAGCTGGACAGTAGATGAAATGGTAAATTGGATTTTATTCAGGAATTTCCCAATAAAGAGGATAAGACTTCAATACAGAACTGGACTCAGTTTTTGATATAAGAACAAGTGGGTATTTATAGCTACAGAGGAGGGTTGAGATGGTGAATGGAAAGTTACTAAGAGGAGTATCAAGTGCAAAGGAAAAGTCTGTTTAAACAGACTTACTGGGATTCTTGCCAAAGTCAGACCAGGACAATCAGATTGTCAAGAGGAGGGGATAAGGAAGTTGATCAGATACTGAGAGTAGGAGAGTTCTGGCTAAACTTACTTAACAGAATTTGTGCTAAAATTGCATGCAGCAGTGATGGAAGTTTGAGGCCTAATTAGGAAGCGGGTCCAAAGGAGCCTGTTAAACTTAGGTCAAGGATAAAAGTCTTTGTTAGCAGTCACTGTACTGTAGTCACACTTGCTTTCTTCCTCAAAAGTGCCATTTTCTGCATCATTCACCACTGAACTGTCTTACATGTGTTTTTGCTTTGCTCAGGATGGTCCATGTTGTTCTTTTGGCTAAATGGTGTTCATTTCTCATCTCAGTAACTTGCTGAGAGATTCCTCTCTGACCACTGAATCTTAAGCTCCCTTTTAATTCCCAATTGCAGTAGCTAGTCTAAGTTGTTTTCCTTTGTAATATTTTACCATATTTTACAGGGATAATTTGGTCATCATTAAATTCCTAGTGGTTAACACACTACTTGACACAGCAAATACTAAATTAGAGAGTTAGTTGTAAGGCAAGAGACATCTCATTTGCCCTCTTGCTGGCTGTGGTGCACATGCTATTGAACTTTAGGGTTAAGACGACTCCTAAGAGCTATGAATGAGCATCTGCTTTGTTGTATGAAGTTATTTTTTAAAATATATAAGATTATAATGAGCAAATTTATGTTTTGTTACAGATTTCTCTTTTAGGCCAGTATTTCATTTTTGTTGAATATAATTGGGTAAGGATAATTGTAGAGTGCTAAATTTAGCAGATCAATTTTTGTTCTTTTCATTTACTAGTCTTTATCAGTTTTCTTTTTTCAGTAATTAAATCGAAGTTAGGAGAAGACATTTTTGTTTAGTTTAAATATTAGCAGATGAAAGAGCCTTTTCCTTGGCATAGATCTTTTACATAGGTTGTATAAATCACAGTATTTGATTGAGGTAATTGCTATTTAATTGCCTTTACTTTCTTGTTATTAGTGCGTTTTATTCATGGCCTCAGTGAATTTGTATCTTTCAGGGCCGCTATTGACAGCACATGGTATCTTTTAGAAATTGGGGATCTTGAAGTGAAATCTACATGGGAATGGCTACATTGTATTATTGAGCTCTCACTAGGGTCTGTATAGGGACTGCTGAGTCATATGATTAGCTCCTAACTAATCAGATCTTTTTGTTAGGCAAATTAGAACTCCAGAGTTTTCTAAGGTCAGCTAATTACACTAACTAATAAACATTAAACTTAAATTTTTTCCTATATCTTCTTTTCTAATTTTGAAAACAAACTTTGGAAAAACTTTCCCTTGTCTGCCTATTTTCTCCTTACAAAGTACGATTTAAAATATGAGCACATGCTGCCAGAGACAAAATGTGGAATAGGAGATTCATAAATATCAGTAGTCTATTAGAGGAATATATGCTATATAACAACAGAAAAAGTATTAACTGAATATGGCTATATGTAAGTCCAGGGCATGAGTATTTTCAAAATAAAAGTAAAAGTGTTCAACTGAAATGATCAGGGTTTATTTAATAGGTTAATTGATTCTTCCATAAAACCTTAAAAGAAGGGCAGAATTTTAAAAGTTTCGAGCATAAACAACTACAAAGAATGGAAAGGTATATTCTAGAGAGTGGTAAGTAGATTCTTTTGCAATTTTATTTATTATGAAAATGTGGCTAGAAAAGCATAGAGAATGCAGTAGACATTTAGGTACCAGCTACCCAGATGTAATCAGTGTTGATATTTTACTGAAGCTCCTTGGTTTATCCCCTTGAAGTAAACACAATTCTAAGATTGGTATGTTACCTTTTGCTTTTCCTTTTCTGTTTTGATACTTTTAACTTAATCCTTTGCCTTTTAAAAATTAACATCAATGCTAGTATTTGAGATATCCTTTTGCTTCCTTTTACTCAACTCTGGTTGTTATTGTGGAGATGTGTCCAAGTTGATATGGTAACTTTATCTTGTTTATTTTAGCTGGAGTATGGCAGATTACTCAGTTATAGTGGCGATAAGATTGCATTATCTTCGTTTACACTGATGTGTATCATGCCTATATTATATAACAGTATTAGGAAACTTTCCACTGAATTGAGAAGTAGATTATATTTATATTGTTTTTCTTATAATTTTTTTTAGGAAATTCTTGCACGTGGAATTCTTCTTCCGTTAATAAATCAACTCAGTGACCCTGATTATATTAATCAATATGTCATATGGATGGTAAGTATCTGAAGTGGGGAGGGTAAGGAAGTGGGGGAAAAAAAAGAATCAAGATATATTACGTACAGGTACAAATTCACTATGATGAATGTGATTATTATGTGTACCTGAAATGTACCAGTAAACTTAATTTTTTAAAAATAATAAAATTACATCTATGTTTTTGAAAGTTTTTAAATGTAAAAATAGTTTGGAATATTGACAAGGTGATAAGTAACAATTTACTGAAGAATTTAAGTAAAAAATATTTCTAAAGTAATCCCTGTATTTATTTAAAAATAAGATTTTTCAGTGACTGATTATACAGATTATGATTGAATATCCTTTATCAAAAATGTCTGGTAGCCTAAAATGTTTCGATGTTGGAATATTTCCATATACATAATGAGATATCTTGATAGAACTCTTCCAAACATGAAATTCATTTGTGTTTCATATATACCCGCTTTCGTATATACCCGGCTTGAAGGAGTTTTACATCTGTGTTCATTAAGGAGATTGGCCTAGAGGTCTGTCTTGGTTGGATCCTGCTTGCTTCCAGGAATGACTTCGGGAATATTACTCCCCTTTTGTTTCTTTAAAGAGTTTGAGGATTAGTGGCATTAGATCTTTAAAGTTTTTAAAGAATTCAGCAGTGAATCTGTCAGGACCTGGGCTTTTCTTTGTTGGTAGATTTTTACTGCTTCAATTTCATTGGCTGATATTGGATTATTTAGAATTTTTATATCCTTTCGATGAAGCTTTATAATTTTATGCATCTAGGAATTTGCCCTTTTGTTTATGGTTTTCCATCTTTATTAGAATACAGGTTCTCATGGCTGATCTTCTGGATTTCTATAGGATCCATTGTGATTTCACTGTTTTAATTCCTAATTGCATGGATTTGGGTCTTCTCTTTCCCTTTTTTGATAAGGTTTTCTAAGAATTTGTCTATTTTATTTAATCTTTCAAAGAACTAACTCTTTAATTCATTGATTCTTTATATTTTCTTAGTCTCAGTTGCATTAATTTCTGCTCTGATCTTTGTAATTTCCTTCCTCAGAGGACCCTTGGGCTTAACTTGTTCTTTTCTAGAACCTTAAGGTTCAACATTATGTTATTTATTTGAACTTGGTTGTTTTTTGTTGTTGTTGTTGTGGTAATTTATCATTATAAATTTCCCCTTGTAGGACTGTTTCCATTGTGTTCCTAAAATTCAGAGTGTTATAATGGCATTATCATATAATTGTAGGAACTAATTTCATCCATGACCTTATTGGTTGTTCAGGAGAGTATTATTTAATTTCCATGTGTTTATGTACTTTTTGTGGTTTCTTTTGCCATTTATTTCCAATTTTATTGCACTGTGATCTGTTAATATGCCTAAGATGATTTCAATTCCTTTGCATTTATTTAAGCATGTTCTGTGAGCTAGTATGTACTCTGTTTGGAAGAAACTCCTGGTACTGCTGAGAATATGTATTGTGTTGTTACTGAGTACAACACTATGTAGATATCTCTTTGAAGGCTATTTGTTCAAAGGTTTAGTTCAGCTCTGATATTTCCTTGTTGATATTTTGTCTGATTGATCTATTTGTGACAGTGGGGTACTGAGGGTCTCCTGTTACAATTGCTTATCTGATTTTTCATATCCATTAATGTTTATTTTATATTGTTGAGTGCGCCAGTATTTGGTGCATATATATTTGTAACACTTATCTCTTTGTCTTGAAGTTTTCCCTTCACAAGTATATAGTGACCTTCTTTGTCTTTTCTTGGCTTAAAATCCACTTTGCTTATAGAATAGCTACTCCTGCTTTTTTCAGGTTCCTCTAGTATGGAATATTGATTTTCATCCTTTGACCTTCAGTCTATGAATTTCTTTTTGAGTTAAATTTGTTTCTTGTACATAGCATATTCTTGGATATTGTTTCTTGATCCACCTTGCCAATCTCTTTCTTTTGATTTGTGAATTGAGACCATTCACATGGATGGTTATAACTGATACATGTTGACTTACCTTCTCATTGTATTATTTTCCTGTTGTTAGTTTCTTTTCTTTCCCTTCTATTTAACTGTCACCCATGCCTTTGGGATTCTTGGAATTGTTATCTTTTTCTAGAATATCCTTCAGAACTTCTTGGAGTACTGGTTTAGTGGTCATGAATTTCTTGAGGTATTCTTCTTAATCATGGAAGTATCTTATTTCTCCATCAATTTGAAAGGATCACTTTACAACAGTCTGGGATAGAGGTTGTTTTCTTTTAGGGCTTGAAATATTTCACTCCAAACTCTCCTTGACTTAAGGGTCTGTGTTGAGAAGTCTGCTGTGATTCTGATGTTTTCCTTTGTAAGTGATTTGTCTTTCCATTTAATTTTAACAGCTTTTAACATTCTGTTCTTGTGTTGAATTTTTGGAATCGGACTATTTCATGCCTTGCTGTCTTTTTTTTTTTCTGATCATGATTAATTGGAAGTTCTTTGTGCCTCAGTTCTGTATGTCAAACTAGTTATCTGTGTAATTATGCCTGTTTTGGTTTTGTCAAGACAGTTATTCAGCTGTTTTGGTACTTTCACCACTCCCATTTCAGAAAGTTCAGCTGGGTGGCTTTTGATTCCTTCCACTTCAGTGCCCCCTGGATTTGCCTTGGGTGAATTGGGAGTGTTGCATCTTTCTTCCATGTTTTCTAATTTATTTTCTTTTCTTGCTTGTTTGCTTTCTGTATTGAGGCCTATTAATTGTTTATGGTAGGTAGCTTTGTTGCTAGTATTGAGACCTCTTAAAGAAATGACTACTTTTCAGAGATGTCTTTTAGGCACAGCTGGCCTTTGGGCTTTGACTCTGTTCCAGGATCCTGCCTATTTTGTTTGTCAGGGACAGGTTAAAGCCTGTTTGTCCTAACATCCAGTTCTTTGGTACTGGGCTGTTGTTTATACCTCCAAACAGTTTAGGTATTGGGATGCAAGGAAGATCAATAGATCACAACTATATCACCTTGGCTAAAGTAGTATAATAAGTAATAACAATAGCATCAAACACAGACTGGAAAATGACAAACTCTGATGACTAATAATTAGCTACCTTTAACCTAGATACAAGATTTTTAGTTATATAACAAAATCTAAGGCAAATCAGAAAATTATATATAGTAAATATTCACTAAATAGAGCAGTTTTACCTTAAGGGAAGCAAATTAATAGGGAGAAGAGGAAAAAAATAGAAAAATACAGGAAGAAAGGGAGATACAAATAAGGCTGAAGGATGAGGGAAGATTACTCAATCTTAGGAAAATGGTGAAGAAGACAGTAAGGAAAGAGTGAGAGAGGAAGGAAGGAGGGAAGGAAGGAAGGAAGGACGGACAACAAAACAAAACAAAAAAAACTATAAGCAATCCTGACACAAGAAAACCAAAACAAATAATCAGAAAGAAAACAAGTCAAACAAAAGGCCAATAGCAAAGAAAATAATAAAAGAAATTTCTCTGTGATTTCAAGCCTGTGGTTATCTTCTGGGGTCTACAGTTTTGTGGAAGTGTCCAATTCAAAGGCATTGACTCTGCTCTCCCTGGTAGATAAGGGAGACAGTCAGATAATCCCAGCAAGCTGGCAGTAGGATTAGGATGGTGTGCCTGTTTGAGACTTTCAAATCCATAGAAATTCAGCTTGAACCTGGTCTTTGGTCATGGGAGTGGGGCCTGAGTCCTTTAGTTTATAACACTTTGGTGTCTCTTGCCAGCCTGACATTGGCTGCCTGACCATGTCATCTCCATGGATGTCTCTTACCCAGTCACTATGGGAGTTTAACATTGGGAGCCTTGAGATGAAGCCAGCCAGTGGCTGCCCTGAATCGCAGGTTCAGTTGGCCCCTCTCTGAAATGGCATCTGACCATTAATCCTGTCAAGGGGATATGGCAAACTCTTGTACTGGAGTCACTTGCCCGCTATTGTAGTGTGCATCATCCACAGCTCTGTTCCACTGGTGTATTTCTCCCTGAGGGCCCCCTGGAATCTTCTGCTTTCAGTGTGTCAATGTAGATGCTATCTTCTTTTCTCTTGCCACAAGCCAGGAGCCAGGAGAAAGTATAGATTGCCCTTTCCTTTTTCTATGTTGTGGTCTGACTCTTCAAATTCTCTGTGGGCTTCAATTTTCTTTTCCCTTCCTAGGTCCCAGAGATCCACTTCCCTCCTCCTTTTTTCCCCAAGTTACTATTTTCCAGTGTCGGGATTCTGAATCGTGAAGAGGCTGATTTATTGCTTCTTACCACTCCACCATCTTCCTGGAAGTCCCCTGTTGAAGGAATTTTATACAGTACTTCTAGTGTGCCTGTGTTTGGACTCTGACCTGTCACATGAAATAAGATGTGGAATTTTCTACTTATGACATCATGTCACTACACAGAAAGTTTTGGGTTTTAAAGTTTTGGATTAGAAATGATTAACTGGTACAGTGTACCTTGGCTCATGTACATACCTGTTTGAAATTTGGTTCGCAAGCAAAAGTGCTTAGCAAAATTTTACTTTCATTCATAAACAGCTTTGGGTAACAAACATGACCATGGCTGTCTTCCTCACTTCCACTGTATTTGGTTTTCAATACAGTGTGAGGTCTTAATTACTTAAATGCCTTGTACTTCACATTCTATATTATGTAACGGAAAAATGGAGGAGACAATGATACTCAGAGTATCTCTATTTTAGGTCTGTTTATGTAAGTTGCTTCATGTGTCTATGAGTGGAAAACTCATTGTTTTAGCCTCTGGCAGATATATTAAGCTTACTAACTGCTCAGTTTACTAGTTCTGTTTTTGTTTCTTTTTCTGATTATATATGTTTTTTCTTTTTATTTATTTTGTTTTGTTTTGTTTTTTTTCCCGGTACTGGGAATCGAACTCATGACCTTGCGCTTGCCAGGCAGGTACTGTGCCACTGAGCTAAATCCCCAAACCCTATATATGTTTTTTCTCAACAAACTCACAGTCAAGGAAAATTTGTAAATGGACTACCTGCTGGAAATACTTTGATATGTACTTCTATATCTTTGATTCATTTTCTGGACTCTGGAATTTGCTTTCCACATTCATCTTCCTTTTACTCAGTTTACCACTTCTAGGAAAGAATCGCTTAATTGTTCTTTGATTTCTTTAGGTATTTTCTTGCTTTTGATTGTTTGATTATTGTTGCACCCTTTGTCTTTCCAACCAGAGTGTTGGTTATCAGACGCAGGCAAAACCCGTCTTACTAACTTTGTATTCTTAGAGCTTTTCCTGGAGATGTTGGAATTTTGTTTTGTTTTGTTTGTTTGTTTGTTTATTTATTTATTTATTTATTTATTTATTTGAGACGGGGTCTTGCTATGTAGCTCAGGCTTGCCTTGAACTTGTGGCAATTCTGATGCCTCAGCCTCCCAAATGCTAGGATTACAAGCATCACTACCATGCCCAGCTGAGATGATGGGATCTGATTCTTCTTTTCAGTTGTGAACTTTTTTAATACTAGGCTGTACCGAAAAATATACCTATCCGCATAATTTAAAAATGCATATACTGTGGTATTCTACTTTTAAGAGTTTATTCTAAAGTAATAAGTGAATTTACAACAATCTATATTTAAAGCCATTCATAGCCATTCATATTAGTAAAAAATTGAAAGCATTTTAAATGTCTCAGGTAGACAATTGGCTTAATAAATAATAGGATTTGATACAATCAAATATTATGTGGCCATTAAAAATGATGGTAGTGTATTAGTATAAACAAGAAAAAATTGTTGATAATACCTTTTGTATGAGAAAGATAACTAAAAATGTTGTACATGTGTGGATATATGATCTTATTCTTTTAAAAATGTATATGTGTATATAAAATTCTGATACAGTATATAGCAGAGTACAAATAAATAGTAGTGTTTAATTCTGATACAGTATATAGCAAAATGCAAATAGAGAAATAGTAGTGTTTATTTTTTATTTATATATTTTGCTTTATTTAGAATGAGCATGGGTATGTGTTAAAATAATTTTGAAATAGAAACATACAGGTAGGAGTTAAAATCACTTAAGTAATGAAGGATAAATGATAATAAATCCTTTTATTAACAGAAATTATGCATTCATCTTAATTCATGTCATCATAATATACTTTTTGCTAGTAATGCAAAAAAAAAAACAAAGCCATGTCTACCAGAATACTCTCATCATTTCTCATTCATGAGATTAGGAACTATATTTTATCCCTGTCTACATTTTTCTTTAGTATTCAGTTTTCTTTTAGTGAGCATGTATTTTGTGGAGGACTTAACACATACTCAAAATATTTCAAAGTACCACAGTTTTTACTTTTTTTTCCATAACTGGCCTATGTACGGTGCAATCTGTGAATTTTTCATGTTATGTAAGGAGTGGGGGAACATAACCAATGTACTTCACAATAAAATACCTGGAAATGTTATTTAAAAAGGAATTCATTATGAAGGGCTATTTAACCTAATTTGTTATCTTGTTTATACACTTTACATATAGTATAAGACATAGTATGACCTCAGTTTTATTCACCTGTTATCATGTTAATAATGTCTAATTATGTAGTTCATTTTTATTGGAAAGTTTAGAACAGCATAGTAGTGGCT
>NW_004955410.1:20789717-20850087 GCF_000276665.1 Chinchilla lanigera | reverse complement strand
TAGTGTTACCCAGTAATGAATGGTTATTATTTTTAAGTAATTTTAAAGTGATATGGGCAGTTTGTGTTATTTAAACCTAAATATGTATATCTGTACACATATATACACATTCTTAAATGCCTGCCTGTCTTTGTCTCTCTCTGTCTCTGTGTCTATCTGTTTAGAGACAAATAAGGTTCTGTACACTGTGTGAGATGGCATGATGATGAGAGTAATAAAAAGAATTTGCTAATAGAAAAGGAATATAGGAAAAACAAGTTTATTTAGATCTGGACCAAGTTTATTTAGATCAGGGTACACTGTCAAGAGGGATGGAGGTCGAGTGTCCAAGAATGGGAGATTGGGGTTATGAGGATTTGAGAATATGGCAAAAGGGTCTAGCAGTACAGGTGATTATCTAGTAAATGTTTTTTCCTGTATCGTTTAGCACCTTGTAGAGATTTCAGAAGCACCCTTATTGTTTTTAAAATTATGTTCACAATTACAGTTTTGAGGAGACCATTTTCTCTGGCTTACAGAAGTTCTTAGTTTAGATAAACAGATGCTAATGTGGTCTGTACAGTTCTTTTAGAGAAGAGGGGTTGAGACTCAGTGGGAGGAGTGAGTGGGCCTTGCATCAAAAGGCTTATTTTTACTATTGTTGCTACTTATGACCTCCTGTGGAGAGCAGGATGCCTTTAATTAGAACTTGGTTGTTAAGAGTTTTGTTGTCAGTATGCTGCTACTACACTGTCTCTGTCCAGAATAGATAATACCTAACTGACTTCTATATTGCTGTCTACATTTAGAGAAGATAAACAAAAAGCCACTTATTGTTTTTTTAAAAGCCAGGCATAGTATATTGTTACTCAATGCTTGAATTCTTCTTTATTTTACTTCTTTTATTAATGAAGTAAAATTTATATATGTGAAATGAATATATCTTAACTCTACAGTTAATGAATTACCATACCTCAAGATACAGAACTTTTCCATCATACCAAAAAATTCTGTTTTGCCCACATCTAGTAAATCCATCCCCTGCTTTTCTCAGCAGCAATCCCTCTGTTGTTTGTCATCATAAATTACTTTTTCTCATTCATGACTGTATGAATGAAATCATGTAGTATGTACTTCCTTATATCTTCCTTCTTTTTGCTTAATGTATTAGTTTTGAAAATTTCTAGGTACCATTCATCTGTTTCAGTGCTAGGTAGACTACTTCATGAATATAGTATGAATTGTTTAGTTTTTTATTGGTGTGCAATGAGTTTCTCTTTTTTTGCTACTATGTGTGGTGTCTTGAGTATTTCTGTGCATATCATTTTATGGATATGTTTCTAGGAAATAGGGTAGATATATGTTTAATTTTATATGCAATTGGTAAGAGAAATAATGTCAGCAAGATGGTAGAATAAGAAGCCCCAAATCTTATTCCTCTTCAGAATACCAGTATAACAACAGTACTACTGTATCTGGCTCACATAACCTTATGAGAACTGTAGAAACTGGATAGGAAGACTCAGTACCCCAGGCAAGTTGGAGGCTAAGAATAGCCACATTGATATAAGTAAGAAAAGCTATTTTATATCAACTGTGTTAGCCACTGCCCCAAGCTGGCACAATAATAAGAACAACACCACCAAAAAGAACAAAAAGACCAATTTGTACATTGGGAGGAAAAGAGAAGAGTGGAAGTATGTCCAGAGTTCTTGCTTTTCAGAGAGCTGACAAAGCATTGGTGTCTTTCTGCCTTGGCTTGAACTGCTCAAGGGAAGGTAGCATACTTTGGTTGCCTGGGGCTGCAGAGAACAAAAGAGAGGTCAGCACTTTGTGGCAGAGCCGGAGGAGCTATGATACCACACATGAAAGCTGATATAACTGTCTGTGATTGATATTAAGTGCCCAGCTCCTGACTTCTTCCATGGAGAGGAAAGAGGAGAATATGTGTCCCACCTTTTTGAATTTTTCAGGGATGTTCTTGAGATGTTGTTTTCTGTCTTATTTGAATGGAAGTACTCTTGAAACTAGTGTATCTTGAATTGCTGGAGGCTACCAACAGCAGAGCTCTCAATAGGTTGTTGCAGCCTTAAAGAACTTTCACTACTGCAGACCAGGCAGTAGATGGAGCAGAGAGTATAAAAACAAACTAATTAAGCAATTAAGTGGGAAGTTACACAGATGATATAATTTTATAAATGTTTTAAGAGATTCACAGACCACCTGGGCTGATTAATGAAAGCCCAGTCCTGTATAAAATAGGTGTATAACATCTACACAAGGAGGTGTTTTTTATAACATTGAAAAAGACAGACACACACACACACACACACACACACACACACACACCCCTAAACAAAACAAAATGCCAGGGGAACATGACCCTTGAACATTAAGTGAATAAATATCCAGAAAGTAATCCGAAAGAAACAGATCTGTGGATTACTTAGCAAAAAAAGTCAAAATAATCATGCTAAAGAGGCTCAGTGTGCTATTAGAGAATACAGATGGACAAAGTCAGGAAAATGATAGGCAAAAAAAAAAAATCAGCAAAGAAATAGAAAGTGTTCTGGAGTTGAAAATTTAGTAATTGAATAAAAAGTTCACTAGAGGAGAACAATAGACTTGATTAAGAGAGTAATAATCAGTGAACTGGAAGATAGGTTATTTAGAATAACTGACTCAAAGAAATAGCAACAGAAAAAAAATGAAAAATAAAGAAAGCTTGGGGAACTTATGAGACACTATAAAGTGAACAAGACTATTCATGTGGGCTTCCAAGAATGAACAAGGGGACAATGAACAGAGAGCTTATGTTAAGAAATAGTGAAAATGCCTCCAATTTGAGAAAGGAAATGGACAACCACATTCAAGAACATAAAGAACTTCACGTAGGATGTACCCGGAGGCCTATACTGCAGGCACTAAAGTGAAATTATCAAAAGTCAAAGACAGACTTGTTATTGGTGTAAAATAGGTTGTTGTAATTGTAAGATGTCTTATGTAAATCCCATGGTAACCATAAAAAAAATTCCTGTAGAAGGAGCATTTAAAAAGTAAGAAAGCAAGCTCTGTGTCCCACCAAAACAGTAAGTAAAATGCAAAGAAAGGGCAGCAAGAGAAGGACAAAAATACCAGGAAGAAATACAGAAAACTGTGAAAAAATACTAAGACCCTTTGCTGTCAGTAATTACTTTAAATGGAAATGGATTAAAATTCCCAATAAAAGACATAAAGTGCCTGAATGGGTAAAAAACAAGATCTGAGTGCGCTGTACAAGAGACGCGCATTAGATAGGTCTTATATGGGATGAAAGCGGAAGGTTGGGATGTTCCATGCAAAGGGTTAGGCAAAAGAGAGCAGAGGTGGCCAAACTTACGCAAATGTCATTTTAACTCACACTGCCATTGACAAAGAAGGATATTATATAATGATGAATGGGTTAGCTTACCATGAAGACGTAACAATTATAAATATATATTCACTTACCAGCAGAGCACCCAAATTTAAAAAGCAAACATTGATAGACTTGAAGGGAGAACAAACAGTAGGAATAAGAATGAAACTGTAATCTTCTGCTTTCAATAGTGGCTACATCATCTGGCCATCAGACAAATAAGGAAAAAAAGAGGAATCAATAATAGTACTGTAGACCAATTGGACCTCACAGACATGTAGAACACTCCACCTACAGCAGTAGAGCATATACTGTCTTCAGGTATGCATGGAACATTTTACAAGATAGATCACAGTAAGCTACAAAACAGTCTTAACAAATTTAAGAAGCATTGAAATCGTGTAAATCATGAAATCACATAAATATGTTTTTTAGTGGAATCAAACTAGAAATAAAAAGGAAATGGAGAACTGGAAAATTTACAAATATGTGGAAAGTAAGGAATACACTCAAAAAGGCCATGGGTCAGAAATCCTGACAGAAATTAGAAAATAATTTGATAACATAATCCAAAGAGAACAAAAACATAATTGTAAGAAATAGGAAAAAACAAACTTTCTCCTACAGTGTTCTCAAAATGCAGAAGGTTTCTGCTAGCCCAGATATGCAGGGGGATTTCCCTATACATCAAGCAGTAAGTTCTGCAGCATTCACCAGCTGTGTATCTTCTAATTCGCTTTAATTCTGTTACTACAGTATATGCCTGGAAATAGCATGTGATCCCAGAGGTTGAAGGCTCAGTCCAGGAAAACCATCCCTTTTTTCTTCAGGTGCCAAGTCTGGGTGGGCTTTTGGAAGTTCTGACTGACCAAATTGAGTTTGCCACGACCCCCTCCTCTGCTTCATTTAGTTTGCTGGCACAGTTAGTAGGATCTAAGGAAATGCTTGTGTTTACTTACTTTATATAAAGGCTATTACAAAGGGTACATATGAACAACCTGATGGAAGATCTGCATAGGGCAAGGTATTGGAGAAAGGGCACAAAGCTTCTATGCCTTTTCTGTGCCGCCTTTCAGGAACCTGTACATGTTTAGCTACTTAGAACTTAAGTCTTTTGGGGTTTTAATAGGGGCATGTTAAATTAATGACAGTTGTTTTATTAACTCTGTCTTCATTACCTCTCCCTTTCCTGAGCTAGGGAGGTGAGAATGAAAGTTGGAATTCTAGGATTACATGGTTGGTTTCCTTGGAAGTCAGCTGCCATCCACAAGCTATAAAGGGATTTCAGACACCAGTTACCTTATTAGGGTACAAAAGGCACTATTCTCACTCCTTAGAGCCTGAGAAGTATTTTGGCAGTATGTCAGGAACCGGGGACAAAGAGCAAGTATATCTTTCACAGTACTGAAACATTCTAAGACTTGTGGGATTTAGTGAAAGTAATGCTAAGAGGTAAGTAAATGCCTTACAAATAGAAAAATTCTCAAATCAGTAGTCCTAACATTACATCTTTAGAAACTGGAAAAAGAACAGACTAAATTTACACTTGGTAGAGAAATGGAAATGAAAATTAGAGAACAAATAAATTAGAGAAAAAATGGTAAGAAAAATAAAATTTTCAGAGCTATTTTTTATAAAAAGGGCTGTTTTTACTTAAAAAAATCCTTTTTTTGTCAAAAAAGTTGACAAATGCTTAGCTAGACTAAGGAAAAAGAAGACTGAATACTTAGAAGGGAGGAGTTACTATGACTGGTACCACAGAAACAAAAAGGGATCGAGAGAACTGCCACACACTACTTTGAACAGTCACTTCTGTGAATAGTTACATGCTAACGCAAGATAATCTAAAAGAAATGGATAAATGCTTAGAAGCATACTGTCTACAAAGACTGACTCAGGAAGAGATCAAAAACCTTATCAGTCCTATAAATAGTAAGATGATTAAATCAGTACCAATAACTCCTATAAAAGCAAGCCCAGAAACAGTGATACTCTACTAAATAAGGAAGCTAATGACCAATTTTCTATGGACTCTTGGTACAAAACTCCTCAACAAAATACTAAGAAACAAATTCGGCAAAACACTGGAAGGATTAAACATCATGACCTCATGGGATTTATTCCTGGATTGTAAGGATAGCTCAATGCATGAGAATCATTTTAATACACCACAGTAACAATGAAGGATGAAGAAAACAAAAATAAGCACTCAACAAATTATTAATAGAAAGAAATTACTTCAACACAAGGAAATAAGGATGTAGCTCAGTGCTTTTTGAAAAGCCCATAGCTAATGTTACATTAAATAGTAAAAATTAAACACATCAAGGTCATGAACATGGCAAAAATGTCTACTCTTTGCTACTTCTATGTAGAGTTTTTTTTTTCTCCGGTACCGGGAACCGAACTCACGACCTTGCGCTTGCCAGGCAGGCGCTTTGCCGCTGAGCTAAATCCCCGGCCCCCCTCTTTGCTACTTCTATTTGACAGAATACTAGAAATCCACACAGAGCAGTTGGAAATAAATAAAAAGCATCCAAAGAAGAAGTAAATTATGTCTATTTATAGGTGATAAGATCTTGATGTGAAAAACTAAAGATTTCACAAAGACCTATTAGAACTAATACCAAATTTAGCAAAGTTGCAGTTCACATAATCACTTAAAAATCAGTTACATTTCTGTATAATGACAAAAGCCAAAAAAATTAGTTTTATAATTGATAAACAAATTAAGAGAACATTTAAATAAATTGAGAGGACAATTCAAGAAGAACAAAATACTTAGGGATTTAGAGGAAAGAGTGATATACTGAAAACCACAAAACAGTGTTGAACGAAATTAAAGATGACAGACGTAAACAGGAACTTATCCTCGGTTGATTTATTAAACGATGTGATACTGGGAAGATGTCTGTGTTACCCTACAGACTCATTGTAATTCTTGTCAAATCCCAGTGATATTTTTTGTGTTTTAGGGATTTTTTATCCCCCCAGAAATAAGAAACATCTAAAATCCATGTGGAATTTCAGAAGACTTTGAATAGCTTGGGTAACTTAATGACTTAGCAAGATGCTGTCCCACAGTAAATAAATGAGCATGTAACTCAGTGCATAGTTCCTGTGTTCAATCACCAGTACCTTAAAAAAAATTCCTTTGTATCATTTATCCCATGTGTGTAATGTCTTTTTTCGTAGTTCTGGATTTCTACAGTTTCCAATTCTTTGGTCTCTTTGTTGAGAATGTACAAAATTCCAAGTGTACTGCCTTTCCATGGCTTCCCTTGCTTTTATTTAAATTTGTGGACAGTGTTAGCCATAAGTCATTTGCCGTGTGATGCACTGTTGCCCTGGCTAACTCTGATATAACTCTTCTTAAGGAACTGAATATGGCTATAGGAAAAAATGTACACTGAGCTTATTTAAAATTGACAAACATTAATCTTAAGGGTGCACTTATCCTTGCCTTGGAGTCATTATATTTTCCTTACTTTGTGTCCCACCCTCCTGAATTGCTCCTTTATACTTCTACCACTTTTGTTTTATACATTTTTAAACACCCTGTCTTAGCTCATTACCTTGTTTACTACCTTACTGGAAAAATTGCGGTACTCAAATGAAAACTTTCATAATGTCTTATTAGCTCAGCTGTTAGTTTATTTGCATCTGTGCACATGTTTTAACGTGATTATGACTCTTGAAGGCAGCAGATATTTGGGCCTTATGTTTTGACCCAGTCTAACAGTCTATATCTTTTAATTGAATCATTAAGATCATTACATTAAATGTCCTTCTTGAAAAGCATGTACTAATTCCAGTCATTTTGTTGTTTTTCTGGTGTTTGATTCATTTGTTTTTCTGATTTTAACTTCTGTGCTAGTCACTTTATTCTTTCCTTTGGCTATCTTTCCATTGTTTTCTGTAATGCTGGCCTGATGGTCATGAATTTCTCTCATTTATACCTATTAAGAAAGGTCTGTAAGAGGTTCATTTTTGAAGGAAAGTCTTGCAGGCTATAGTGATCTTGAGTTGAGAACTTATTCCAAGCCTTCCTAGCCTTTCAGATTTCTTGATGCTGATAGGTTTGTATTTCTTTGTGCTATGATTTGGTATTTAAGTCTAACAACACTTAATAGTTTTCTTTGCTCTGGACTTTTGGCATTTTTACTATGATGTGTTGTGGAGAATGTCTTGTGGAGAATGTCTTTTCTGCTTGAGTCTATTTTGAAATCTAAGTGCACCCCTTACCTGGGTTTCCCTGACATACCCTAGATTTGAGAATTTATCTGGAAGAATTTTACTGAATAGGTTTTTTATTCCCTTAGCCAGCCTCCTCCAGGCTGGGTCTTAAATTTGTTCTTTCAGAGTTCTGTAGGAGCTCTTATATAATCTTTTCATTGTTTCTTGTTCTTTTTTCATGTTACTGAATATTCTTTTCACTCACCTTGTCTTCAAGTCCTGATAGTCTTCTGATTCATTTTGTCTGCTTCCAAGACTTCCAATTGAGCTTGTTGATTTTCTGCATTTTCTATACTTCCTGTGGAATTTCATCCACTTCTGTGTTTGTTGGGTCAGGTTTTGAAGAGTGACGAATTTTTAGAGACATCGCATCTCCTCATGGATGTGTTTTTGTGTTGAAGTTTGTAGATCAGTTGTAATGGAAATCTCTTCCACTGTGGTGTGGAGATCTCTTTAGTTAGAGGCTTTGTCCCAGTAAGTGCCCTTGTTTTGGGGTGTGACTTGGCTTGAGCAGCATCTCAGCCTATTCAAAATATAATGCTAGGGTAAGCCCTTCACAGCATTGCCAGGAGAGAACACTTTTTTAAATGTGTTAAGAAGTTCTCTATTGCTTCGCTAACCCAGGAAGACAAAGGAGTAGTAAAAATGTAGACTAGCTAAGGAAAAAAAGGACAAAGAAGAAAATGAAAATAAAATTGAGAGAAATAAAAACAGGGAAAGAGAAGTTAAAAAAAAAGGAGAATAACAGTAACTTTTAATGATAACATTTATGTAGCAGGTAAGGACGTAGGCAGGGCAGGTTTGAGAGGTTATGTGAGGGGAAGGAAAGAAAAAAGAGTAGGGAAAATTATATATGGAAAGCGATTGAAGCAATGGGGAGAGTGAGTCTGTGTAATAAGCTAGCAGGAACACAGAAGACCCCCAAACAGTCCTTGGTTGGGGAGAATGTAACAGAATACTTGAAGACAGTTCCATACACCTATATGACTCTCTCCCACCCCCCGCACATACACACACAAAGAGAAAGAGAAAATAGGTTTTAATGATAATATACACAAGGAAAGAAGGAAGGCAGAAGGGTAGTTTGAGAGGGCATCAGAGGGGAAGGAAAGAAATAGGGAGTATAAGTAGAAAGTGAGAGGATACAGGAAGATCAAATCCATTTCATGAATTAATGGCAATCCACATTTAGTGGTCTGACACAGCCTTCGGTATGGGAAAATATAATGTAACATGATAAGACACTCTAGAAGCAAAAGCAATAACTAGCCCTTGTAAATACTTACATACACACACAGACACACTCGCAGGCTCTGCAAAATGAAACACCAAAAATACTGCATAAAAACCAAAACTAAGTTCATTCCTCCTTGCAGTGGTACTTACATTGGAGTCAATTCTTGCATGCTACCTGTTAAAAAGTATAGAATGAATTTTTTTTAAAGTTTTTAGTCTGGAGTTCTCCATCTCTATTCAAGTAGGAAAGGCTGTTTAGAGTGAGCAGGAGGCTGACCGACAGCTTTGTGGTTGTAGATGACAAGTACTCAAATAGTCTACCAGTGGCTAGACTTGCTAACACCTACCAATATGACCTTTTCCTATACCTGGGAATGTGAGGCCAGAAAATCGTGGCTGTCTGCTGCATCTATCACTCGCGTAGTCCTTTGGCAGGTCAAGAGCATGGGCCTTAGCTCCACAGATTTCCTGACGGTGCTTTTGGCAGTGTGGATGGTAGTGTCTTTGCATTACTTTATTTATTCCGAGTGCCCCGGAGTATAGCTGAGGTGTGTGGGTATACAAAGTCTGTGCTTGTCTTAGGGGGCTGCAGGTGCACAGCTTTCCTCTGGTCCTGGGAGGGATGACCCTAGACTCAGATATCCTCCCAATTCAAAATCTCCTGCAGCTGCTCTTGAGACTGCTGCTTTGTTTTGCAAGTGACCACTTCTTGTGTATAGCACAGTGGCTGTTATATCCCAGCATTGTAGAAAATGTGGAGACTTTTTGAACCTAGGGGAGGGAGTTCCTAAAAATAGCTTCACACCTCAATTCTGTCCATTCCATCTCTTTTCAGTTTCCATTCATTCCCTTAATGATCTCCATGCAGTTGTATGGGTTTAAGTGTCATCTGCATGTCAATGACTCGGAAATGTATTTGTTTGCCTAGTTTTTTTTCCAGAATTTTTATATCCAAAAGCATATTTAATGTTGCCCTTTGGATGTTTATTAGTCAAAACCAAACTCTTAATACTCTCTGCCTTGTCCCCAATCCTTTGATCCCCTTGATGTGTTCTCCATCTTCATGGTATCTGCACTGTTCCAGTTGTTCGGGCCAAAACGCTTTTAACAGTGCACTTCTTTTATACACCTGTCTGCCACTGCTCTTTACCTAGGCACTATTATCATCTTTCTTCTGAATTACTAGCTGGTCTTTCTCTTCTTGTGTCTGCCTTCACTCTACTTTTATATATCCTTGGTGTGATTCTGTTATATTTTAGGTCACAGAATGTTACTCTTCTGTTTAAATCTTATTATTACTTTTGCTTTTCTTTAGAGTGAAAGCCAGACACCTTCCTGTACTACAGGATTTGTTCTCCATTACTGTTAAGCTCATGCAGTCTTCCACACTTCTTTATTCTATTTTATTTACAGAGTCAGTAGAATGTAAGTGTCACCAGTGTTGCGATTTTTCTTTTTATTGTAAGCATCAAATATGTATCTAGGCCTGGCACATAGTAGACTTCTAGTATCAGATTTTCACCACTATGACCAAATACTCAAAAAAAAAAACCACAACCTTAAAGGAGGAAAGGCTTATTTTAGCTCAGAGTTTCAGAGATTTCAGTCCGTGGTTAGCTGGCTCCAAGTGTAGGAACCATGGCAGAAGGGCATGGTAGAGGAAATCTCCTCAACTCATGAGATCCAGGATGTAGACAGTAGAGGAAGAGGATAGGGACAAAATATAGTCCCCTAAGTCATGCCCCAAGGACCCACTGAGATATAAGAAGTATGTGTCTGATCTGGCACCTCTCAATCCAATCAAGTTGACAATCAAAATTAATGGTCATAGCACTCAGGATTCAATTTTTCCCTTAATGAATAATCTCATTGTCACCTAATTTGTTAATGAATTTTATTTTCAGATCCGTGATTCAAATTGCAATTATGAGGCCTTTATGAACATTATTAAATTGAGTGACAATGTTGGAGAGCTAGAAGCTGTTAGAGATAAGGCAGCAGAAGAATTACAGTATCTTAGATCTTTAGATACAGCTGGTGATGGTAAGTGATTTGTTTAAGTGAAGACTGTTTTCTTTAAGGATTGTTGTATATTTAAATAAAATTTTCATTTATCTAAATGCCATTTACACTATTGTTTTTACCTTAACAAAATCTTGTTTAGTATGTTAATATGTGCTTAAATTAAAAGTATTATTTTCTGAATATGAAATTATGATAGTAGGCATAGTTTGGTTTTAATTTAAAAATTTTACTGTACAATTTCAGATTTTTAATTGGATGAAATTGTGTATTGATTGTTTATTTTGTTAAATTACAGTAAGTGCATGAAATATTTCACTAATACCATTACTGCTTTCTAGCTCATAATAATTTATTTATTTTTAGATATCAACACTATCAAAAATCAAATAAATAGCTTACTATTTGTAAAGAAAGTGTGTGACTCAAGAATACAGCGGTTACAGTCAGGCAAAGTAAGTATTAAAGTACTTTTGAATTAATGTTTAATTATAAGTGCCTGGTAGGATTAAAATGCATAGTAAATGAGAAAGACTTAATGCTTTAAATAGGACTTTCAAAAAAGTTTTCTTTTATGTGATATAATATGAATATTTTAAAAGCAAGTCAGTGATTATTTGAAACACTCCTGGAGCACTGCTAGGTCGGCAGATCTGTGTCAAGATACAGATCTGAGTCTTAATTTGTAGATTTGGTTTTGTTGCAGTTGTCAAGAATAAGGCCTACTTTAAGAGAAACCCAGTGAAATTTAAAAAGACTAGAGAGTAAAACTGATTACTATGTTCAGAAATGGTTGGTGATCCAAGACAAAAATCAGGTCAGTATGGCACGATACAGGATGGTGATTTTTATAACCAACAGGAGGGATCATTTGTCAGTGACCCCATGTAGAAATGGCTGTGACAGTGTGCACAGCAGATTTACATGGATTACCAAAATATGGTATGAAAGGTGACCTAATAAATTATGATTCTACATGTTCTGGCCCGCAGGCTTCTAAGTAGGTTGGCACACACAGCGTCTGTCAAGGCCAAGTTCAGGTGGCTGTAACTGAATACAGTGTGCAAGTTATTGATGGTCAGCCTGGCACCTTCACTGTTATGTGGATCCAACCCTTTTCAGAATTAGTACTGGCAATAAAATTTTTCAGGCCCTGAAGGGAGCTGGGAATAGATTTTTAGATTTTAGCTCTACTCTTTATAGTCCTGGTTAAGATTCTGAAAACAAGGAGTTTATTTATTTATTTTTTTAAATGGCACATAGGAATCTTTTTTTTTTTTTTTTGGTTTTTCTCCGGTACCAGGAACCGAACTCACGAACTCACGACCTTGTGCTTGCTAGGCAGGCGCTTTGCCGCTGAGCTAAATCCCCAGCCCCTCACATAGGAATCTTAACTTTTACTTTTTTTCTCAATTTTTAAAAATTTTTTATTAGTACATGTTGTAGTACATAATATTACATTCCTCATAGGGAATTGCTGCATGCAGGCAATATATCTTAATTATTTTTTTCATCCATTTTTTTCTGTCCCCCATCTCGAGGTCTTCCATTTTGCCAAATATGTTTCCCTATTTCCTGTTATCTAGCTTTTTATTTTACTTATATTTTGAGTTTCTCATACAAGAGAAACTGTGTGATATTTAAAATTATCTGTTATTTCACTTAACACTATAGTCTCAAAGTGCATGCGTTTTCCTACAGATGACTTATCTTTCTTCATGATGGAGTAGTACTCCATTGTGTACAAATACCACATTTTTAAAAAGCCATTCATCTACTGATGGACCTAACTGCCTTTTGCAGGATTCAACTATCATGAATTGTGCTACTCTGAACACAAACGTGCATGTATCATCTAAGATAATGTCTTTAACTCTTTTGGGCAGTCTAGAGGGGGAATGGCAGGGTCCAGCGGAATTTCTTTTTTCAGTTGGTTGAAGAATCTTCATACTGGTGTCCATGTTGATTGTACTAGTTTACATTCCCATCAAGAATGTTGAATGGTTCAGTTTTTCCCGCAGCTTTACCAACTTGTGCTATTTTTAATTTCTTGATGATAGCCATTGTTTCTGGAGTAAAATGAAATCTCATTAAATTTGCATTTCTTTAGTAACCAGAGATGTTGAGCATTTTTTTGTATACAGTATTCATTGTTTAAGTGTCTATTCAATTGCCCATTTTTTGATTGGAGAAATTTTAAGGTTTTTTTGAGTTATTTTCTAGATACTAGGCCTCTATCTGAAGAATAGCTGGCAAGAACTGTTTCCCATTGTGCAGGGTATCTCTTCATTCGGTTGGTTGTTTCCTTTGCTGTGCAGAAGCTTTTAAATTTGATATGATCTCATTTGTTGATTCTTGTGCAATCATAGTTCTATTCCAAAAATCCTTGCTTACACTTATGTCTTCAGGAGTTTTACTTTTTTTTTCCCAACATATTGTTTCTGTTTTAGCATTTAGGTTTTTATCCATTTTGACCAGTGGATAGCCAGTTTTCCCTGAATATTAAAGAGGCTATCTTTCCTCCAGCATGTTTTTGGCCCCTTTGTCAAAGATCAGATAGCTGAATGTGCCTGGGGTTGTAAAAGCAGAGTTTAATGCAGAAATACATTGGAAGCACATCTTGGGCCAGAACAGTCCAGATTGTATGCATTGCCTAATGGAAAAGATGAAGATGCTTACAAGAGACAGTTGTCTCAGTACACAAAGAACAGTGCAATTCAGATATTACGGAGGAGATACATTATAAAATTCAGGCTGGTATACAAGAAAATCCAATCTATCAGAAATTCAAGAGAATAAAGGACCAATGGAACCACCCAAAAATATTTTTTTCTCCAGAAGAAGGGTCAAGGGGCTGGGGATTTAGCTCAGCGGCACAGAGCCTGCCTGGCAAGTGCAAGGTCGTGAGTTCAATTCCCAGTACCGGGGGGGGGGGGGGGGGGGGGGGGCAGAAGGGGTGCAAAAAAATCCAGAAGAAAGGTCAAGAAACTCAAAAAAAGGCAAGCTTGAGGTGGATGTCGTAGAAGGATTGGAAGTTCAGAACCACCCTGGCAACGTGGTGAAACTCTTGTCTCAAGATAAAAATTAAAAGGAAAGGAAAGAGGGAGGAAGGGTTGGGGGAAAGAAAAGGGAGTTCAAGAAGGAAGGAAGGAGAGAAGGAGGATAGAATGGGGTGGGGTGGCTCAGTGGTTAAGGGCTTGCCTAGCATTTGTGAGGCCTTGGATTCAATTCCTAGTCCTGCAAAGGAAAAAAAAAAAAAAATTAGAAAGGGGAGGTGGGGAGGGCAAGCTTTCTCAGATCTCTGCAGCAGACTGCTAAGAGCTAAAGAAATAGTCTTTCTATGAATATATTTATCTGATAAAGACAGTAAACTTATGGGCCAGAAAAAATAAAAGCTTGAATAATGCTAAAGTAACTTAAAGTTTTACTTTCCTTGATTTATTAATTCTATTATTTATTCATTTACTTATTTAGTATTTATTTGAATTGAGTACCATATTAGGTGGACAAAATAAATTAACTCTGCTTCTGGATAACCTTTTAGTTCGCAGTCAGAAAACAAATAATAAACAAGTTTCTAGGTATGGTGGTGCATACCTGTAATCCTAGCAATCGGGGTGGCTGAGGCAGAAGGATCACAAGTTCAGGTCTATCCTGGGCAAATTAGGGAGACCTTGTTTCAGAATAAAACAAGTAAAAAGGGCTGGGGATATAGCTCAGTGCAAGGCCCTCTGTTCATTTCCCAATACCTCTAAGTAAATAAATAGCATGCAAAGTCACTTTTTTGTCAAGTTATCATAACTGCTATGAAAAAATAAAGTAGAATACAGAAAATATTTAAGGTTGTTTTAGATTGGTGCTGAGTAGTTAGGTGATATTCAAATATGGGAAATCAGTATTTCCCAAGTACAGCATGAAAGAGTCTTCTGATTTTGAGGGCTGTCTGAATCAAATACAGTGATCCTGCGACAGTAATACACTCAGTGAGTTAGAGGATGTCGTTGCAGTTTGGTGAATGAATGAGGGATTGTACTAGGGGTAAAGTTATAGAAGAACCTAGGGTTAGATCATACAGGGTTTCACTAGCCTTGTTAAGATTTTAATTTTTATTCTAATTGTTATGGAAAGCAATTGGAGATTTACCTAGCAAGTAACATAACCTGACTTGAGTTAAAGTGATTGACTCTTCGTAAAAAATAGACTGCGGGGGGATGGTGAGAGTGAGGATGAAAACAGAGACTGTTTAGCAGACTACTGTTTTGGACCAGGTAAGAGACCTCTGTGGAAGTTGAGAAGTGATTGAAGACTAGATGGAGTGCTCACAGGATTTGCTAATGGACTAAATATGGGTAAGAAAGAAAAAAAAGGTCTCAAGGATGATTCCAAGTTTTTTAGCCTGAGCAACTACATGAATAGTGATGCTATTAACTGAAATGTAAAACTGAGGGGTGGAGATTTGGAACAATCAAGTTCTGCATATTTTAATTTGAGATCCCTGTTAAAAATTCAAGCAGACATACTAATTGGTAATTTTAGAATTCAAAAGGTTTGTGAATCCTCAGAATTATTGAATGTTTATTTAATATTAGAGACTGGATGAGGCCATATGTTACAGTGAGTGTAAACAGTCATACACCAATGACAGTCCTCGGTCCCTTCAGTGAATACAGTTGAAGATGAAGTGAAAGCCAAACAGAGCATATCGCTAGTAAAATTTCAGGAAATCCTCGGAGTGTGTTGTCTAAGAATCAAGTGTAGAATGTGATTGACGGAGGGAGTGGTCAGCTACGTGAGAGGATCACATTGAGTAAGATGAAGGGCTGAGACTGACCATGAGTTTGCCACCCAGTAGTTCATTGCTGATCTGGTGAGAGCAGTTTTGTGAAGTAGTGAAGAAACCTGATTAGAGTCTATTGGAGAGACAGTTGAGAGGCAGCTAGAAGCAGTGGTGATAGGTTGCCCTGTAGAGGACTTGCACTGTATAGAAGAGAGTTAAGGGTTTAAAGCAGAAATTAGTGCCTTTAGTTCTTAATGTAGTCACCATTTTAGCTCTGGATTTCTAGTTAAATTTTTATTTGTAATACACTGGTTTTACAGTTGTATAATTAATTCCTTAAGGAATGGAATAAGTATTTTTTTTAAATATTGAGTTTAGTTTGCTAGTTGAATTATAACTTAATGAAACATTACTAATAAAGAGGTAAAGGTTTAGATTCAAAATAGGCCCACATTTTGACATACGTATGTATTGTAGTTAACTGTAACCACTTTACATCTGTGAAAATTCTTCTTAGTAAAGAAGAAGGATAGAGTTTCATTTGTACCTTTTTTTCTTTAGCCAGTTACCTTATTTAAATCTTAGTGATCTTTTGGCATCATTATTTAAAACACTGCTTGCCCAAACACTTTTTGATAATGAATCCTTTTAAAATTTGGAATTGTTTTTAGAAGCCTGTCAATTCTGCTTTGAGTATCAAGCTTTATCTTCACCTTTTGGATGATTAGGTAAATATACTAACCTGTATTCACATTCATCTGTAGGAAATAAATACTGTGAAACTGGCAGCAAACTTTGGGAAACTTTGCACAGTCCCATTGGACAGCATTCTTGTAGACAATGTTGCACTACAATTTTTTATGGGTAGGTAAATTCATTTTATTTAAATAATATAGCCATTGAGATTTTAGAAGTTTTTTATGGTGGTAAAATACATAGAAAAGGTAATATCTTAATTACTTTTAAGTGTATTTAAGTAATACTATATACACAGCTGTGTGAAAATCCCCCCCACAATCTCTAGACCTTTATCTTGTAAGATTGAGGCTGTCTATCTATTAAGTTGATTGGCTTACCTCATCTAATGTCACATCTTCAAGACTCATCCATACTGTAGCATATGTCAGAATTCTCTTCCTTTTTAAGGCCAAATGATATTCCAGGGTACAGGTATGTACACATTATGTGTGTGTGGACATGCATGCACATATATGCACACAGACATACTCTCACACCCTCAACATTTTTCTTATCCATTCATCCATCAAGCGATTCTTAGATTGTTTCTGTGTTTTAGCTAGCATGAATAATTCTGCCATGAATATATATACACTGTCAATTCTTTTGGATATATACCCAGAAGTAGAATTGCTGGGTCCTGTGTTAATTTTGTTATTAATTTTTTGACATACCACAACATTTTTTTCCATAGCAACTGTCTGATTTATATTCCCACCACAGTTTACCTCCCAAGCCTTTCTGCACATGTTGCAGTTTCTTCAGTAAACTCTAGAGTTCCAGTTGCCATCACAAGTTCTACCAGTGCAGTCATTGTGTAGGTGGGGAGATGATTTCTTACTGCAATATCTTCCTTAAATTTTTAATAACTTCAGTACTACTAAACTTGGAATGGTTTTATTTTATATGCCAAGTTAGATGCCACCATTTATTCTCTGAATTATTCTTTAGAAGCCATGAAAATAGAGTATATCAATTGATGGAAGTAAATGTTTATCATAATAATTGAGCATTGGCATAATTGCTTTTAAAATACACTGTAGGAAGCCAGGTATGGTAGCGCATGTCTGTAGTCCCAGCTCTTGGAAGGGTAAGGCAGGAGGATTGCCAAGAGTTTGAGGCCAGCCTGAGCTATGTAGTGAGTTCAAAGCCAGCCTGAACTATGTAGTGAGACCCTGTCTGAAAAAAAAAAAAAACAAACAAAAAAAAACACTCTAGGAGATTTTAATATGAGTTTAAATTGGCTAAGAAAGCACTTTATTGAAAATGGATAGTGTGTGAATGACTTTTTTCCACCAGGTAGTGGAATGAATTCATGGGCTCACGGGTGCTGGGCAAACACTCCAGCACTGGGCTACATCCCCATTCCTTTTAAATTTTATCTTGAGAGTGTCTTGGAGACTTGCATAGTCTACCTTGAATTTTCTGCCTCATTCGCTGAGCGACTTCAATTATAGGCATGTGCCACTATGCCCAACAACATAATTATGCTATTTATACCATTTTTATTCATGTATGAGTAAAGGATTTTTTACAGCTTTTTTGGGGGGGATTTTTTATAGCTTTTTTTTTTTTTTTGAGACAAGTTCTGTCTGCATAGTTCAGGCTGGTCTTGAACTTACTCTGTAGCCCAGGTGCAGCTTCCTGAGTGCTGAGATTAGGCATGCATCACCACATCTGGACTGTTTTTATACTATGTGAATGTTTAATATGTGAATAGTTTATTATACATAGATTATTTTATTAGTATTATGTAAAATTGCCTCTGCTTGGTGATATTTTCAGCAGAAGTTCCTGAATCTTTACTTTGATGGTCAGAAATATACATAGTTGTTGAATTGCTAATATTTATTTTTAATGCATCTAGAAAAATTCACATTATGACTATTAATATTTATTCAAGGGCCGGGAATATAGCTGAGTAGTACAAGTACCTGCCTGGCAAGTGCAAGATCCTGAGTTCCATTCCCGGTACTAAAAAACAAAAAAATAATCGTTATTCAGAGGAAATGTTAAATGTGGGTGAAATAGTTTACTTCTCATGAAGCCTATATAGCAGATCTATTCAGTGGACATTTTACCGTAAAAAAAGAGGCTTAAAAATTTAGAATTATGTGCTTCCTTTTGTATTTTCTACACTGGTATTTAGCTTAATCAACTTGTAACTGTGTTTTCATCTCAAGTATTTGCTAAGCATTTCTGAAATTAAGGTTTCCTGTACCTGGTACTTAAATCTTTACTTGTCATAAAGCTGCACGGGCCCAAAATTGTGTAACATTAATGTCTGTCGTGTGATGGATTTTGTTTGGCAGATTACATGCAGCAAACTGGAGGTCAAGCACATCTTTTCTTTTGGATGACAGTGGAAGGGTACCGGGTTACAGCCCAGCAACAGTTAGAAGTTTTATTAAGTCGTCAGAGAGATGGAAAACATCAAACCAACCAAACCAAAGGTCTTTTAAGAGCAGCTGCTGTTGGAATTTATGAACAGTATTTGTCTGAAAAGGTATGGATATATTTTGATAACTGTGTTCTTCTTTGGCAGTATCATTGATAGCAATTTTTTAATTCTTAGAAATTTTTGTTACTTATGCTAGGCATAATTGCTTCAGAAACAACTGACTTATTTAATCCCAAGAACAATCTTGATATGTACTTTTATCTTCATTATTTTGTTTTTGTCTTTTTTTGAGACAGGGTCTTGCTCTGCAGTTCAGGCTGGCCTTGAGCTCACTTTGTAGCCCAGGCTGGTCTCGAACTCGCAACAATCCTCCTGCCTCAGCCTCCCGAGTGCTAGGATTACAGGCGTTCACCACCACGCCTGGCTATCTATCTTCATTACTTAAGTGAAGATTCTGATGTTTAGAAAACTGAATTACAGTAATGTGCCCAAGGTAATAAAGATACTAAATCACAAAGCCAAGATTAAAAATCATATACACTTTAGATCAAAAGGTACACTAGGTTGAAAGTAAAAGGTTGGAGAAAGAATACCCAAAGGTAAATAAAAGAGAGCTAGAATGGCTATACTAATTATCCTAGTATCAGAAAAGTAGAATTTAAGATAAAAGTTGTTATTGCAGAAGAAAATATTCTGTAGCGAAGGACATGTCAGTTGATTAAGGATGATAAAGTGGTTAGAAGCCTTTATTCAATTAACAAAGTTCTCAACTACATGAAACAAAAATTTATAGAATTGAAGGGAGAAACATTTTAACACTAATACTAATATTGTTTTTAGTAATTGGTAAAGTAATTTGGTGGAAAGTCATTAAAAATATATAAGTCAAAAAACAAAGCAGCTAGACTTAACTCATATAAAGAATGTTTCCCTTCATAGCAAAATACACTTTATTTTCAAGAATGTATGAAACGTTCTATACGATAAAACACATGCTAGACCATTAAACAGGCATTATTTAACCGTGTTTAAACCATGCAGATTGTTTTTTAATCAGAATAAAAGTAATAGAAATCTGAGAAGTCTATAAATACTTGAAAGTGAAATATTTCTAAATAAAAAGAAAAACTAGAATTTTGTTTTCCAAATATTTTTTTAACTGGCAAATAAAATTGTATGTTTTTATCATGTACAACTGATGCCTTGAAATGCTATCTTTTTAATTGAAAGTGAAAAAAAATGTTGAATAAGGACTTACAGGATGCAGTAAAACAGGGCTGTAATGGATATTTGTAGCTTTAAAATGTGTACTTAGAGGAAAAATCTAAGGTATAGTTAGATGGCAGAAATGGGGTTTACTAGAGATACAATAGCATATATTTCAAAAGAAGGTAAAGGAAAGGAGTTCAGTATTTTTACCTCAAAGAAGCAATAAATGTTTGAGGAGGTAAGTGTCATGTGGTTTGAGCTGTGCACAATTACACATATGTTAACATCACGTGGTCCTGCCCCATAAATACGTAGTTGTTATGTGACACTTGTTTAAAAAGTAAACATAAAGAATGAAAGAAGAAGAAAAACCTGAAATAAAGAACCTAGGTTTTTACCTTGAAAGTGTAGAAAAAGAAAAACAAAATAAACCCAAGGCAAATAGAAGGAAGGAAACTAAAGATTATAATTAGAATAGGAATCAGTAAAATAGAAATGATGATGAAAAATCAATTAAAACTAAAAGTTGATTCTTTGAAAATATCAACAATATTGACAGATCTTTACAAGACTGACCATTAAAAGGTGAGTGAAGGCACAGATCATTAAAATCATGACAGATGAGATATCCCTGAGCCTACAGAAATTGGGAAGGATATAAACAAATATTATGAACAGCTTAGTCAAAGTAAAAGAAATGAATAAATTTCTAGGAAGACCCAAATTGCTGGACTGAGTCACTCAAGAAAGACATAGAACATCTAATAAGTAGAGTAATTGAAGTACTTACTACAGATCATCCCTCAAAGACAAGCCCAGGCCCATTTAGTTTTACTGGTGAATTCTAGCAAACATTTTAAGAAGAAATAAACTCTTCAGAAAATAGAGGAGAACTAACCATCATCTTGTTTTATGAGGGAGTATTTTGATTCTAAAACCAAAGAAATATATCACCTAGAAAACTAGAGACTAATATCCCTTACTAATATAGAGAGAAAAAGCCACAAGAATCAAGATTACTATGCTCACTGCCCAATTATTAGTGGCTATGCTGCAATTCCATTTAATTTGTTCTTACTAGCACAAATATTGTGTTTGACTTCATACATGAATTTCATTTAAAAACTCATTAATGCGTGTGCTAAAATTTTACCTTATGAAATACACTCAAAAAGTACAGTCTTAAGAATAATCGTATAATAAACAAATCTAAACATGCCATCCATTTTAAGAAGCAAAACATGTATGTACTGCACCTATGAAGCTCCTTATATACTTTGTTTGTTCTTCCCTCTAATGTTTTATGTTCTTTCTTCCTGATAAAGCCAGTTTCCTGAATTTGGAGCTAATTATTCACTTGCTTCCCCATATATTTTTTATCATTAATGTATATTCTGGGGGCTGGGGATTTAGCTCAGCGGCAAAAGCGCCTGCCTGGCAAGCGCAAGGTCGTGAGTTCAGTTCCCGGTACCGGAGAAAAACGAAAAAAAAAAAAAAAAAGTATATTCTTCCAAACAATATATTGCTTACATTTGTTTTTAATCTTCTATTAATGGAACAATAGCATTGGGTTTTCCCTCTCTCAGCATTTTACTGAAATCCACACACATTGACGCATGCAGTGAATAGTTTACTTTCAGTGAACTAATTTACTGCATAGATATTCAGGATCTTACTTACCTGTAATAAATGTTCCATTTTGGCAGTGGGTAAAGAAGGTTAAGAAAAATGGAATGCCCATAGTAGGTTACCTTAAGTAAAGGTTGAAAGTAATATGTTTTAGTATCTAATGGTGATAACTTGGATTATCCATTGTGGGGTCTTGTTGAAGACTTCAGTTCTTGAAGAATGATTCTTTGAGGTATGCCACTCAGATAGTTTTATGGTAGTTTCACTTTTACTAGTAAATTAATCTTGCTGATAGGATTATTGAGAAGAGTAAATGAGGTAACAAGGAATGCGTCTTTGTTTTACTACAGCCTGTAGTCATCACTATGTTTTTCCCTCGACTGCTGGTGTTAGCCACCATGATTATGCTCAGCTTCCTTGTTAATCATGAGTATTAGCCGTCTGTCTTACTTTTCATGTGGTATGTCTTGTCTTATGGTAAACTAGTTAAATGTTTAGTTAAATTTTTAAGGTGATGAGCCATGTTTACAAGTTGGAGGAAATTAAGAATGTTATTTTCTGTTGTTAGGCATCTCCAAGAGTTACTGTTGATGACTATTTAGTAGCAAAATTAGCAGATACTTTGAATCATGAAGATCCAACCCCTGAAATCTTTGATGACATTCAGAGGAAGGTATTATATATTTTATATTTCTTGAAAAAATATGTATTTCTATGTGCGTGTAATTAATTTTTCAAAAAGTTACTGGAACATTTAAAAAATAATAGAAACTAAAAATAGTAGTTATGGAAATGCTTCTCAGTTATAAAAATGTAAACCAGTAGACCATTTTTTTTATTTATTTCTTTAATTGACTGATGAAGGAAATACTTTCATTGGGTTGCTTTCTTTGAATCTGACTAAAGAGCCAGATATTCTAGTCTTGGAATTTGATGAATTGATGATATATAAATAACATGTCACAAATTCATCACATGTACTTAATTTCTTGCAAAACTACTTGATAGAACATTATGGATAATCTACTGTCATGTGTCTTGTGTTGCCATAGGATACTTTTCCATCTAATTTAGCTACCGGAGGAATCAGAAAAATTATTAGTTTTGAGGTAATCTTATGATTGTTGACATGTTGTCACAGATGCTTTATAGCAAGATCTCAGTGTAGCTTTTGGTGAAGTCTTATTTAGTTAAAAATCACCATGTATTTATATTAATCATCGACTATCTTGGTTTATTTCAACAAGGTGTATGACTTGATGCTGCGGGATGAAAGGTTTTATCCTTCCTTCAGACAGAATGCCCTGTATGTGCGCATGTTAGCCGAGCTGGACATGCTAAAAGATCCCAGTTTCAGAGGATCAGATGATGGGGATGGGGGTAAGGTGGCATGCATTTTACATTGTGTGTTTGTATCCCTGTATATTGTAGGTACTATTTTAAATCACATATTAAAGCAGTTAAGTGTGGTTTATGAATATCACACAGTTGAGTAGCATAAAAGTGGGGTAAAACCTAAATATTCTGACTCATTAAAAGTCTGGCTTTCACTCTAGAACAGACTGACAGATCTGAGTGTCCTCATCTGAAAAAGCTGAAAGTTTGAATAAATGAGTATGTGATGTCTTCCAGCTGAAAAGTCGTCCATACGCTGTAGGACAGTGGTGGTGAAACTATGGCATATGTGCTGTAGCAAGCACACACAGGCCTGTCAACATGAGCCGAGTCACCCCTGCAGGCAGGCATTGAATAAGTGTTTCTTTCTAAACTAAAACCTTAGTATTCGCGTTTAATTGCAACGTTGCCACTTTGCAATAAATCAGTGGGTTTTGGGGTGCAGTTTGGGCACTCAGTCTCTAAAAGGTTCTCCATCACAGATGTAGGATTTGGAAAAGGAAACAAAGATAGAAAAAAAAAAGAGAGAAAAAAAAACTTCAAGTTTTTATATTGTTCTGAAGTTTATGTTACATAGTCATTCCTTGTTGTCTCGTTTACTCTTCTCAGTAATCCTGTTGATAAAGCAGGACTGTTACTCTAAAATTAACTTACGAATGAAAGAGAAGCTACCATGAAAGTACTTGAATGACATACCTGAAAAAAATATTCTTCAAGAGTTGAAATCAAAAGACAGAGAAAAGAAAGGGAGGAAAAGAGAAAGTCTCAAACTTTCTGAGTATCATGCAGAAGTTATAAACTTTTGAAGCATTTTAGATTTCCTACTTTTAGATTAAGGGTTCTTTACCTATAGATATTTCCTGTTTTATTAAAATAAAATCAGTTTTTTAAAAAATTAAATTATGCATTACAGATTGTATATTAAATCTTAACATTTTAATTTCAGTCACATTATTTTTCTCATCATTTGAGCAACTCTTTTGTGTTCTCATATTAATAGACATTTAATGTTATTGATTAAATTTAGCCAAGATTGATTTTATGCTGTATTTGTAGATCTTATTGTTGATCAAGAAATCAGCTATGCCTTACTTTGCTCCTGAATTCTCCTTTTAACTTACTTATGGTGGGAAGATGTAAGAGGTTAGTATATCAGAGAAGAGTTAGGAGGGACGTAGTTGAGTGAGGAGGAGAGTGATATTTGTCCACCCATGTATACAGTGCTTTCCTATAAACCAAGGGATGATCTCAGGTGAAGTTTCCCGTTTGCTTTTGTGACTATCAGTATGAGGAACCAAGAAATATTTTTAGGCATTTGGAGTTGTTTAAGGTGGAAGGTGCAATACAAACTGCCTCTTTGTACAAGTAAATATGATCTTGTTCTTTGAAGACCCATTAAGAGCACCAAATTTATAATTTCTTAAGAGTTTAAAAAGTCCATTATCCTTACCTGTATATAAATATTGCCTTACAATAGGTTTATTTGTGTTTTTAACACGTTAGTTGGTAACTTACTTTACTTATGTATACAGTAAAACCCTGAGGAAAAAGGTAAATTTAATATCTTTAATTGACTTACTGTCTAACATTTATTTAAAACATTAATTTTTTTGTCATTGTTTTTAAGAAATGGCATTGTATATGGAGTTATACATGTATGGTCTACTAGTTACATATTGATTTTTCTTTTGTTTTTTTTTTTTCCTATACCGGAAATTGAACTCACGACCTTGCGCTTGCCAGGCAGGTGCTGTGCCGCTGAGCTAAATCCCCAGCCCAGTTACATATTGATTTAAGAATCTAAATTTCCAATATTTCTTGGCCAAATCTACGAAGGAGGAGCGGTTTTGGTAGTTTCATTTAAAATCAATCTATTTGTCTCTCACAGGAAAGATTAGTTTTGTTTGTAAATTTTTTTTATCCAATGAGGCAGAAGTAGCAGTTCTGATATTTTCTAATAGGCTAATTCTGCAATGTTTCCCTCATGGTTACGTTGTGTTGGACAAGTTGATATAATCCTATGAGAATAAAAATCAAAATATTTAATAATTGCTCTCTTGTTAATGATTTTTTTCATATACCAGCTGTCAGATACATATATATATGTGTGTATATATATACACACATATATATATGTATCTGTATATATATTTTCACTGAGATGCCTGCTTGATTTAGAAATTCGAGATTTAAGAGATTAGGTATTTGGGAGTAAACTAATTTTTCTTTACTCTTTCCTGATGTTTTGGCTTATGTGACTTGTATTCTTGGTGTTTGAATCTCAGATAAAGCAACTGCTTCAGAAGTTTTTTACTAAGTTGAATTTTCTCTTTACAGAATCTTTTAATGGGTCTCCTACAGGAAGCATAAATTTAGTAAGTACTAATATGGATTTTTTAAATATTACAGTGACTTGAAAATCATGTAAAAGTCTGAGTCTTACATATGTAGATAAATGATATATTAGAAGCCCACAAAGTGTTCTTAGTGTCATAAGACGTTGTGCTTTTAAGAAAATGTGAAGTTCATATACAGTATGAGGAATATAAAAATTGAAACTTAAATAATATACAGTGTTTTTTTTTTAAATGGGATTAAGCCACATCTGCTTAATTGCTGTTGTACTTCATGAAGGAATTGGCTTAATTATTTTCAGTATTAGCATCTAGTACTGTATGTTAAAGCGCTATGATTTCTTTTTGAGATGAGGTCCTGCCATACTGCCCAAGCTGGCCGTGAACTCCTGCACGCAAGCATTTCTCCTGCCTCAGTATCCTGAGTAGCAAGGGAAAAATAATCAGCGTTCTATAAAATTTTCAAGACATAGTTTAGTTGGAAGGAAGGGAAAAGGAGAGAGAGAGAATTTTTGGTTTTGTTTTAATGTTTTGCAAACTACTAAAATAAATCAGCCAGAGTGGTATGTCAGATACTTTGTAACTTTTAAAATGTTTTTCTAAATCATTTTATGTGCATACTATTTATATGTTAATACTTCAGAATGTTGCAATAAACATGAATTTCTCCTAGAACAGGAAGTATTAGTAATAATGTTCACTATAGAAAGTTTCTAAATGTGAGGAAATTTTCTAGTAAGGTATTTGTATAAGTGTTTAAACACTGGTAAATGTTTTTGTTCTAATCTATTTCTGGAATAAATGCTTCAAATAAGAGAAGAAGATCACTTTTGTTACGTAGTAATATGAAACAAGCAGCCTCTGGATTAAAAAGAAGTCACATTAGAGATTGACTTTGTTTTTCCCATAAATGTATTGAATTCAGTTGTTTAAGCAGCTAGTCTTGCAGAGTCTTTTCAAAATGTATATACAAATTTTGCTACCAGCATTTTAGAAATAAAGATTTTAAACTGTATTGTGATAGCTTATTTCACGGTACTAAGCAAAGGATGTGTTTAGTGTTTTATTCATTGTGCAGTTGAGATTGGAAGGTAAATTATTTTTAGCATGCTGTTAAAATTGTGCTTGTTGAGCCATAACAAAAAATTTATATTTCAGCTAAATGTAGTAGTATACAGCCATAGTCCTAGCTAGCTCTTCAGGAAACTGAGTAGGGGAAATGCTTGAGTACAGGAGTTTAAGATCAGCGTGGGCAATACGGCAAGACCCCATCTCAAAAAGAAAAATTTGCTCTTTTAGTTTTTGCCTTAACATAATAAGAAAAGCACTTTTTTCCTTACAAGAAGTTTAAGAATCTTAAGTGAAGGATTATTTTATAGTTGTCTTTTTTCAGGACAACACTAATGAACTTATTTTAAAAGCATAACTTTCAAAAATCAGTTAGTACTTATATTTCTAAAGCAGATATAAATTTGTAGCTAATATTATTTTACCAGTTGTAATTTTATAATCTATTTTGTTATTTACTTGTTCAGTGTAATTGTAACTAATTTTTTGTCAGATTCTTATCATATATAATGAAAATAGTATTTAACATTTATTTTAAATGTGCTGAAAAAGACGTGTATCTCCAAAGTCAGGATAAAAATATAAATGAATAACTAGGGGTTGTATAGTATGAGATATTAAAATGTTTAAAGTGGTAAATACTTATACTTAACTTTTAAAAAGTTACCTACAAGGGAGGATTATCATTATTAGTAATACTTTTCAAAAAAAGCTTGATTTATGTTTCCCGTGCTAGCTTATAATTGCTAGCTTGTAAGTTATAGTAGATAATTTGGCACAGGCCAAATAGTGACAGAGCAGTCCATTTCCTCAGGGCTTCTGTCTTTCATGTAAAAATAATATTAAAGTAAAGGTTGTGCTCTTTCTATTAAAATGTTTTATTATGTACCACATTAAGTACTAAAAGTAACTGTATTTTATTTCTTTTTAAAATATTTTTATTTATTCATTTTACATTACAGAGCATGTTTATTTAGTCATTCATACATCAAATCTTTAGCACATGTTATGTGTCAGGTAGTGCGTTTGGACTAGAGGAAAAGGAGAACTAAGATACAGCTTCTGACTCCAAGGATTTTTATTTATATTTTATCCTGACAAAAATGTAGAGCAAATGCTAAGAAAATTTTACCATTGGGGAGGTTGAAATATAAGAAGTGGTAGTAGATATGGTTAAAACCTCTTAACATATCAGCAGTGGACCCTGGAGTAGACCTAATTTAATTAGGGACCAGGGCAGTCCTGCGTGTCATTTACATAGAATTGTTAGAGTTTGCTTCTCTTGCTGATCGGTCTGCAGTGGAAAAACATTTGGTTTTCTTCATAGCATACTGTTGCTTTAGTTTAAATGACTTTGTGTCCTATGAATGGCTGCATGTATTTAGATGCCTCTCAATAATAATTGTTAATATATTAGGACTCACAAAGACTCATTCAGATCATATGGTTTTTAAAATATAGAATATGTCTAGCGTGTGCACAGTATGTTAGGGTCCCCATGACAGCTCCTAGGCTCGGTAACTTGCTGAGAAGACACAGAGGATTCAGCAAAGGGAAAAGGTGCATGGGGAAACCAGAGGAAACCAGCTGCAGACTTCCAGAAATTCTCTCCGGGGAGTCAGACAAAATGTTCTTAATTTCCCAAGCAGTGAGTTGTGACAACATGTGTGTTGCCTGAGGAAAACTTACCAGAGAGTGAGAGCGCAGGATTTTAGTAGAGGCCTGTCACATAGTGCATGCTCTCTACTACATGTGGAGTCCCAGACCCAGAGGAAGGCGAGTTTTCGGCGTAAACCATGTTGCTTGTAAGGAGAGTTTTAGTACAGTAAGCCTCAAATTAGTAGGATAATGGTAGAAACCTTCACTTCATCTTCCCTTCTCAGGCGCGGTCCAGCCTTGTGAACGGTTTTTCCTAAGGGTTTCAGGCAGCCTTGCGGGTCTCTTTCTGCCCAGGCTGCTTTCATTATGTGATTATGTTCCCTTCTTTGTGTGTGTGTGCGGGATTATTTACATGTGGCAAAATGTCTTTAAATTTAAACAGGAATAATTTTGTATCATTTAATAATAATTTTTGTTTGTGGAATTGTTTTTGGAAATTATAATTAAAATTTAAAAATTGCTATTCCAAAAATAATTTCCCATATAGAAGTGTCGTATTTACTTAATTTAATGAGTAATCGTCACAACAGCTAACATTTGCTGTGCTTGGTAGTTTTCTAAATATTTACATATCTTCTCATTTAATGCCCACAGTGTAGGTACTATTCTTATTTTAGAGCTAAGGAATCTGATTAAATTATTTAACTGATAAAACTACTTATAAATTAACAAAACTGTTAATGCAAGGCTGACTGTAGTATATTTCAACACATAAAAAATCAAAATGTTAATACATCTGTTCATTGTCCAATTTTAATTGTTTGGCATATGTTGAATATAATTGAAAAATAGCAGTGTGCAGCTGGGCGTGGTGGTGCAGGCCTGTAATCCCAGCAGCCTGGAGGCTGAGGCAGGAGGATCGTTGTGAGTTCAAGACCAGCCTGGGCTACAAAGTGAGTTCAAGGCCAGCCTGAACTGCATAGTGAGACCCTGTCTCAAAAAGACAAAAAAAAAAAAAAGAAAAGAAAAAGAAAAATAGCAGTTTTCAATATATGGACAAGCGGTGTAGAAGGAATCTGGTTATTGATTACCAGTGTTTTATAGTTTCTTAATTTTGCCTTTTCTCTCAGTATAAATGGAAAATATTTTTGTTTAAGCATGTAAATACAAATAACAAAGTAACATTCAGAAAATATGAGCGATACATATTTGATGTAGAATTCTCTTAACATTTTTCCTGTTAAGTTTAAAAATTATCTTTTTTTAATTTTTTTTTTCAGTCTTTGGATGACCTTTCAAGTGTATCTTCTGATGACTCAATACAACTTCATGCTTACATTTCAGATACTGGTAACAGACTATACAATAACTACTATTTAAAAAATACTGATTATTACATCCTTAAGTTATTTTCCACATTTAATTTTACAGGTTTTTTTTCCTGTTTTATAGTCTTATTTTTTTTCCTGCAGCATGTTCTTTATATATGATGTTTATTGTATATGTGTTTGGATATTTTTATTTTTCTGAGATTGCCATTATTAACGTTTGAAAAAAAGCTCTAATAAATTGTAGAACCAATCTTTTCCTCTTTGTATTTGAGTCTAGCTCTTAATTGTTTTCATAATTCTTATTTGGGGAGATCTTCTTTTTTGGGGGGATGTCAGTTCAATTTTTGCTTTCATACATGCAGAGCCAGAGTAGATGATCAGAGTAAATGAAGCTTCTCTGTTCAGAAGTTTGTAGAAGTTCAAAATATGCTTGAATGGGCTGAGAAATCTGTAGGATAGCACAATCGGCCGACAAATACAGAACTGTTCATATACTCAGGAAAAAATGATCATTCTTTCATTATTGTTGCATTATTGGATAATGCTGATGAGTGTTAGATAACAATAGCTTTCTTACCTCACTATTCCTAGAATGTTTTTCATGTCTCATATTGAAGTTCAAACATGCATACCTCTATTCAGTGTCATTCTTACATTTTAGATACTGGAAAAGATCCCACAGTATTAAGTGTAGCTTAAAAAATACTCATTTGCATTTGGTGAAGATCTTTGTTTTATTTTGCTTTTCACTGGAGCTAGAGTATCACTTTGCATTTTCTTCCCTTCCAGATTTGTGGAATAAGTTAAGCATGCTTGCTGACGCAGTTCCTTTATCTTTTGCTTATAGTTGATACATAGATTGCTGTTAAATGTTGTAAGATATCACCATTGCCAATTACAGCAGAGGTCTTCTTGTGAAGTTTTGTTTCTAGCTTTTGATAGTTGTCCTCCTCTTTCTTTCTAATGGTTTCTTAAGATTCCTTTTAACATCCCTTATCTTGTTTGCTTATCTTCAAATTTTGAGAGTTTTTGTTAAGGTGCAAATGTTTAGTATTCTCTTTTGGCAACTTTAAAATTACATGTCTAAAAAAACACACATGTCTATTTCTGTTGTTAATATTTCTCTTTTCTGAGGGTTACTATTTTCCAGCTGCTTTAGCCATTTGTTCATTTATTCAACAAGTCTTGCTTTTTAAAGTGGATGGAAAGTATTTTGCTAGGAATTTTTAATAAATTGTTTATTGTCAGATGAACATTGATACTGAAGAGGCAGCATAGTATTGTGGTTCAGAGCAAAACTTCTTCAGTGAATTGCTGTGATTCAAACCTTACCTGTTCTACTTAATAGTTGGGTGAAGTTTGTTCTCTGTCCTTGCAATTTCCTAATCTGTTAAATGTAAATAGTAATAACACCTACCTCATAGGATAGTTATGGGCAGATTAATTATATTAGTTGTTAAACATGATAGGTATCATACAAACATTCATAAATACTTGTTTTTTTAGTTGAATCCGAGTTTAGGTCCCAGTGTCTTAAAAACATCTATTGTAGAATCTAAAGATTTACAGTCCAATGCAGTACTACTTAGAGTGCCTCATGAACTCTAGTGTCTGCTTGCTTCCTTTATTGAGAAATCTTACTTTTTAAAAATTGGTTAAATTAGCAATGTGATTAGTGAAGTTATTACTTCACATTACTGTGGTGGTAGTTCTTAACTTAATAGGGACTAATAAGAAGTGATGTATAGACCACCCCCCATAAATAGTATTGCTGTAATGAAAACAAAACCTTCCGGTTTTATTGTTATCTTCTCAAAATCACCATAGGTAGCCTCATTCTTATCTTTGGAAATCACATTAGCTTTCTGTCTTCTGCTCTCTCTCTTTTTTTAATAGTAGCTACATTATTCTTCCTCTTACGTGTGTATAGCTGGGTAATCTCCCCGTGGACACAACTGATAAAGCCATGTCTTTGTTGCCATGTCAGCTCTGTTTAGAAATGGATAAAGCTCAGAGTTGTGAAGAATAGCATGAGATGGAAAAGGAACTAGAAACACTCAGCTTATCTTTAAGTTTTAGGGGAGAGAGGAGGAAATGTTAAGATCATGATTGGAAATGGTATCTGTCACCCACAAGAAATTAAAAGTCCAGTTTTGGGGCTGGGAATTTAGCTCAGCAGCACAGTGTCTGCCTGGTAAGCGCGAGGTCGTGAGTTTGATTCCCGGTACCGGAGAAAAGGAAAAACAAAAAACAAATAAAAGTCCAGTTGTATCCCACCATCGATACGTCTGGTTTAAAAGTCTTCAAGTGATGTATACCCAGAATCTGAAACCAGAGTTAGTACAGTTTTCCCTCAGTGTCTGTATGGTATTGGTTCCAGGACCTCTGTAGATGCCAAAATTATATATCATTTATATAAGGGAGAGAGGTTCATGTTCCTTTTATAAAATGGTACATTATTTGCATATTACTCCTGCATATCTTCCCAAATACTTTAAATCACCTCTGCATTATTTATTATACCTGATACAATGTAAATGCTACAAAAATAATTGTACTATATTGACTAGAAAATAATGGCAAGAATAAAAATGTATATATTCAGGACAGACACATTTCTAAAAACCTTTCAGTTTCATGATTAGTTGAATTTTACAATGTAGGACCCCCATATTCAGAGAGCCAACTATATTAAAATAGTTTCTGAACCAAAGAAACCATAGTTTTAGTGGCAAGCCTGGGTATTATAAATGATTCCATAGCTCAGGGCACTCAGAATGCCATCAGCAAACACCCCATGTTGAAAGTGAATTTGTAGAAAACAATTTAAAGACACAGGAAGAAATAGGAACCACAATAAGGGAGAGTCAGCAGACCCAACAGGTGAAATATATGGTGTCCTAAGAACTTGGAGAGGTCAGGCTTCACAGAACCTAAAGTGAGTAGGATTAAAATATTCACAGAGACACCCAAAGACAAGAAGAAATGATTAAGAACCCCCCCCCCCAAAAAAAAACAAAAAACAAAAAACAAAAAAACTCTAGGAGTGAAAAAATGCAGTGATTGGAATTAAGATCAATGGATGGATTAAGCAATAGACCAGGTGGAGCTGAGAGAAAGACAGTAAAATTTTTTAGACCTAGGGTAAAATAGAGCACAAAGAACAGAACATGTCAGAAAGAACATGATTCAAAGTATAACTAACATTAGTAGAAAATGGAAATAGATTTTGATTTTTAAAGACTACCTGGTTCATGTGGTATTTGGTAAGTCAGTAGAAAATTATCTTTTGTTGTTGTTGTCAAGTGACCAGAATAAATTACACGCCAGAATTGCTGAATGTTACTAGAGAAGGAAAGAATTACCTGGAGATAAGTCTTATCCTGTGGCTTTTCCTGTTTAGTTGAAAACATTTTCACTAAAATACAGTCAAGTAGTGAGGGCTAGTGCAAGAAGTTATTTTGTTTCTGTTGTTTCTTCTCTATAAAATTTAAGAGACCTCAGTGCTATATCTGAGGTGGTGCCATGGCAATATCAGTGGTAAAAGTTTTGGGGAAGAAAACCCAAAATATACATTACTTTGTGATCAGTAGTGTCATCATAACCTTTTAGCCTATTTTATACTATAGTCCTCATATACTTACATACACAGTACAGAGGATAGGAAGGAATGTTTTATCCCTTGGTGACATCCTTTCCTCTCAATCTTTCATTTTAAGTTCTTCTTCATTTCATGTTTTTGGTTTTTTTTTTTTTGCTTTTGTTCTTCAACTTCCTCCCTTTGTGTCTTTTGTTTCTCTTCATTCTGTTTTAAATGACAAGTATATGCTGACTGTGGCCCATCTGCTGTGGCAGGCGTTTGTAATGATCATGGCAAGACATACGCATTATATGCCATCACAGTGCACCGGCGCAATCTGAACACTGAAGAGATGTGGAAGACCTACCGTCGTTACAGTGACTTCCACGACTTCCACATGAGAATTACTGAACAGGTAATGAAGTTTTTAAGGCTGTGTACTTTATATTGTTTTGTAATTAAAGTTTGATTGTAAATTTTTTTATGGATCTTCAGATGTTGACCAAAACTAATGAAAGAAAATAAGGTAAGAACTTTTTATATAATCAGCATAAATGTTAGAATGGTTTCAATCAATTAATTAATAAATCTATTTTGAGAACCTTAACCAGTCTTACCCATTGTGGACTAGTGGGATAATATGAGTATTATTCCTTGGAAAATTAAAATAAACATGTATTTCTGATTTTAGAATGTGTGTGTTGTGCTTTGTTAGAGGCATTTGGTTTGGAGTAGGGATGGGGGTTGCTGGAGAACATCTCATGCTTTTCTTTTTGGAAGCATCATTTAGAAGTATAGTTATTTTAATTGCTAACTTCATCCAATAGTGTAATAGTTAAATCTTAGGTCTTTTACTTAAGTTACTCTGAATCACAACCTAAAGTAAACATGACATTAATCAGATAATGTTTTAATTCTTACTACAGAAATCTCTTGTTTTGTAGGAGTAGCTTTAAGGACTCTTAAATACAAAGAAGCTATTTTCCTTTCCTTTTTTTGATTACATATTTTATCTTCTAAGCTTAGAAAAACTAAAACACTACCAGATAAATAGATAATCTATGTTATTTATTTTAACTCTTGAAAATCTGATTCACTCAAGATTTTTAGATATAGAAATAGTACTAAGCCAATAAAAATAATAAAGTTAACCTGATTGAGTGAGCTAAAGCTTTGACGTGATATTGTACTACTCTAGACACTAGGAAATACCTGTTTAGTTACGATGGTGGAAAAGGTGTTGTTGATACTTGGGGCTGTTCTGAAATAAACTATTAATAGCTTCAATGTGATTTTAAAAGGTTACTGTTGACTTTTGAATCTCATGATAATGGGATTATTTTGAACTGTATTGCTAATAAAGAGAATAACTTTTGAAATGCCTGTACTTTTGTTTAATAGATCTTTATTTTCTTGTCTGGTTGTTTATTTATTTAGAGACCTGGTCTTGCTATGTAGTTCAGGCTGGCCTTGAACTCACTATGGAGCCCAGACTGGCCTTGAACTTGTGGTGATCCTCCTACCTCAGCTTCCCAAGTGCCTCCCAAGCTCTGGGTTTACCAGGTGTGCATCACCACAACTGCCTTAAATTAATTTATTTATAGATATGAAATAACTTTCAGGCCCACATTGAAAAACTAATAGCTTTAGTCTTTCAAATATTACCTATTTGATAATTATTTTAAAAGCATATATATCTCTCTTCTTATCCCTATATTTTTACTAAATATGAGAATTATTCTAAATAATTTCAATTGCTAAGATAGTTTTATTTAGTGAAAATTAATGGGAATTTGTTGAATGTGAAACTTGCATCGTGCAAGTAGTTACAATTTTCTTTCTACAAAGAATGTATATTGCATAATGAAAATATTCTAGGCAAGATGTAAATATTGTGTTCACATACTGACAAATGTAAGTAAAGAATATACCATTTTTTAAAAAAACTATTGATAAGATAATCCATACAGAAATTTTGCTTTTTAACATAGCACTAAAAATTAAATAAAATTGATATAGTACAGTTTTTCAGATGGCTCAGTGTAGGTGAAGGGTGCATGTTTTGACTTTGTTTCTTTTTAAAGTCATAGTAGTTATTATTTAATGGTTGATTGTTCATAGAACTTAAGAATTTAAGATTGTAGGTGAAAATTAGATTTTATCATAACGTTAAACATCTGTAAATAAGATAGGCTGTTAAATTTTTAGTTCTTCCTTACCTATATTTTTAAAATTTATATTCTCTACAAAATGGTGGAAGAAAAATTTAGTGACTAGTAATTCACCTGTTGGTAACAGTACAGCCTGTTGACATGAATAATTGTGAACTTCATGGGTAGAAAGATTTTTGATACAGATTTCATTCTCTTTATTCAGTTTTGTGAGATATGCTGTTTCTCTCAGTCTAACTATATGTAATATCACTTGCTTAAAAATATTTAAAATCTAACTTGATATTTTATGGAGACCTACAAGTTTAAAAGAAAATATTAGCAAATGTCATGCTTTTGGAAACACCCTGAATTCCCCATGCATTTACTTAATAAATACTTAATTGAGTTTTTTCTGTGTGTCTGGCATTCTTCTCAGCACGAGAAAAGTAACAGTGAATAAAGCAGTATAAGTCTTTGCCTTGAGGAATATGCATTCTAATAGAGTATACATTTCTGTTTTATTGAGTAGAATTAAGTGCAGCTAAAATTAATATAAATATGGATAAAATTGGGTGAAAATATCAGTGGTAATATAAGTAATAATATTAAGTATTCATTATATAACTGAGTTACATACTTGAATATTAACATTTTGAATTTTTCTTAATACAGAATTTCAAGTGTGCTCCTTAAATTTTTCAGTAGTGTATTAGAATCTATTTAGAATCTGTTTAATGTAAAAAGATAAAAGTCTTTGAGTTTAAGATAACTGTGATATACATAGTATATACATAGTATTTGTGTTCTTTGTAAGCATTAGCTTTACAGGCTGCCTTAATTTATGTGATTTTTTGGGTAAACTTTCAATTTCCCACACTTTTAAAAAGGTATTATAAAATGTCTCGATTTTCCTTGTACTTTTAGCATAACAGTATTGTATTTGAGAAAACTGTTTCTGTTCCAGACAGATGATCTTAAAAGATAATCTTAAAAGGATAACTTTAAAAGCAATCTAGACTTTCTGTATCATTATGATGTTTAGTTTTTTTCCTTAATATTTTAAAGTTTCTGGAACAGTTGTTTTAATGGCTATTGTCATATTTCCTTGGTGTATTAGTTTGCTGGGGCTGACATAAAATACCACAGACAAGGTAATGTACACAACAGAAATTCATTTTCTTATATTTTTGGAAGCCAGAAATCCCAGATCGAGGTAGTGACAATTTTGGTGCCTCCTAGACCTCTCTCCTCTCTTCTAGATGACCGACTATCTCCTTGGCCTTTTCTCAATGTGTGCACATCCCCTGTGTGTCTGTGTGTCCAGATTTCTCTTTATAAGGACACCGGGAGGATTAGTATCTGACCCTCTCCAAAAGCTGTGGTTTAAGTTAGTTATCTTTTTAAAGGCCACATCTCCAAACATAGTCACTGTCTGAGTTTAGGGCCAAGACGTGAATTTAGGGGGGAATACAGCTCAGACCCATTTTACCTGGTAAGATCCAGAAGCAGCTATGTATTGTATAAAATTGAATTAGTAGCTTATGGTAATGTGGATAAGTAATACTTCAGGAAATTATATTTTAGGGGAGCTTCAAAGTAAATTTGGTTACGTAAAATGAGATGGTTTTGAAAATCACCAGATTTGTGAATATGACTGCCTTATGAGATTTTCTGTGTAAATTGCCTCCAATCTTTTTTTAAATCTTGCTATGACAAGAATTGCTTTTACCTTTCATATATAACATAATGAACTTACTGACCTTTTAGGTCTAAATGACTTCAGATTTTTCTGTACATTTTGAAATTATCAGAACCTTCAGTTTGGGATAGTAATTATACTAATCTCCTTTTCAGTCTCTGTATCAACATTGTTGTTGCTGTTTTAAACAGAGTGATTTTTTTGAAACAGCTTATTTTACTTTAGAATATATGTCACATAGGGAAAGCATTAAGACTGCTTGAAATTTCAGGTGCTCTCCTGTTACCTAGGCACAACGGGAACTAAGTGATTTTGTCCTTATGTTATTTTAGCAGGAAACATAGTTAACTTGTATTTCAGCAAGGCATAGCAGATCATTGTCGTGGACATTTGAAGATGAACCCAAATGTTAAATCTATAAATGTTAGACTTACACATTTTGTATAAGTACATTTACTTTGTGCTTGTAACTTTACAAAGATCAAGTACATGTTAATGGCTCTTAATTTTTTCTTAGTGTAATCTGTGGGATTATTCTTCATATAATGATGACAAAGAGGTTATCTGTATTTATTATAGTTGTATGTACTGTATACAGAGTAGACATATAGCTACTGTCTTTATTTTCAAATTTGTCTTTTCTACTTTTAATAGTTACATATTAGTGTTTCATTAATTTGTACTCATTAATATTAAACATATTCTCTTATTAGGTTTTTCAGCAAGCCAGGAACTCATAATGTGGCTTATTAAAAAGTTCGTTAGTATTTTAGTCACCAAAAGATTGTTACGAAAAATATGTCTTAAAACCTTTTTCCTGTGGCAGTGGCACACACCTGTAACTCCAGCTACTTGGGTGGCCAAGGCAGGAGACTCTCAAGTGTAAGGGGCTACCCTGAAAAGCTTACTGAGACCCTGTCTCAAAGTAAAACAGTAGAAAGGACTGGAGAGGGGAGCAGCTCTGGGTTTAATCACCGGAACTGGGGCGGGGTGGGGGTTGATGAATTTGAATCACCTCAAAATTAGAACATTAAAATGAAATCTTCATATGGTTAATATCCATTACATTTGTTTTTCATTTTTTATTGAAAATTCTTTGTAATAAATACCATTAGAACAGTGTTTTGGACTTGAACAATATTTTTTTCTTGCTTTTTGCTTATTACAGGAAACTGTTCACAAATCATTTTTTGAAGATACTTTTGCTATGTAGCGAAAATATCATATGAAAAATTATTTTCTCTTTTTATAAAAACTAAGACTACTGAATATATTTTGTCTTGTAGTTTGAAAATCTGTCAAGCATATTGAAGCTTCCTGGTAAGAAGACTTTTAATAACATGGATAGAGATTTTTTAGAAAAGAGGAAAAAGGATCTAAATGCCTATTTACAGGTAAATTCATGTTTACTACTATTACCATAGATTTTCACATTACATATCACATGTAGTAGATTTCTTTATTAATGGAAGAATGGGACTGGAGGCTCAGCTGAGTGGGAGATGACATACCTGGCACACATTTGGCCCTAGGTTTAATTTCCCAGCACCTAAACATTATTAAACTATAATAGAGGGATAACAACCACTTCTGAGTACCATGTTAAATGTTTCATGGAATCTGCTCAGTTATTTGTAAGCATTATTTGTGCATTTATTGATTAACTTAGAAGTTTTCTAACCACTCAGATTGTACTTTTCACACTTAGTTAATACAGCCATTCCTGATTACTATAATGTACAGTTAAAGGCACAGTTATGATAGTTAAAGGTTCTCAATTCCGTGCATAGTAGCTCTTAATGGTGTTTCAAAAGCTAGTTGATTTTTATTCTCTGATAGGTGTGTATAACTGTCTCTCATGGCCCAGAATTATTATAAGGCTTCTAAAATGTATTTGAAAGAAGGATAGATCTGAAGGATTATTTCTTATGAGTAGTATACTGAAAATACAGTTTTTTCTTGTAGAACAGAACATGTACAAGTTACTTGTTACATAAATTGTTAGAACTCCAAAAATAACTAGTTTATTTTAAGTAGTTAATGGTTTTTGAAGTTTGCATATGTATTAGAGAAGGCATCAGCCCAGGTCTGTAGGGCTCTATTATTTAGCTCCCTATCCTCTAGAACAGGAATCATCAAACTACACACTTGGATCCAACCAACATACTACCTGCTTTTTACTAAGAGATTTATTGGTGCACATTCACACCTTTCATTCCATCTATTGTCTGTGGCTGATACCACAAATAGCAGAGTTGAGTCGCGACAGTGGGAGGCACTATGGACCTCAAAACCAAAAATAATAACTATATGGCTATTTATAGAAAAATTTTGCTGACTCCTGCCTTAGAATTTGGTGAAACTTAGCTAACAGCATACTAAGTATTTTGATTGGAAGACGTTTTCTCCTTTCATCTTAAATATTTATAGCTGTCACTGGGTTTGTTTATAGTCATTATTGTAATTCCATGTTATTATGTACTGACTGATTGGACAGCAAAAATAATAAATCTCTGCTGTTGCTCACCTTTGTCCTCTTTTGATTTAAAGCTTATCATGATACTGTTTTTTATGACCCCTGCTGAATATTTTGATGTTTTATAAAAGGTACCAACTTCAGTGCCATTAAAATCTGTAGGAATTTTTTATTGTAAGATTTGGAAAATGACTATCTCTTTCCATGTCTGGTCCTGTAATACAGCTTTTAATTATTACTGTACCATGAATTAGCTCATAAACTCAGTTGTTACAAGTTGTTTCATTGAAAGAGCTAAGCAATAATAACAAGTTTATTCACATTGTGAAAGTATTATTTTGCTTGGAACTTCTTTATAACATTTGGAAGTTTTTGTTCAGGTTATTTTTTGTATTTTCTGCTTCATAAAACTTTGTTTCTATTAATGTTAATTTTAACATTATCTGAGTAACACAGTTTTCTGATGTGAATTGTCTTGGTATCAGTTGTGGGTCAGAATATATGTTAAAATCAGCAAATATTTTTAGACCACTTTCATATTAGATTTGCTGAACGTCAGAGTAACAGATAGGAAGGATCTATTTATATATATCCAAGTTATTGCTGATTATATTTTAATAGGGTAGTTTTTTTTAAGATATAGAATTAAATTTTTTCATTCATTTTAAGAGATGAAGTTATAAGCAATGGCTTTCTTATCTTACCTTGTAAGATAACTTTGAATTTCTTTGAATTAGTTACTGTTAACTCCTGAAATGATGAAAGCATGCCCAGCTTTGGCTCAGTGTGTTTATGACTTCCTTGAGAATAAAGCCTACAGTAAAGGCAAAGGGGACTTCGCTCGCAAGGTAAGCTAATCATTGCATTGGGGTGTTTTGGGGTCTAGTTTTGAAATTTCTTTTTAATAAAAATTATTTAGATTATATGTTTTTTTGTTTGTTTTTGTTTTTTTTTTTTTTCCCTGGTACTGGGAATTGAACTCATGACCTTGCGCTTGCCAGGCAGGCGCTGTGCCGCTGAGCTAAACCCCCAGCCCCTAGATTATATGTTTTAAAACTAGAAAAACTTTTAAAATGCTCCTCGGCACGTTTATCATCTGTGCTTTAAGTGTACTGTTGATAGCAGTATCTACTATGTATGAACTATATTCACATATTTAAATATAATACAGCAGAAGTTTGTCAAAATGAACAAGTTTTGAAATGGTACACTAATAAATGTCTGCCTTACATAGATGACAAGCTTTTCATTAAGAAGGAAAGGTGGTTTTTTTGTTTTTTTTCTGGAAGAAAATGTCTTTTTCTTGGAGTAATAATAAGAAAAACGTTAAATAGAAAGTGTTCTGGAAGTATGTATACCTTTTGGGTAAAACGTTTAGTATTTAAAATCTTTTAAATAATTTAAGCAGGATATGAAACCCATACTAGGAATAATGTCCAAGTATATTCATACTTGGACAATGGTGACTGTGCCAAGTCAAGTATATCCATACATGAGTAATTTCCAAGGATGGAATGCTAAGGTAGGACAGTTTAAAGTAAATGATAAAGTGTTCAAATTGGGCAAGATGGCTTAATGGGTAAAAATATAAACTGAGACCAGACAGCTTTTGGCTCAGCTCCCTGCTTTGATATTTACTTGCTATGACCTTGAACCTTGTACTTAATCTCTTGGTATGTTAGTTTCCTCAAGAATCGACAATGTTAATTCTCATTTTAGAGCATTGTGTGAATATCTAGGATATTGGATTTTAACATTCTCAGGAATGGCGCATTTCTAAATTGAATGCTTTGTTTTAATAGTAAGTATACAATTGTGGCAGAATGTGGTTCTTTTGTATTTCATGATTGAAGTGATTGCATTCAGTTAAATTGCTTTATTGCCATTAGAAATACATCGCAGTGTTCCATATTTTTTATTTTGAATTTACCTTATTTTTTATCTTATAACTGTCTCAGTTTTAAGATAAACCAACAAATTGATAGCTTTTTGATTAAAAGAAATACCACATTAAATGTACAGAGAATTTTTTAATGAGCAGCAGTAGAATCTATGTAAAAAAAATTATTAATGATGTTTATCTTTCTGAATCATATCTGGTAATCCACAATAACATTTGTCATAAATTATATTTGTAATCATTAAGGTCATCTTGACCTTGTAAGTTGTCAGAATAAATTTTCCTGCATATCAGTAATTTGAAGTTTTTATTATTTCTGTTTTGGTTGTTACACCACAGTATTTTTTCCTTAATTTCAGTAGAAGTGAAATAGCTGTTAGAAAAATATAAGATGAAAACATTTAATGAATAGGGCTATTCATAGCTTGAAAAATGATACCTTATAACCCATTAATTTGATCCTAACTTTGCAAAGTCGAGGGAGCAATTCCTAGGAAGAGAAGGTGACAAGGAACCTTTCTTAGTGCACACAGTTAATCTCTCCGTCCAGTGTTATATCCTGATGTGAAGGTAAAAGCCATAGTTAGAAATCTTCCAATACAAAGAGCTCAATTGAGTGAGTAATTGAATACATAAACAGCATCTATGTAAGTCAGGCTAAGTGTACACTTAAACTAGCAATCCACAATTTACTCCTCTGCCTGGTAATTTGAAGGTTTATTTATTTTCTTCCTACACATCTATTTTAAGATAATTCCTGTTTTTGTAAATATAATCACATGGTGATGAACGAACTGTGTTTTTATATCCTCCAAGGGTAGACATCAGAGTCACCTGTGGGTGTTTTTCCATCTCCTTGCTTATCCTAGTCCCTTCCTAATACAGACATTTAAACATCACCCATAGAAATCGGGAACACATACACACACACACACACACACACACGCACACACACACGAGCACACACACACACACAGGGTGGGGCTGTTGACTCTGTAGGTCTGGAATGGTGTAATGCCAGTTCTTTTTAATTATTATCATATTCATTGATATAAAATTTACCTGAAAAGGATATCAATGCTAATTAAGCCTCATGCATAGATTGTGTATGAAATTGTATTCATTTTACCAACTTATAAGATAAGCATGCAAGTCTCTGCTATGAAGTATAAAAAGGTATGAAATTCTGGATGTTCAGTTTTTAATGTAGATTGTGGATTAAAATGAGATCCATGCCTTTTATACTTCTGAAATCCTGTCTCTTCTGTGAATGTTATAGTTCATTAGAAGGTGGATGGTTTCCCTAGCTATCCATTTTAAATGTGATATTGTCATACTTACCTCTCTTTAATCTTCTTAGAAATTAGCTTATGTCCTGGTTAATTCGGTTCTAGTGAACAAACCTATAGTATTTAGAATTAGAAATACACATGCACATATGTACATGCATCCACATTCATGCCCATCACAGTGTTTCATCTATTTCATCATCAGACCTCTTTTCACCAGTCATTTTATTTGTAAAATCTGTTTTTATCCTTGTTTCTGTCCTTTGGCTCTGCACTGGCTTGTACTCTGAATGTCCTTCCTAAGATTGGGCGTTCATGGAGTGTATCCACAGTAATAGTGACTCAGCTTTAAACTGAGGAGTCACCAAAACTCCTAAACCTTTCACAGTTATCTTGAATTGTTATTAGTTGTTTCATCTTTTCTAGTTTTTTTTTTTAAAACATAATTAGAGTGAGGGAGTTCTGTCTTCTTGCTGTCATCTGTAAGTGTAGTGTTCTCAAAGCAGTGAGGTTTGGTTTTTTTTACTATTATTTTGGTTTTTCTTTTTACATGGAGCATAATTTGTTTTGCCTGATAGCTTATGAAAATCAACATTTTCAGGAAAACGTTCTCCTAGTTTTTATATGACTTTGATTATTATGTCCTTTTAATTTCTTAAATTTTTGTTTGCTTAATATCTCTTAGAGGGTTCCATGTCAGCTGTTTCGGTTTCTTTAGATGGTTCCCTTTCTTAATTAAAATTATTTGACATGTGTATATCAAAACATTGTTTTATTTCCTGATCCTCTGAAGTTTTACTCCTTTTTGTTCTCTCCGATTATATTTTCTTTTACACATAATTTTTATATTCCATCTGAAGTGCTATTTACATATCTCATTTGAAACTTTTCTTTGTCGTTTGTAATGAACCTCAGATTCCCTTGATAGATTATTGAGCATATAATATATACTAAACTTTATTTTAAAAAAGAAATCTTAAATTATTGTTAATTATTTCAACTCTCTGTGTATTTTACGTGCTTGTTTGTTTTCATTGTCTACAACAAATATCCAGTTATTGGTTTGAATTGTGCTACAAGTATGTAATGGCTAATTCTCCTTGCATCAGTTCCTGTTAACTCTGTTACTCAGAATTTCTTTAATAAGAAGTCATTGAACGCTTATATTCCTTTTCTAGCAGTAATGTCATTAGTAAGATTTTTAAATCGTATATGTGAATGTGGAAAATCCATTCTTACGACGCACTAAAGACAACATTTAAAATTATTTTAAATGTGATACTGGAAAATGAATGTATCTTTTGTGTGTTGCATTCTGTATTTTCCGGGGCTTCTGAATTGAACAGTAGATCTCATATAATGAAGTCATATTTCAATATCTTTCACCCTTTAGATGGACACTTTTGTAAATCCACTTCGAAATTCTATGAGGAATGTTTCAAATGCAGTTAAATCCCTTCCTGATAGCTTGGCAGAAGGAATGACTAAAATGTCAGACAACATGGGCAAAATGTCAGAAAGATTAGGTCAAGACATAAAGCAATCATTTTTCAAGGTAAGAAGACATATTTAGTAAAAGCTAAAGCTAACTGTTTTAAGTCAACTAAGGTACACTGAGCTTCTGTCTAAATTTACCTTATTTTCTTTCCAAAGTCCATCAGACAGTCTTATAAGGAATGAAAAACTAAAGAGAATAAATTCCTATCACAAACGCATATTTACCAAATTCAATCACTTGTTACTCTTTGCTGTCGTAAAGTTGAAAAATCTATTTTAAAAAATCTATTTAAAATTAGTAATTTTTATACCACTTCATAATAAAATGCCTTTTATTGCACAGTACTCTAAATTCCTTAGCAAATAAGCAAATGTTATATGTAAATATCTTATAATAGCATTCAGTCAGGAAACAAAGTCTAGGGGCTGGGGATTTAGCTCAGCGGCAAAGCACTTGCCTGGCAAGCGCAAGGTCGTGAGTTCGGTTCCTGGTACCGGAGAAAAACCAAAAACCAAAAAAAAATAAAAAAAAATAAAAAAAAGGAAACAAAGTCTAATCTTTTCTGTGATTCATATGACAGAGATACTTCCAGATCAAAGGAAGGAAAATTCTTCCACTATCACAATCTTTGGGCCATACATACCACTTATATACCTCTGAATGACATAGAAGCATTCCCAGAAAGCCTTTTCATGACATTAGTAGCAGACAAAGATACTATACCAAGTAGTTCGTTGGATTCCTAATTTTTTTTTTTTAATTCTGATGTGATTTTTAAAATTTCTAATCAAACCTATTTTTAAAACTCCATAAAGTTTTTAGAAGTTTTTGTTTGAAGGGCAAATGTAGGTAAACACAGACTTTCCTTAATATAAAAGACAATTTTTTAAATAGTATATGTAAATCATACTTTTCTCTAATGCTCATCTTCTCTGATGCATCTTTATCTTACCGTGAGAAACACTGATAACTGAAGTGAATGGCGGTACTGTTTCTGCTGCTAGTTACTCATACTGCTTTGTGCAAAAGTTATTGACTTTTTCCAGGCTTTCTTGTCCTCATTAGTAACTTTCAAGGGATTAAAGTAAATGCTCTTGGTTGTTTCTCCTATGTTGACAGTAGGATTTCTAGCCAATATTGGTCTTTCTGTCCTTTTTTTCCGTGAACTTACCTAGTACTTGAGTAATTCCTTAAACCTATTAACACTGGCTATCAAGAGCTCTTTCTGGTAAAAGAATATTGAACTTCTGTTTCTTGGGTAAGCTTCTATTTGATTTTCAGGTTTCTTTAGCTTTCTTAGTTTTACATTAATCTACAAAATGAAGGAATTTGACTAATCTCACCGAAAAGTATTCTAGACCAATGCGCAGTGAAATAAACACCCTTTTATGTTTGATTTCACGTAGATTGTTACACTTTGCTTATATATTGCACCCAAAATTAAATGTTGGTACTTGGTTTATCAATACAGTGTGTTCTTTGTCTGCTTTAGTGTGTTTACTTTTTTTCTTTCCATGTTAGGTGCCTCCTTTAATTACAAAGACTGATTCAGATCCTGAACATTGTCGAGTCTCAGCTCAACTTGATGATAATGTGAGTTAACCTTTTTCTTTTTTTCTATTTTTTTTTTTTTCGTCGTTTTTGAGACAGGGTCTCGCTATGCAGTTCAGGCTGGCTTTGAGCTCACTTTGTAGCCCACGCTGGCCTCAAACTTGCATGGATCCTTCTGTCTCAGCCTCCTTGAGTTCTGGGATTACAGGTGTGTGCCATCACACTCAGCTAATCGTTTTCTTGATAACAAATTTAGTAGTTGTAATTCAAATCAGGCTTTCAGGTCTTGTCAATTTTTTAATAAATATGTATATGTATACTCCTATGTATGTGTATTAAGTTTGATAGGTTCTTAAAAACCAAGTGTGTCCATGTCATCTATACTCTAATCAAAATCCTGAAAACTACCAGTGCTCCCAGGAGCGCCTCATGCTGTAGTCTTGTCAGGACTCTCCTTCACCAAAAACATTACTCTCCTGACTTGACCCCCCAATGAAACGTTACATAATTAAAACTGTATCTGTTCCTCTAATTAAATCCGGCTTTCTTTGCACAACGTTGTGATGTTCTTCCATGTTGTTTTAGGTGATCATAGTTCCTCATTTCCATGACTTTCTAGTATTCATTGTATAAGTTTGGCACAACTTACTGTATTATGTATAGAATTTGTGAACATTCTAGTTCATGCTGTATGATTAATAAAATAAGTATTTATTTCTCTGGGGCCTGTAACTGGGATGAAATTGCTGAGTCAGTCAATATGCACAAATTCAGTGTTAGTAGATACTGCCGATAATTTTCCAAACTGTGACACAGTGGTGCTAGGAGTACATAAGAGACACCATATTCTGCCTACACTCACTATTTGTGGTTTTTAAATTTTAGCTATTCTGGTTGTTGTGCTCTGTGGGGATTCACATTTCTTTTACAACTACTGAAATCTGTTGAAATGATGAGGCTTTTTATGCTTATTGCCTACTTGGGGTCTTATCTGGTGTATTTGCAGAGGTCTGTTGCCCACTCTTACCGGCTTTCCTTGCCTTTTTAATTAATAGGAGCATTTTATATAATGTGAATGAATTGTTCGTCAGATATATGTGGATTATCTTCCCCTCTGTGTTGCTCCTGTATACTCTATTTGTAATTTATGCCTCCTGCAGGGTCACAGAATATTGCCCTGCAATTTTGTTTAAAAATCTTTTATATTTTACTATGCTAACATTTAGATTTGCAGTTTGCCTGCAGCTGATTTTTGTATATGAGATGAGGTAGGGTTCTGGTTGATCCAAGCACTATTTACTGAAAAGGCCATTTATTCCCTGCTGTAATATTTTCTTTCTTGTTGCATATCAGGTTATCATATGTCTTTGAATCTGTTTCTGGGCTCTGTATCCTTTTCTTCTTAGGCAGATTTAAAGTTACAGTTATCTTTCAGTTTCTGATTGAATTTATTCATAAGCTGCTAAAACAATTTTTATTTGCTTTTTCAAGAATTTTTTGCTGGGCGTGGTGGTGTTTGCCTGTAATCCCAGCACTTGGGAGGCTGAGACAGGAGGATCATTGTGAGTTCAAGTCCAGCCTGAACTGCATGGTGAAACCTTGTCTTGAAAGGACAAAAAAAGAAAAAAAAAGATTTTTTAAAGAGTGTTTTGAATTTCTCTTGTATGCAGTCCATAATATCATACCTTTTGGAATGTGGTTTTTGCAGCATAACTGTTCACTAGAATTGTCCTGAGACACCAAATTCATGGAATTGTGTTTTATTAGAGAGTTGAACAATATTTATTCTGCCTCTGTAATGAAATGTGTCTCTCTCCCCCTTGGGTGTGTCCAGCCTACACCCTGCAGGCAGCTTGCAGACTTTTTTTTTTTTTAATGTTATAATGACAAATATAAAAACAGAAATTTTGTTACTTACAACATTACTATATTATATGTTTTATTTGCCACCAAGAGAATTCTTCACTTAGTGTGGCCCAGGCAGAACAAAAGGGTAAAAATCTGTCAGCCAGTGGTAGTGATCCTTTCAGAACTGTCAGTGACCATGCACAGCCCACCGTGGCGCATGTGCCTCAGGTTTGCTGCCCCTGCTGCGAGCGCTTGGTTGGTGGAGTAAAGGAAAGTGCACTAAGTGCAGTGTGACAGTGAAAAGTATGTGATTCATGCTTTTTCCTCAATATTTAAATTATAACATTCATGAAATAATTGGAAAGATTCTCTTAGTGGTGAAAAAATTGTAAATTCATAATTATATTCAGAGGCTGGGGCTATAGCCCAGTAGTACAGCACCTGCCTGGCAAGCACAAGGTCCTGAGTTCAATTCCCAGCACCAAAAAAAAGGAACAAATAATTATATTCAGCCTGAAGTCTGTACCAGCCTTCCCTTTCATACGTAGCTTTGTACATCAGAGCATTCCAGGTATCTTCCTTACTTTCCACCTTATTGATTGAACAGTCCCCTAAGGAAAGTACACTAAATTTTAGTTATTAAAAGATAAAAGAAAATTCTAGTAATCTAGTGTAATATACCTTATGTAATGTTACCTTTTTTTGTGGGGGGGTTCTGGTACTGGGAATTGAAGTCACGACCTTGCACTTGCCAGGCAGGCGCTGTGCCGCTGAGCTAAACCCCCAGCCCCTTGTAATGTTACTTTAGTTGTGTGTTGGATTGAATAGCAGCTTTTTTCCTGAAAATACCAAAATATATACAGCTTATTAACCAAGAGAACATACTATTCTATGTTTTTTTTGTGCAATTAAATGCTGAGAATATTTCGTTCTTACAAAAAACTACTTTATAAAATAAGTAAAGGGCCTAGCACAACTTAATCTGCTAAAGTTGAGGGAGATAAATCTTTTCCTATGACCATCACTAATCTACTTTGAAAAATGTTTTATTTCTAAAAAGACACTAACCTTGGAATTTCTCATCATTGTAGGGATTATAAAATTCTGTATCCTGTCAAAGTGACTATTAAAAAAGTTTTTTCTGAACTAGAATGAAATGTCAAATTATGACTTGTTAAAATAGTACAATTTTGTTAAAGCAGAAAAAATAGCCCTGCATGGTAGATAGCTAAGTCCAATACATTTATTCTTATTTCTTTCCATATGTTGTCAGGTGGATGACAATATTCCACTTAGGGTAATGTTGCTTCTCATGGATGAAGTATTTGACTTGAAAGAGAGAAATCAGTGGTTGCGAAGGAATATCAAAAACCTGCTTCAGCAGCTAATCAGAGCTACATATGGTGATACTATTAATAGGTACTACTCTTTTTCTCCCTTACTTAAAGTCCGAGCTTAACTTTTAAACTTCTGCCTCTGGAAGTAAATTGCTTAAGTCACACAGAAAAATTTCTTCTCTTGAGTCTTTTAAGATCATTCAAACAGGCTGTTCTCTCAGAGATAACTTTTTCATCAATTATGCTGTTTGCTTCCTGAAAGTCACATTTTATTTTATTCACCGTCAAAAATTTTAAGCTTACTTGTTTAAATTTCTTTGCTTTCAGAAAAATAGTTGACCATGTTGATTGGATGACCTCACCTGAACAAGTAGCCGACTCAGTGAAACGCTTCAGGTATATTTTAGAGCACAGTCACTCCTTCCAGGTAGTACAGAATATAGCGCTGTTATCACCAGCGTTCAGCGCTTTTGTTTTTGTTCCTGGTTATAAAGTTGCCATCGTTGGTGAGCCAAAACACTTGTAAGAATTATAATAAACATTCCTTGCTACCTGTTGATCTTGTTTAAAAAAAGAAACAGCACACTAGGAAGTATATAAAAGAAAAATATTTAACATAATAGGCTACCTTTTACCACAATATTATGGCTTTAAAATAATTGAAATATTAGTATAATGTAATCACATACCTACTGTGGGGGATATGTGTTTTACAGTTGTATTTACTAATCTTAATTTTTAAGTGAAAGGCTTTAGAAAAATATGTATCCTCACCATGGTATAATTTTTTCTTTATTTTCTTTTTTGATTTGCTGGGGGGCATTATCCTGAGGCTTGACCCCAGGGCCTTATGCATGGTAGGCAAGACTCCCACAGAGTTACATCTTCTGCTCTTTTCTTTTCTCTTTTCCCATTTCTTTCCTCCCTTTGCCTCCTCTGCCTTCCCCTCACTAAACTGCTCAGGTGAGCCTTGAACTTTTCGATCTTCCTACCTCAGTCTCCCGAGTAACCAGGTTTGCAGGCATAGACACCATGCCTGGCTCATTGTTTAAATTTTTAATTAAATACTTGAAGCTTTGAAAATAGTACAAGTTAAGCAACACTGATAGATTAATTCATGGGTTTGTACCACAAATACGTATTGAGCCCCTCCTCTGCCTAACGGTCTGCCAGTCACTGAGGAGTGGAAATAAGATGCAGTCCCTGGCAGAAAGCGCAGATAATGGGGAAATAAACTTCTTTTCTAAAAATGAAAATGTGCGTAAAAATTGACAGCGTCTTTTGGAAGTAAGGAAAGGAAGCAAGAAAGGAATTAGCAGTACTGAGTGCTAACCATGTGCTTGGCACTGTGCCCAGAACTGTATGTACAGTGTCTGACTTTGTCCTATTTTACAAGGTAGATGTTTTTGTCTCTGTTTTGTTGTGAACAATCTGGGGGTTAGAGAACAAAAGTAGTTTGTCCAAAGACTCTAGTGATGTAAGGTGAGAAATACAACTTTCCTACACTGAAGCTCAGTTTCTCCTATGTATTTCCAAACATTGGACTGCCTGCCCCAGCGTCTTCATTTTCATTCAGGGTAGGAGACTGATACTCTCTGTAGCAGTGAGATGCAGTTTTATCTGTACATATTAATCCTGGGATCCCATCCCCAGTGACGGCTCTCATTAATTCGATGGAAGGTCTGGATATTAAGATTTCTTAAAGCCTCCCTGGTGTTTCTGATGCAAACTTAAGAGCAGTCATTCTGAGGAGTCTCCTTCAGACCATTTGCAGATGGATGTGTAGATACTGCTCACTTTCTGCCTTGGACCAAACATTAGGAAACAGGAATAAAGGAAGTACACTGTGGAAGTCAAGGAGAAGAGATTGTTATGTGTGTAAAAGCACCATTGTACAAGTGCAGGTACACAGTTCAGGAACTTCATTCATCCCACAGTTCTGCGCAAGATGGCTACATTCGTTTTCATGCAGAAATGATGGGCACAGTTTTGTTCATCACCCAATGTAGAGTTCGCAAACAAAAACAAAATTTTACCAAACACTTCGGTCAGCCAACCAAATAATTTGCAAACAAAAGCATTTGTGAACGGATGTACTGTACTGCTGAAGTCAGTCCAGGTGTAAGTTGTGGGAAAGGAACTCAGTTTTAATTTGGCTTAGCTATGAGGGGAAGGCAGCAGCATAACTGTAGGAGAGTAGCTTTTAAAACTCTGAAGAGTCCAAGTTCAAGATGTCCAGGGTTGTATTTGGGTAAGATGTTTAGTTTGTTGTGTTCCAATTTGCTGTCTTCGCTAGTGTTTATGAACTACTGAAGGGTGCAGAATTTGTTATTTTTCTTTTTATCCTTTAACACCTGAAACTGAATCCTGTACTAAGTTGATAGTTGTTGACTGTCATTATTCCTATTAAAATTTTAGAAACATTTTCTGTTTACATTTGTGTTTTCTATTGAAATTTGAAGTAATCTTATCAACTTGCAGCATTAAAAAATGAAATGTTTACAAGATTTATTTAATCTTCTTAAATAGAGATGCATTTTGGCCAAATGGCATTTCAGCAGAGACTGTTCCATGCAGAGACAAAGCTATACGCATGAGAACAAGAATTGCAGGAAAAACGAAATTATTTGCAATTATGCCAGGTAAGTGTGCATGTTTGATTTAATGTTCATTAATTTGTAGTTCTTTTGCTATTGATCATGCTAATTTACCTAGTTTTTATTACAGTAGCTGCCATTTGATGGCTTACTATAAAAGGCATTGTACAAGGTATTTCTTTTAACTAATCTTCCTCATAGTCCTAGGAAGCCACCAGGCATTATTAACACAGGAGCTTTATATGTGAGGAAACCGAAGCTCAGAGAAGCTAAGTAACCTACCCAGGATTTATAGCTAGTAAAAGATATGATTGACTCATCTTTGAACAATTTGAAAGCTTCTGCACTTCTTCCTGCCCTCAAGCACAGAGGATTGAACCCAGGGCCTTCACACTGAACTACATCCACCCCCCCTCCCCACTCTCTTGCTGAGTTGTCCAGACTGGGCTCTAAATTGTGATCCTCTTGCTCCAGTCCCCAAGAGTGCTGGGACTAGAGGCAAGTGTCACCATGCCAGCCTGAAAGCTTGTATTTTAAACTACTCTGCTATCTTGAAACATTTTGGAGTAAGTTATAAAATGGAGAAAGTACATAACATGAATGGGCTGATAGAAGAACATGAAGTACCAAATTTATTCAGGAAGAACGTTCTGCTTAGGAGAACAGACATTCTTTCTGAGTCTGTTTACATAGAAACAACTGATTGGTCCATTATTAATCTCCATTAGAACATAATCCCAAAGAGAGTACACAATGAAGTATTTTGTCGGTCTGATTTGAGTGACTTGTTTAAGATACAGCGAACTTACTTAATTTAGATGTGCTTTGTCACCTTTATCTCCTCTCAGTCAAAAATACTATAAAACATGAAAGTTGTCAGGAGGTAGGGGAGGTGGTTTTGTCTCTTTTTATGAGTGTCTTTTAAAATGCCTAGATCTCTTTTCTGTTATTTTAATAATATACACAGAAAATGGACAAGATATATTTGTAAGTTGTTTGATATGATATACTTCTTAAAAATGTTCTTAAAATTTAGAACTATTTTCATCATAAAATTTTAATCAGTTTTCCATTAACTAATTAGAAATTTGCCACACAACCATTAATTCCTCCCTGTATACTGTTGCATTTGGTGGTATAAAGCAAAGAAATAACATTTTAGAAAAATAAGAAACAATAATTTAGGATATTATTTAATATGCTATTATGGTAAACCAGAATATACTACAATTATGTAGCTGAAAGAATCTTAATTCTCTTATTCAGTAAATATTTATTGAAAATGCACTGCGTGCCAGACGTTGTTCTTTGCACATATCTTGCTTTCTTAAATCTTACATTCTGTTAGGAAGACATATATAAATAAAGTGTAGTATGTTAGATAATGGTAAGTACTACAGAAAAAAATATAGCCTGGAAAGACAATAGGCAATGTCAGGTGAATTGTTTCTAGGGTGCCCAGGGAAGACTTCACTAAGATGACATTGGTATGAAGATCTAAAGGAATTGAAGTTAGATATAAATGTATAGGAGATATATATCCTTGACTGCCTGTTTTTTAGTAAATTCACAGCATAATTGCTTTAAATTTTACTGTAGCCTTAGGGAGATACAGAATTTTTAGAAACATACAGAATTTGTATGTTTCTTCCTAAAGGAGCAAAATAATATTTAGGGTGCAGGTGTTATTTATGAATAATTCCAGTGTAGTCCATATTGGTCCCATACTCCAGTATCTCTAGTAACTTGTAGAGGTGGGTAAACTTGAAACTTGCCTGCCCCAGTGGTTGTAGTATCCTTACTTTTCCATTCTTTTTCTACTTTCTCTTACAGGATTTCTGAAATTCAACCAAATTTCTACCCTCATTTATTGAACATACTTGTTACTTTTTTTTTTAATTTACTGCTCATTTATTCTTTACCAGGGCTAATCTTTTATTTCTTTTTACTTACAAAAATTCTGCCTAAGTAACAAAGTCTACTACAGTTGTCCTTTCTATGAAGGGGATCTTTCCTTGTTAGCTCATAGTAAAAATCTGACTATAAGCAGCATCTTTATACTTTTAGTATTTTTATGGAACTGATTTTTTATGTGATGGATGAACTTTTTGTTTATTCTTTTTGCTACGTTCTATTTTTATTCAAAATCATGGGCTAGTTGTTTTCTTGTAGCATTTCTTATTGTTCATTAAACGAAGTAAAAATACATAGTGTTTTAGAGTTTAAAAAATACAGATTACATTGTCTTATTAAGGTCTTATAAAAGCTTACAGCTACAAGGATATTAGTTATTAGAAATCTCATTGTAATAGTTGGGGAAACAAATTCAGAGTGGATATTACATGGATATTAAGGGAGAGGATTATAACTGTAATTTGAAATCTCTTTAAGTCTGGATCCAAACTCTTCTGTGTTGTATTGTCTCTTAATATCTATTATATAAGTGGATGGTAGTTGCATGCATGTACTCATACATATTTTTAAGTCTTGATATAATATCTAACATATTAAATACCTGCTATTTATTGGTTACTTTGTGGTGTATACTACATATTTTATTCAAGATCATGTTTAAGCCTTGTGTTTCCTTTACTTTAATAACAAGTTATGTGTATTTTTCCCCTCTTCTTTCAGATGAACTGAAGCACATTATTGGAGCTGAGACAACGCGGAAAGGTATTCTTCGTGTTTTTGAAATGTTTCAGCACAACCAGTTAAATAGGAGAATGGTTTACGTCTTCTTGGAAGGCTTTTTAGAAACGTTATTTCCACAGTATAAATTCCGTGAACTTTTCAACAAACTGCATTCACGTTCAAAGCAAATGCAGAAATATAAACAGAAACTTCAAACTACTCAAGCACCTTCTTTACAGAAAAGGTGACACTCCAATCTGTGAAGCTGGTGTTCGTTTTGTCCAGGACTGATGGTATGGACAGATCTTCTGGGGCTTAATTCATACACTGTTGTGTCTGCACCAGTCTTTTAGTGTCTCAGAATAGGTTATTAATACATCCATAAGACTGGTTCTGCTCATCCTCATCTATAGTCCAGCCACTACCAAGAGAGATTTCTGTGTCTTAAATGATTTGGTGCATAATTTGCAACACTGAGAGAATATTGCCCCCATCTCACGCAAGAATGATGTTGGTCCCTTCCGCTTCAAGCTAATCAGCATTCTCCAGCAGTGACAGAGTGCCAGAGTGTGTGTATGAGAGCTAAGGAAAGCACAAGACAGTGGTTCACGGATAAATGCATTAATTTGTTTAACAGTTGAAGACGGTGCAATGTGTAATTTGGAGAAATTTGTTGTGCATAATGATTTTGTTAATTGGTGTCAGCATTTTGATATAGTGTGGATTAGCCAGTTAAATGATCTTTGCAACATCTGTTTCAGGTGTGGAAAAAGTAACAGAATGCCCTTAAAACATGACATAATTTATTCCTGAATTATAGTTTCGTGCAATAAAATAAAACTTTGAGTATAAAATAAAACAAATCAAGGAGCATAATTTGGTTAGACTTAATAGCCATTGGTACAAAACAAACTTTAATTGATTCTTATGTGCTTTAAGGGCTCTATTTTGCTCTTGCTAAGTTTTCTTTTGGCATTCTGTGTGCAGAAAAGAAGCATGTGGTAGCTTTCATTTAAGTTTCAAAATTTATTAGTTTTAGCTTCAACAGATTACTGATTATACAGAAGGGGAATAATTTGTTGGAAGAACTGCCAAATACATTCTGTCTTTCTAAAAATATGGAGATTAAAAGTAAACAGTACTCTATTGAAAGTTGCCATATGATACTTTTAAATTTTTTGATCTAGACATGCCTTAGGTAACTATAAAAATAAAAAATCAGAGGATTAATGATACATAAACATACAAGTTCCTAATTATAATGTGTACATATATGAAAATAAATAATGAAAACAGAACTGTACTATTTTTTAAACTATGCTTTTATTTATATTTCACATAATGTAAAATTTTAAATAAAGCTAGCAGGCAAAATCCCTTACTGTATACATTCAAATCCCTAAAATAATTTTATACCAACAGAACAAAATACCTTTTCCAGTTTTGAAGTGTCTGCATTTCCTAGTTTTCTCACTGTCCATTTTGTCCATCTTGGAAATCTTCATATCCCTTTTACACAGGATTTCTGTATTATTTTAAATAATTCCAGTGACTGAGGGTTTGGATGTATCGGTTTCTTTTGTTTTAAAAATATTTAACACTAAAACCTTAAAATAGTGAAGCTACTTATCAGACCATTGAGCCGGGATCCTGGTATTAAAAGAATGTCTGGGTGCTTAAGATAGAGGGACAGAGTGTTTGTATCCCAGTTACTTGGGAGCTTTAACGTTGAAACAAGATATTATTGTCTTGTTTTCACTTAGATCCTCCTTACAAAGTGAGTCCTATTAACAGAATAAAGCCTTCCTTTAAAGCTACAATAATAATCATATTTATTAATAATGCTGTTGCGCATACTTGTAGTATGCATACATTCGGCGTGTGTTGCATGTCTCCAGAATTCCATAAATGAAATCCCTTTCATTGCAAACTGGCAAGCGAGAAAAGACCCTTAGTAGCCCTGGTGGAAGAAGCATTTCTTCTCAGTGCCTCCTTGCCCCACCCGAGACTTGAAAAGTAAGACATGTGAACCGTGTCTATAGGAAGCATCAGCGTGGCCTAAGTGCAATGACTTTCATATATACCCCTCTCCATTTCAAGTATATTTTTGGACAAGAATAAATCTAAATGTATACAGAAGAATTCTTTTAAGAGCCTAGTGTGTATGTGTGAAAAGACATTTCTATATGATGTGAGGAGTACTGGCTGTCATCCAGGGACAGAGAGGTCATGTAAGATGGCAGATTTTCCTGACAGAGCCCTGCAAGGTAACTGCAGTCATACCAAAAAGAATTATTTGAGTAAATGGGTTTTTAAAGTAATTTGGGTTTAAAAGAATTTATATTTCAAAAGCAGAAATGTCAACTGGTAGTCTGTGTAAACAGTGATGCATATTTATGCACATCTGTGTTTTATATCAGAGAGCCGTTGTCATGCTAAAATTAGAGATACTTTTTGAATGACTTGGTCAAGCTGTGTGTAAAATATTTAACCCATAAGTCAAGTACAGTGTACTATGTTTAATAAAATTATTACACTTAATGCATTTATTGCATATATGGATATATACATGAAGAGGCTTTATGTCTGATATTTGATTTTGAATGTGTTTTTAAGTCAATGGTGCCTTTAGGCAAAAACCTTCAAAATTAATCATTCTTTGTTTGAGTTTTCTCATTTTTCAGGTAACATGTAAACCACTTAGAAATCATCATAGTTTATTCACCTAAAAATTGATTGTATAACTTAAATATAGCACTTAGATGAGCATTTCCTATAATTAGGGTGTTCTGAATAGTTGCTGAAAACAGTTGTGCCATTGACCAATGGATGCTCTTGGTTGGCCTTAATTTTTTTTTTTTAAAAAAAAAAAAAAGAACATTAAGAACTTTCTTGACTGTTTCAGTTTGCTCATTTTAAGTTTCTGCTGCTGGTGTTTGGAAAAAATCAGTTAAGTACTACCAGAAAGTGTACCAATTTTTTAAAAAATTAAGAACAATATAAATTTCACAATCTAAAATTTTAATTTTGTGCAATATTTTCATTTGATGCATGTGTATTTGAGTAACTGTAAAATAAATGAATTTTTAATGTTTTGAGATGTAGTTTAAACTGTCTTCTTAACCCAACAACTTACATTCCGTTGTTGCTGCATCCTCTTATTTAAGGACTTGTTTTAAAAGTCTTTTTGTCACTCCTTGTAAAATTCTTTTATTAGTAGTAAATTTTGCTTATAGGAGCATGGCTCCTGTATTACAAGGGAAAATATAAAGAGCACATTTTAGGATTAAAATTGTTAAAAGATACCTTGTGCATATCATTGTACAGTAAGTGTCAACTGTGTGCCTAACTGTTCTACCAATACTTCCTTCTTTAACAAAGAAGAAACAATCAGAATGTCAGTTATTTTTATTAACTAAAAAGAAGATTTAAAATTTTTATTTGGTTTGCGTTACGTTCTGTCCATTAGAGGATACTAATAAAGTATTAACAAACATTTCCGTTGAGTTTATTTAGTAATATATTTTGTGACTTTAAAAACGCTCAACATTGTTATTTTTAGCACCTTTTGTTTATTTTCTTCTCATTTTAGAAATTAAGCAATTAAAATTTTAGGGTAACAGATGAATTTTTGCCGGTGTGGTGATTCGTGCATGTAATCCTAGCACTTGGGAGGCTGAAGCAGGAGGATCGCCATGAGTTTGAAGCCAGCCTGGACTACCTAAGCGAGTTCAAGGCCAACCTGCACTACATAATGAGACCCTATCTCAAAAAAAAAAAAAAAAAAAAAAAAGAGCTTTTGAACAATCACTTACACTAACTGAATTTAATTTTTCCTTCTACGGTACAGGACAGATAGTTTACTATCACAGTGTTTAAGAAACTTTGTATTTCTCTTTTGTTTTAAATTCATATTTTGGCTAATATTGTAGATACTTTCTACATCCCTCCTCTCCCCTCCCCTCCCTCTTTTTTCCGCTAGTACTGGTGACTGAACCCACAGGCTTATACATACCAAGCAATTGCTCTACAACTATATCTTCACCCCACTTTCTCTCCTAAAAGTCAAGATTGAGTACCTAGTGATGTGTCTATGCCTCATTGACCATAATATTAGTAGCCTTCTTGGAACCATATCCACAGACTTTTCAGACATCAGATGTGGTAGCTGCTACTTCACCCAGGACTAGTGTAGTATTTCTTAGAATGATGCCGTACAGTATTAGTCTCTTAAGACATTCCTGGGTGAGACACTTCATACTATTATGTAACTTATGCAGAACCATCTGCAGTAGTACCCAGAACCCCTTAATGTTCCTTCACAGTTAAGTGGAATAGCAAAAGTTCTGAGAAGTTCTATGAGAAATCTGTTTAAGTTCACTTAGCTAATTTACCAAATTTAGTCAACCACAAACTTTTGACATGAACAGCTTGAGGATCATGTCCCCAGGGGATGTGGGAGAAATAAAAAGCATAGCATCTTCAGTTTGGGAATATAAACTGGACTGCAAAAACAGTAGATTTGGGACACAAAGTTTTTTTAAGCAACTGTTTCATCAGAAGTTCATTTACGGGAGAAAAGGGAGAATATAGAAATTACACAGAAATATCTCATTACATAGCAGGTATTAGAGTAGCACTTAGATGTGAGTACCACAATAATGAACTCAGTCAGGGATAATCGGATACATCTCATGGGAAGTGGGAAAGGTACATATAATGGCAGATAATACTTGAGGAAAACTTGCAGAGGCTGAGAATGAACATTGTGCATAACCACTTTGTATGTTGCTAATGCAGTGCACGATAAATGTGGCAGATGTGTATTTTAAGTTGGTACTGACCTTCTGCATATCATCAAGTGTGAAATGAGCCAGGCATCGTGATACACACCTAAATCGCAGCACTCTAGGATCAAGTCCTGCCCGGGCAAATTAGCAAAACCCTGTCTCAAAAATTAAAAGGCTGGAGATGTAGCTCAGTATTAGAATAACCTGGGTTCAATCCCCAGTGCCAGAGGAAGTTGAACACTAGCACAGTCCTGGAGGCAGAGGCAGGAAGATAGCAAACTTGATGCCAGCCTGTCTTAAAGTTTTGAAAATGGGCTGGGGGATGTGGCTCAGTGGGAGAGTGCCTATCATGCATGAGGTTGAGTTGGATATACAGTAGTAAAAAAAAAAAGTGGAATGAAACAGCAGGACTTTATGTTGGAAGGCCCCAGAAACTTCCCAGTGGTGATTCCCTAGAAGGGCTCTCAGCTGAATATAGTTACATTCACAGTTGAGAATTATATAACAAATGGAAAGGATACACGGAGAGAGGTATGAGAAATACTGGCTCAGGCTCCCAGCAGCCCTCTCCCAAAGGAGTCACAAGTGATACACTTAATTCTCCCAGCAAGGAGTTGTGCTAACAAGTGAGAGATGTGGCCAACCAGGGAAGACTTGATGTCTGGCTTTAATTTGGGAGGAGGTCATGTAGGTACCTTCTGCTAGGTACTTAGCAAAATTCCAGACTTAGAAGGAAAACCTGTTCTCAGCATAAACCGTAACTTTTGTTCAAACATTTTAGGCTTAATGGGCCACTTTTACCAGTCATAACAACTTTATGAGGTAAAGGTGCTGTTTTATGTTCTGTAGTTTACAGATGGGAAGACTAAGATACACAGTGATGAGTCAGTTGTCCAAAATTTCAGAAATGTTAAGTGCTCAAGCTGATCTGAACTCAGGTGGTTTGGCTCTTGAGTCTATGCTGTGGATTCTTAACAGTGGTGCTGTTGACATTTTGAGCCATGGGTATTTAGTAGCATTCCGGGACTCTGCCTTTCCTACTTAACCTGCCTCTTGGATATGATGCTCAAAAATGTCTTCTGGACATTGCCAACTGAAGTGTCAGGGGCAAAGTTGCTACCAGTTGAGGAACACTGACCTAAGGAAGCTCTCAGTCACAAGAACGAAATAGAAACTGAAGACCTCAGCTTTGATAATGTCAGCTTTTCTCTTTGAAGAAACGCTAATTTGTGTCTTGCCTTAAGGATGGGGGTGGGGCAGCAAAACCAAGTTTGGCTGTAGTTGGGGGAAGAGTGGAAGAGGGATTTTGCCTCGAGACAAGAAAAATAGTTTTTCAAGATATTCGAAGATGTGTGCTGCACAATTACACAAACAAATTATTGTTTTGTTCCCTGACAAGGTTAGTTATCAATGCAGTACCGCTGGCATTTTTTTTTTTAATGTCAAAATGAAATTTTATTTTTTTTATTTTAGAAATAAAAGGAGGAAAATACTAACAGACCGACAACATTTTACAAAATAGCATAGGATCAGTACAGACATTACAGAGTTACAAACAGAGTGGTAGGGAATTAACAATGCTTATTGTATTACATATTGATATCTTCAATGTAGTTTCTCATGAAAACACATATAGACATACAAAGC